>NC_041388.1:374915498-374988667 GCF_002162155.2 Triticum dicoccoides | reverse complement strand
GCAAAACCACAACGTGATATGCCAATTGCTATTTACCCTTCATAAGGACCCTTTTCATCGAATCCGTTCCGACTAAAGTGGGAGAGACTGGCACCCGCTAGCCACCTTATGCACCAAGTGCATGTCAATCGGTGGAACCTGTCTCACGTAAGAGTACGTGTAAGGTCGGTCCGGGCCGCTTCATCCCACAATACCGTCGAAACAAGATTGGACTAGTAACGGTAAGCATATTGAACAAAATCAACGCCCACAACTACTTTGTGTTCTACTCGTGCAAAGAATCTACGCAATAGACCTAGCTCATGATGCCACTGTTGGGGAACGTAGCAGAAATTCAAAATTTTCCTACGTGTCACCAAGATCTATCTATGGAGAAACCAGCAACGAGGGGAAGGAGAGTGCATCTACATACCCTTGTAGATCGCTAAGCGGAAGCGTTCAAGTGAACGGGGTTGATGGAGTCGCACTCGTCGTGATTCAAATCACTGATGATCAAGTGCCGAACGCACGGCACCTCCGCGTTCAACACACGTACAGCCCGGTGACGTCTCCCACGCCTTGATCCATCAAGGAGAGAGGGAGAGGTTGAGGAAGACTCCATCCAGCAGCAGCACAACGGCGTGGTGGTGGTGGAGGAGCGTGGCAATCCCGCAGGGCTTTGCCAAGAACCATGGGAGAGGAGGAGGAGGGAGAGGGGCAGGGCTGCACCAACGAGAGATCGAATCGCGTGTTATGGGCAGCCCTATGCCTCACTATTTATAGGGGCAGAGGGGGCTGCGCCCCCCTCTAGGGTTTCCCACCCCCAAGGGGTGCGGCCAGCCCTAGATGGCAAAGGGGGGCGGCGGCCAGGAGGGGAGGAGAGGGAGGCGCAGGGAGCATGGGCCTTAGGGCCCATCTGCCCTAGGGTTTCCCCTCTCCCCTCCTAGCTGCGCCTTGGGCAAGGGTGGGAGGCGCACCAGCCCACTCTGGGGCTGGTACCTTTCCACTCTAGGCCCAAGCAAGCCTCCGGGGCCGGTGGCCCCACTTGGTGGACCCCCGGGACCCTCCCGGTGGTCCCGGTACAATACCGATATCGCCCGAAACTTTTCCGGTGACCAAATCAGGACTTCCCATATATAAATCTTTACCTCCGGACCATTCCGGAACTCCTCGTGACGTCCGGGATCTCATCCGGGACTCCGAACAACATTCGGTAACCACATACAAACTTCCTTTATAACCCTAGCGTCATCGAACCTTAAGTGTGTAGACCCTACGGGTTCGGGAGACATGCAGACATGACCGAGACGTTCTCCGGTCAATAACCAACAGCGGGATCTGGATACCCATGTTGGCTCCCACATGTTCCACGATGATCTCATCGGATGAACCACGATGTCAAGGACTCAATCGATCCCGTATACAATTCCCTTTGTCTAGCGGTATTTTACTTGCCCGAGATTCGATCGTCGGTATACCGATACCTTGTTCAATCTCGTTACCGGCAAGTCTCTTTACTCGTTCCGTAACACATCATCCCGTGATCAACCCCTTGGTAACATTGTGCACATTATGATGATGTCCTACCGAGTGGGCCCAGAGATACCTCTCCGTTTACACGGAGTGACAAATCCCAGTCTCGATTCGTGCCAACCCAACAGACACTTTCGGAGATACCTGTAATGCACCTTTATAGCCACCCAGTTACGTTGTGACGTTTGGTACACCCAAAGCATTCCTACGGTATCCGGGAGTTGCTCAATCTCATGGTCTAAGGAAAAGATACTTGACATTAGAAAAGCTTTAGCATACGAACTACACGATCTTTGTGCTATGCTTAGGATTGGGTCTTGTCCATCACATCATTCTCCTAATGATGTGATCCCATTATCAACGACATCCAATGTCCATAGCCAGGAAACCATGACTATCTGTTGATCACAACGAGCTAGTCAACTAGAGGCTCACTAGGGACATATTGTGGTCTATGTATTCACACGTGTATTACGATTTCCGGATAATACAGTTATAGCATGAATAAAAGACTATTATCATGAACAAAGAAATATAATAATAACACTTTTATTATTGCCTCTAGGGCATATTTCCAACAGTCTCCCACTTGCACTAGAGTCAATAATCTAGTTCACATCGCCATGTGATTAACACTCACAGGTCACATCGCCATGTGACTAATACCCAAGAGTTTACTAGAGTCAGTAGTCTAGTTGACATCACTATGTGATTAACACTCAATGAGTTTTATGTTTGATCATGTTGCTTGTGAGAGAGGTTTTAGTCAACGGGTCTGAACCTCTCAGATCCGTGTGTGCTTTACAAATCTCTATGTCATCTCCTAGATGCAGCTACCACGCTCTATTTGGAGCTATTCCAAACAACTGTTCTACTTGGAGCTATTCTAAATTATTGCTCCATTATATGTATCCGGTCTCTCTACTCAGAGCTATCCGGATAGATGTCAAGCTTGCATCGTCGTAACCTTTACGACGAACTCTTTTACCACCTCCATAATCGAGAAAATTCCTTAGTCCACTAGTTACTAAGGATAACTTTGACCGCTGTCCTATGATCCATTCATGGATCACTCTTGTACCCCTTGACTGACTCATGGCAAGGCACACTTTCGGTGCGGTACACAGCATAGCATACTGTAGAGCCTACGTCTAAAGCATAGGGGACGACCTTCGTCCTTTCTCTCTTTTCTGCCGTGGTCGAGCTTTAAGTCTTAACTTCGTACCTTACAACTCAGGCAAGAACTCCTTCTTTGACTGGTCCATCTTGAACACCTTCAAGATCATGTCAAGGTATGTGCTCATTTGAAAGTATTATTAAGCATTTTGATCTATCCTTATAGATCTTGATGCTCAATGTTCAAGTAGCTTAATCCAGGCTTTCCATTGAAAAACACCTTTCAAATAACCCTATATGCTTTCTAGAAATTCTACATCATTTCTGATCATCAATATGTCAACAACATATACTCATCAGAAATTCTATAGTGCTCCCACTCACTTCTTTGGAAATACAAGTTTCTCATAAACTTTGTACAAACCCAAAATCTTTGATCATCATCAAAGCATACATTCCAACTCCGAGATGCTTACTCCAGTCCTTAGAAGGATCGCTGGAGCTAGCATACCTTTTAGCATCCTCAGGATTGACAAAACTTTTCTGATTGTATTGCATACAACCTTTCCTTACGAAAACTAGTAAGGAAACTTGTCTTGACATCCATCTGCCAGATTTCATAAATGCAGCTAATGCTAACATGATTCCGACGGACTTTAAGCATCGCTACGAGTGAGAAAATCTCATCGTAGTCAACTCCTTGAACTTGTCGGAAAACACTTCGCCACAAGTCGAGCTTCATAGATGGTGACATTACCATCCACGTCCGTCTTCTTCTTAAAAGATCCATTTATCTCAATGGATTGCCGATCATCGGGCAAGTCCATCAAAGTCCATGCTTTGTTCTGATATATGGATACTATCTCGGATTTCATGGCTTCTAACCATTTGTTGGAATTCGGGCCCACCATCGCTTCTCCATAGCTCGTAGGTTCATTGTTGTCTAGCAACATGACCTTCAAGATAGGATCACCTTACCACTCTGAAGTAGTACGTGTCCTTGTCGTCCTACGAGGTTCGGTAGTGACTTGATCCGAAGCTTCATGATCACTATCATAAGCTTCCACTTCAATTGGTGTAGGTGCCACAGGAACAACTTCCTGTGCCCTGCCACACACTAGTTGAAGAGACGGTTCAATAACCTCATCAAGTTTCCACCATCCTCCCACTCAATTCTTTGGAGAGAAACTTTTCCTCGAGAAAGGACCTGATTCTCGAAACAATCCCTTATTGCTTTCGGATCTGAGACAGGAGGTATACCCAACTGTTTTGGGTGTCCTATGAAGATGCATTTTATCCGCTTTGGGTTCGAGCTTATCAATCCTGAAACTTTTCCACATAAGCGTCGCAGCCCCAAACTTTCAAGAAACGACAACTTAGGTTTCTCTAAACCATAATTCATACGGTGTCATCTCAACGGAAATATGTGGTGCCCTATTTAAAGTGAATGTGGTTGTCTCTAATGCCTAACCCATGAATGATAGTGGTAATTCGATAAGAGACATCATGGTACGCACCATATCCAATAGGGTGCAACTATGATGTTCGGACACACCATCACACTATGGTGTTCCAGGCGGTATTAATTGTGAAACATTTTCCACAATGTCTTAATTGTGTGCCAAAACTCGTAACTCAGATATTCATCTCTATGATCGTATCATAGATATTTTATCCTCTTGTCACAATGATCTTCTACTTCACTCTGAAATTACTTGAACCATTCAATAATTCAGACTTGTGTTTCATCAAGTAAATATTCTCAACATCTACTCGAATCATCTGTGAAGTAAGAACATAACGATATTCACTGCATGCCTCAGCACTTATTGGACTGCACACATCAAAATGTGTTACTTCCAACAAGTTGCTATCTTGTTCCATCTTATTGAAACCGAGGCTTTTCAGTCATCTTGCCTATGTGGTATGATTTGCATATCTCAAGTGATTCAAAATCAAGTGAGTCCGAACGGTCCATTTGCATGGAGTTTCTTCATGCATATACACCAATAGACATGGTTCGCATGTCTCAAACTTTTCAAAAACGAGTGAGTCCAAAGATCCATCAACATGGAGCTTCTTCATGCGTTTTATACCAATATGACTTACACAGCAGTGCCACAAGTAAGTGGTACTATCATTACTATCTTATATCTTTTGGCATGAAAATGTGTATCACTACGATCGAGATTCAATAAACCATTCATTTTAGGTGTAAGACCATTGAAGGTATTATTCAAATAAACAGAGTAACCATTATTCTCCTTAAATGAATAACCGTATTGCGATAGACATAATCCAATCATGTCTATGCTCAACGCAAACACCAATCTCGGTGGTAGAGGGAGCGTGCGATGCTTGATCATATCAACCTTGGAAACACTTCCAACATATATCGTCAGCTCACCTTTAGCTAGTCTCTGTTTATTCCGTAGCTTTTATTTCGAGTTACTAATACTTAGCAACCGAACCGGTATCCAATACCCTGGTGCTACTAGGAGTACTAGTAAAGTACACATTAACATAATGAATATCCAATATACTTCTATCGACCTTGCCAGCCTTCTCATCTACCAAGTATCTAGGGTAATGCTGCTCCAGTGGTTGTTCCCCTTATTACAGAAGCACTTAGTCTCGGGTTTGGGTTCAACCTCGGGTTTCTTCACTGGTGCAGCAGCTGATTTGCCGTTTCATGAAGTATCCCTTCTTGCACTTGCCCTTCTTGAAACTAGTGGTTTCACCAACCATCAACAATTGATGCTCCTTCTTGATGTCTACTTTCGCGGTGTCAAACATCGCGAATACCTCAAGGATCATCATATCTATCCCTGATATGTTATAGTTCATCATGAAGCTCTAGCAGCTTGGTGGCAATGACTTTGGGGAAACATCACTATCTCATTTGGAAGATCAACTCCCACTCGATTCAAGTGATTGTTGCACTCAGACAATCTGAGCACAAGCTCAACGATTGAGCTTTTCTCCCTTAGTTTGTAGGCTAAGAAAATCGTCGGAGGTCTTATACCTCTTGACGTGGGCACGAGCCTGAAATCCCAATTTCAGCCCTCGAAACATCTCATATGTTCCGCGACGTTTCGAAAACATCTTTGGTGCCTCAACTCTAAACCGTTTAACTGAACTATCACGTAGTTATCAAAATGTGTATGTTCGATGTTCGAAACATCCACAAAAGACGTTTGGGGTTCAGCACACTGAGCAGTGCATTAAGGACATAAGCTTTCTACTGTTCGCATAATTGCTACTACCAACTTTCAACTATATTTTCTCTAGGAACATATCTAAAACAGTAGAACTAAAGCGCGAGCTACGGCATAATTTGCAAAAGGTCTTTTGACTATGTTCAGGATAATTAAGTTCATCCTATGAACTCCCACTTAGATAGACATCCCTCTGGTCATCTAAGTGATCACATGATCCGAGTCAACTAGGCCGTGTCCGATCATCACGTGAGACGGACTAGTCATCATCGGTGAACATCTTCATGTTGATCGTATCTACTATACGACTCATGCTCGACCTTTCGGTCTCCGTGTTCCGAGGCCATGTCTGCACATGCTAGGCTCGTCAAGTTAACCCTAAGTGTTTTCGCTGTGTAAAACTGTCTTACACCCGTTGTATGTGAACGTAAGAATCCATCACACGCGATCATCACGTGGTGCTTAGAAGCAACGAACTGTAGCAATGGTGCACAGTTAGGGGAGAACACTTCTTGAAATTTTGTAAGGGATTATCTTATTTACTACCGTCGTCCTAAGTAAACAAGATGCATAAACATGATAAACATCACATGCAATCAAATAGAGTAGTGACATGATATGGCCAATATCATATAGCTCCTTTGATCTTCATCTTCGGGGCTCCATTATCATCTTGTCACCGGCATGACACCATGATCTCCATCATCATGATCTCCATCATCGTGTCTTCATGAAGTTGTCACGCCAACGACTACTTCTACTTCTATGACTAACGCGTTTAGCAATAAAGTAAAGTAGTTTACATGGCGTTCTTCAATGACACGCAGGTCATACAATAAATAAAGACAACTCCTATGGCTCCTGCCGGTTGTCATACTCATCGACATGCAAGTCGTGATTCCTATTACAAGAACATGATCAATCTCATACATCACATATATATCATTCATCACATCCTTTTGGCCATATCACATCACAAGACATACCCTGCAAAAACAAGTTAGACGTCCTCTAATTGTTGTTGCATGTTTTACGTGGCTGCTATGGGTTTCTAGCAAGAACGTTTCTTACCTACGCAAAACCACAACGTGATATGCCAATTGCTATTTACCCTTCATAAGGACCCTTTTCATCGAATCCGTTCCGACTAAAGTGGGAGAGACTGGCACCCGCTAGCCACCTTATGCACCAAGTGCATGTCAATCGGTGGAACCTGTCTCACGTAAGAGTACGTGTAAGGTCGGTCCGGGCCGCTTCATCCCACAATACCATCGAAACAAGATTGGACTAGTAACGGTAAGCATATTGAACAAAATCAACGCCCACAACTACTTTGTGTTCTACTCGTGCAAAGAATCTACGCAATAGACCTAGCTCATGATGCCACTGTTGGGGAACGTAGCAGAAATTCAAAATTTTCCTACGTGTCACCAAGATCTATCTATGGAGAAACCAGCAACGAGGGGAAGGAGAGTGCATCTACATACCCTTGTAGATCGCTAAGCGGAAGCGTTCAAGTGAACGGGGTTGATGGAGTCATACTCGTCGTGATTCAAATCACTGATGATCAAGTGCCGAACGCACGGCACCTCCGCGTTCAACACACGTACAGCCCGGTGACGTCTCCCACGCCTTGATCCATCAAGGAGAGAGGGAGAGGTTGAGGAAGACTCCATCCAGCAGCAGCACAACGGTGTGGTGGTGGTGGAGGAGCATGGCAATCCCGCAGGGCTTCGCCAAGAACCATGGGAGAGGAGGAGGAGGGAGAGGGGCAGGGCTGCACCAACGAGAGATCGAATCGCGTGTTATGGGCAGCCCTATGCCTCACTATTTATAGGGGCAGAGGGGGCTGCGCCCCCCTCTAGGGTTTCCCACCCCCAAGGGGTGCAGCCAGCCCTAGATGGCAAAGGGGGGCGGCGGCCAGGAGGGGAGGAGAGGGAGGCGCAGGGAGCATGGGCCTTAGGGCCCATCTGCCCTAGGGTTTCCCCTCTCCCCTCCTAGCTGCGCCTTGGGCAAGGGTGGGAGGCGCACCAGCCCACTCTGGGGCTGGTCCCTTTCCACTCTAGGCCCAAGCAAGCCTCCGGGGCCGGTGGCCCCACTTGGTGGACCCCCGGGACCCTCCCGGTGGTCCCGGTACAATACCGATATCGCCCGAAACTTTTCCGGTGACCAAATCAGGACTTCCCATATATAAATCTTTACCTCCGGACCATTCCGGAACTCCTCGTGACGTCCGGGATCTCATCCGGGACTCCGAACAACATTCGGTAACCACATACAAACTTCCTTTATAACCCTAGCGTCATCGAACCTTAAGTGTGTAGACCCTACGGGTTCGGGAGACATGCAGACATGACCGAGACGTTCTCCGGTCAATAACCAACAGCGGGATCTGGATACCCATGTTGGCTCCCACATGTTCCACGATGATCTCATCGGATGAACCACGATGTCAAGGACTCAATCGATCCCGTATACAATTCCCTTTGTCTAGCGGTATTTTACTTGCCCGAGATTCGATCGTCGGTATACCGATACCTTGTTCAATCTCGTTACCGGCAAGTCTCTTTACTCGTTCCATAACACATCATCCCGTGATCAACCCCTTGGTCACATTGTGCACATTATGATGATGTCCTACCGAGTGGGCCCAGAGATACCTCTCCGTTTACACGGAGTGACAAAATCCCAATCTCGATTCGTGCCAACCCAACAGACACTTTTAGAGATACCCGTAGTGTACCTTTATAGCCACCCAGTTACGTTGTGACGTTTGGCACACCCAAAGCACTCCTACGGTATCCGGGAGTTGCACAATCTCATGGTCTAAGGAAATGATACTTGACATTAGAAAAGCTTTAGCATACGAACTACATGATCTTGTGCTAGGCTTAGGATTGGGTCTTGTCCATCACATCATTCTCCTAATGATGTGATCCTGTTATCAACGACATCCAATGTCCATGGTCAGGAAACCGTAACCATCTATTGATCAACGAGCTAGTCAACTAGAGGCTTACTAGGGACATGGTGTTGTCTATGTATCCACACATGTATCTGAGTTTCCTATCAATACAATTCTAGCATGGATAATAAACGATTATCATGAACAAGGAAATATAATAATAATCAATTTATTATTGCCTCTAGGGCATATTTCCAACACGGGGCAGGTGGCCCCACCCGGTGGGCCCCCGGGACCCTTCCGGTGGTCCCGGTACAATACCGATGACCCCGAAACTTGTCCCGATGGCCGAAACAGGACTTCCTATATATAAATCTTTACCTCCGGACCATTCCGGAACTCCTCGTGACGTCCGGGATCTCATCCGGGACTCCGAACAACATTCGGTAACCACATACAAACTTCCTTTATAACCCTAGCGTCATCGAACCTTAAGTGTGTAGACCCTACGGGTTCGGGAGACATGTAGTCATGACCGAGATGTTCTCCGGTCAATAACCAACAGCGGGATCTGGATACCCATGTTGGCTCCCACATGTTCCACGATGATCTCATCGGATGAACCACGATGTCAAGGACTCAATCAATCCCGTATACAATTCCCTTTGTCTAGCGGTATTTTACTTGCCCGAGATTCGATCGTCGGTATACCGATACCTTGTTCAATCTCGTTACCGGCAAGTCTCTTTACTCGTTCCGTAACACATCATCCCGTGATCAACCCCTTGGTCACATTGTGCACATTATGATGATGTCCTACCGAGTGGGCCCAGAGATACCTCTCCGTTTACACGGAGTGACAAATCCCAGTCTCGATTCGTGCCAACCCAACAGACACTTTCGGAGATACCTGTAATGCACCTTTATAGCCACCCAGTTACGTTGTGACGTTTGGTACACCCAAAGCATTCCTACGGTATCCGGGAGTTGCACAATCTCATGGTCTAAGGAAAAGATACTTGACATTAGAAAAGCTTTAGCATACGAACTACACGATCTTTGTGCTATGCTTAGGATTGGGTCTTGTCCATCACATCATTCTCCTAATGATGTGATCCCGTTATCAACGACATCCAATGTCCATAGCCAGGAAACCATGACTATCTGTTGATCACAACGAGCTAGTCAACTAGAGGCTCACTAGGGACATATTGTGGTCTATGTATTCACACGTGTATTCCGATTTCCGGATAATACAGTTATAGCATGAATAAAAGACTATTATCATGAACAAAGAAATATAATAATAACACTTTTATTATTGCCTCTAGGGCATATTTCCAACAGCGAAACCTAGAGATTCGAAGTAATAGGCGGCGCACTCCGGGTATTCTATCGCAGACAAACAAATAAGCATATAATAAGTACTCATATAATGCACGGGTAAAACTCAAATAAGAGATCTGACTAGAAGGTTCAACTTAAAAACTCCGGTTGGCAAAAAGAATCAAATCGAACGAAGCAACGAAAGTCAAACGGTGAAAGAAAACAACTTTGTTCTACTAATCTGGATCTAGGGCAAATTTTACAGTAGAAAATCTTGTTTAAGTTGGTTAAACGGATAGAGGGTTTCGAGATAAAACTCCAGGTGCTTGAATCGCCTGATTCCGATAAACGAGCGAAAAGTTACACTAAAACGAAAATCGGACCAGGAATCGCGATCAGACAAATCGCGAATTTAATCCGAGAAAAAGAAAAAACGACGAACGCTCACTAAATTAAATAAACCAGAAAACCGATCTATTTTAAAAAACCGAAACTAAAAAAACGGCGAAAAAACCGAACGGTTTTTCAAAAAAAAATTAAAAAAACCGGGCACGGATTTCGAGGCGGCGGCGTGCGGCGGCGATGGTGGCGGGGCGGCGCGGCGCGGCGGGGCTAGGGCGGCGCTAGGGTTCGGCTGGGGCTGGGGTTGGGCCTCTCCCCGGCTTATAAAGGCTAGCCGGGCCGGAGTACTAGTCGGACACGGCGTGTAGGTTGGTTTGATTTTTTTTAAATAATTACGCGCAGAAGAAAAAATAAAAAGAAATACTAAACAGACTCCAAAAATTCCGAAATAAATTTTCTCTGGTTTCTAAAATCAAGCCGCACAAGGTGAACATTTATTTGGGACCTAAATGAAATGTTGAAAAACGCACATTTTTCCTAAATTCAAATAAAACACCGAAAAACTCCGAAATAAAATCTTATTTGATTTTATTATTAAATCCTCAATATTTCTTTATTTTGGGAAAGTCATTTTATTCCCTCTCTGATACTTTTGTAATAGAAATAATTGATGATAAAAAAAATTAAATTAAATGAGCCTATTCTCAAAATTTGAGAAAACTCAAATATGGAAATAACGAAATCTCCAACTCTCTCCTGGGTCATTGAGTTGCGTAAAATTTTCTAGGATCAACCAAAATGCAAAATAAAATATGATATGCAATGATGATCTAATGTATAACATTTCAAATTAAAAATTTGGGATGTTACACTACTTCGCCGGAGGATTAATGCCCGATCGACACGCATTGCGATGGCTAGCCCAACTTCGCGCTTCTTGTGACCCAACAAGTTGATGTTGGAAAGGGAAGACGTCGACTACATTGCCTGTACACCTGCATGTGCGCACGTGTACGTAGGAGATAGTGTCCCAAACGATATACCTACCCCCGTGCCGATGGATTACTTTTCCTAGAGTGTGCATGAACAACTTCACGTGCATCGACGACGACGGTGTGCTAGCACAACACAATTTGGAGAGGGACTAAATAAACATGGACTTGATCATCAGATAGTTATTTCTACAGATTAATGAAGAAACCGAGACGGTATCGTGTCGTGTGGTGTCCCCTTGATTTTGCATACAGTGGCCAGCACCGCTGGTAAATCGGGCAACGCGACCAGAGTTCAGTCTCCGTCGTGTCACACCAGAGACCAGTACTCACGCCAGTATATGCAAGATCATTCCGCAGAGAACTTTGTTGTCTTCTAGGCACCTTGCTGTGCCTGCCAAATGATGTATGGCCGCAACATCGCGCCGTTTTGGATGGGTTTTAATTGGCCGATGACAAATGCACCGTGTTAGGATACGCCGGGAACAAAGATCCAAATTACACGCCGCGGCTAGCCAAGCATCTTCGTACATGCGTGCATGTTCGTTCAACAGTGAGCTAGCTAATGACCGAATAATTTCGTAGGTTGCACGTAGGCCACTGTTGCACATTTATTATACTCATCGTCAGGTCCAGGAAGGAAACAGATCCACGTTCGTATACGTCCATACGTGCGCATGCACATCGTGCATGGACGGACCGGCGCGTTCGGCTCGTCGCGGTTCCCGACGTAGCATAGTGAATCGCTGCTCTTGCTTGGTCTCGCTTCGGCCAGGCAGGCGCGCCAGTGTGCCGCGATAGTATATGCATGCTATCCCTCCTCCCACATGCTCCAACTGCCTCTCGATCGGTCGATCCCTATGTGCCACCTCTCTGTAGCACGTGCGGCCTACGCTGGCTAGCGGCAGCTAGGATAAGTCACATCAGTTTTTTGTTATCCCTTAAATAAATATACACATTTGTTATCTCTTTCAGCCGATGGAGTCATGCTATGGTTTCGTTTTATTTTACAATACACCAAAACCAACTCAGCTACGTGGTGCTAATACACATGGACATGGACATGGATGTACGTAGTACATGCACGTGTGGGCGCGCCAACGAGCTGAGAGAGAGAGAGAGAGAGAGAGAGAGAGAGAGAGAGAGAGAGAGAGAGAGAGAGACGGGCCGGATCCGGCGGCCACCTGGCTGATTCCACCAATTTAGGCGTGATTTACATACACATCAACACATGCATGCACCTGGGACACCATCCAGTAAGCACGTCACATGCAGATGCAACGCCGTATCTATCTAGCCTTAATGATCTTGTAATGATCGGCTTTATCCAGGACCGGCGGAGGATCACGCTCACGCTCCGGCCGATCAAGAAGCTCCGGCCTGGTCTTGGTCTTGGATGCCCTCCTTGACCGTCCCGTCTGTTATCCTCGTGCCCGCGGGCGCCGGACCGGCGCCTTGTCCCAAACAAGCGGCGATCTCGGCTATACTCGCCGGTTGTTTTCATCTGCACGTGCTGCGCTCACCTATCCTGTCATTGCATGCATCCATGCAGCACCGATCTGTGCATGTGTGGTTGTTAGCCACAAGTTTTTTCTCCTTAGGGTGTGGTTAGATACAGTAGCAAGTTGGTACGTGCATGCGTGGACAGTGGACGCCCAAGTTGCATGCGCCCGGCCCAGTGCGCGGCCGCGCGCGCACCCGAATGCTCGGCGGGTGTGTGCAGTGCACGCATGCAGACATGCAGCACGATGCAAGTGGACGCGGCGCCCACGTAGTACGTAGGCCGTGCGTGTCTGCCCCCGGCTGCCGCCTGCCGCCTGCCGCGGCGCGGCATTGATGACGCCGCCCGGACATGCACACAGCACGACCGCGACCCGTACGTGCCTGAAATCAAAGCGTACGCGCACGGGGCAGAATCTCCCCGCCAACGCGCGCGCGCCGTGCCGACGGCCGTGAGTTCACGGCACACACCGGCGTGAGCTTGTCACAGCGCACAACCGAAGACGTACGTGCTCAGTACGAGCAAACGGAGACTCTTAGACCGCCGCTTCCGGGGTCCAAAACACCAGCGACCAACAAAGAGTTCGTCTTTGAGCTGAACCCTTTTTCTAATATGTTTTTTCTTCAAATGATCCATCATATCAAACAATCATGCATGTAGGGGAAAAGGGGGACGAAGAACCGGAGAAACGTTGCTGTCGTCGGCCCATCGCCGGCTAACATTGAATTGACGAGGCGCTTAAAATACTCGAGCAGTAGTAACTTTTTGCTCGCGCCTGGCACTTCGGTGTCTGTGTGACACCACCCACCGTGGGGGGTCTGGGGGAGCAGCACTGCACGCTTAATTTAAAATTCTCTCTTTTAGAGTTGGAACTTAATCTAATTAGCTCCTTTTATACATTAATAAAAAGCCGCTAAGGACATGAAAGCATGTCTTCGTCGTTTCCCTCGCCACTTTGCTGCCCCCCTCGAACGATCTCATTAAACTCACAGTCCTAATTAATCTAGTCGTCGATCACCGATAAGCTTCACTAACTTAATCGCCGGTTTTCCTCATACGCTGCCACGTCCCATATTCTCTCCGGCGCCGGCCCTTGGTGCACGAATATTTATATCTTTATTGCATGTAGTGATATAGTACATCAAACAAGACGATAGGGAGAGCAGGTCGATCGCTTGGTGTTCTCCCTATGATTGATCGCAATGGTTCATGCATGCATGTCATGCTTTGGCGGGAATCAAATCCTACTAGCTGACAAGCGGCAACATCATTTTTAGATTTGACGATCGAGCAAGCCTCCAACCACTCGTCTAGTGCTAGACATCTCGTCCTTGGAGGTTAAGAGAGAATCTCAAGGACGGACCCCCTAGATGCCTTTGTCAAATCACCGAATGGCTTCCTGCGGAGAAGACTAATGGCGCAAAATAGGACAGACGGTCTCCTGCTGTTGATTTGTTTGGACATTCTTGCGGTTGGCATTGGAATTGGACTCCCTACTTAATCATCATTTTAGAGAAAAGAAAAGAAAAGGTTAGGTGCCAACCGTTTGCAGTTTGTCAATATCTACCGTATGAACTGATCCTGCCACGTCGAGGGTGACGCATCAGCGGATCCACAGTATATATGATTCCCGTACGTCACAAAACATGTCGCTTGAAATCCATTCCACACAGATTTTTGACGGTTTTGTGAGGATTTATTAGTGGTGGACAAGGATAACTGCAAATCCTACGTCAAGATCCGTACAAAATTTTGCCTTATAGAACTCTTAGAACAAAATACTATGCTTTGTGTGCATTGTATGAGCAAATTCCCTATAAGTATAGTCAACACTTTTTAGATCTATATAGTATACATGACAAAAACTGCAAAGTCAATTGAAAACTAATATTTTCTTAGTCGATTGAGACAGTGCTACATATTTTTTGCTCCGTATGATAAAACCATGGTGAACATTGCTTTTTTTTTTCTTTTCCTTCTTTATAAGCAAATTTGTAGAATAAGCTAATAAATAAGACTTCTGTCGGAAGATTAGGAAAATTCATGATTAATTTCAGACTTTCAGTAAATAATTCATGACTAGAACAGAAATTGCATGCAACAATGTGGCATACTAGATGAATAGGAAAACATGCACAACATCATCACACATATAACAGCAACTACAAATAGACATGAACAGATCACGATGAACGTACTGTTCGTTAGCTGCTGCAGGAGCGACGTTGTTGATGCAATGTTGGCGACGGTCTTTTGTTGATGGCATTGGAGACGACGATGAACAACCCTGCTTGATTTGGACGGAAGACGACCCGTGATGACGAACTTGAGCAGTTGCGCAGAGTGCTTCACAAAATACTAATTCGTCATCTTTCGGTGCAGGATCGTAAGGACGAACGATTCCGCAGACCTGCTCTCCCGCATGCCGACAACTTGTCTGCCAAGAAATCAAAAATAAACGACAAAAGGAAGTTGTGCTCTGCAAGACAATGGACCGGGTTTCCGTGGACCATTCACGCGCAACCTTCTGGATTTTGGCAGATCATTTACGCGCAGCCTCGACCCGAGCCCATGCCCGGCCAGGCTAGGTGAGCGAGCACGCGTGTGTGATTTTTCATTTCTCTTCTCAACACATCACTTAGTGTGGTGGAGAGAACCCACTATATAAAGAGGTCAAACACTTCCTCCACTAGCGGTATGAGAATAAACTTTAGCACCACCACTTGCCCTTTTTACATGGGCCTATTTGAGATTTCATAAATTGTACATGGGTTGTGCCCGCTATTTCTAACAATCCCCCGCTAGATCTCAAATACCCATTTAGAGATTTGTCTTTTCTCGCTACTTGTTTAATATACTAGTGTTTCAGCAGATACTCTTAAGTTGAACTTCTACCTAGAGTTTTAAGCTACATCCATTCAGAACTTGACAATGGACTATGCCTTGAATTGCAAGTTTGTGCAAGCAGAGTTCACTCAAAGTCTTAACCAGTATCTGGTTGCCAGTAGGCTACCCCACGGTTTGAAGCATACACCGTACTCCTCGGTCTCTTCGTGAGCTTAATTACTAGAAATCATACAAGTCTCATACACCGCGATGTTTACAGTCGGGGCTCATATAGGTGCGTTCTTTCAAGACTACTCCGTAGGACAACATCTTTAATAATCATAACTAATAGAACCGCATTAAGGCATGTTGTCTACCCGCCTTACCGCTCTGAGCATTACAACTATGAGAGTTATGCATCTTCATATAGAGTGGGTTATATGTTACTATGGTATGTTAACCAATAGCTTGTTCTTCTAAGGTCCTAATTCACGGGATCTCCGATCACAAAGGTTGTGTTACTAATATGGTGCAACATCTATGGGTCTCATACCCATCTCCCTCGATGCATTATATATATCACATTTTGTGATAGTCCCTTTGTAAAGGGATCTTCCAGGTTTGTCTATTTGAATATACGTAACATTTATTACTCCGGGGTTTCTCAATTTCTTGACAGACTTCAAACGTCTCTTCACATGTGTTGATGACTTCACATTATCCTTAGAATTGTTCAGTTTAGCTATAACCATTTGGTTGTCACAATTCATAAGAACAACCAGTGTAGGTTTTTCAACCACATGCAAGTCTATCAAGAGCTCACGCGGTCATTGTGCTTCAACAGTGGTTGTGTCTAAAGCATTAAGTTCTGCTTCCATGGTTGACCTCGTCCATACGGTCTGTTGACTGGATCTACATGACACTGCGCCACCCCCATAAGTAGATACATACCCACCTGTGGCGTAGAGCACATCAACATCAGAAATTTAGTTTGAATGACTATATCCTTCAAGCACAGCAGGGTGCCCTGAATAGTGAGTTTCGTAACTCATAGTACCTCTCACATAGAATAAGACCCTTTCTAGTGCATGTCAATGATCATCATTCGGGTTGAACATGAACCTACTCAGTTTGCTCACAGCAAAAGAGATATCCAATATTGTTGAGCTAGCTATAAGTACATGAGTGACCGAGAATTTGAGAGTACCTTAATTGATCTCTTGTTTCATTCTCGTTCTTTCTAAGTGTCACACCAGGATCATAAGGTGTTGGAAAAGGCTTGCCATCCATAATGCCGAACCGGCTCAAGATCTTCTCAACATAGGTAGATTGCGTTAAAGTTATCCCACTCTCATCCTTAATCAGTGTGATGTTTAGAATTACACTAACTTCTCCTATATCTTTCATGTTAAAACTTTTTGATAGAAAAGACTTGACCTCATTGATCACATCAATGTTTGTACCAAAGGTCAACATGTCATCCACATACAAATACAATATAACACCATCGCCCCACCATAGCGATAGTAAACACACCTATCAACATCATTAATGACAAAGCCTCCAGAAGTCAGAGTCCTGTCAAACTTCTCATGCCATTACTTAGGGCATCTCCAAAGGTGACCCACAAATTTCCTCCCGCATTCGTCCGCGGACACGGATGCGGAAGGCCTCCATCCAACCGTAGCCACCGATTGCTTGTATCTGCGTTGGTATTTCCCCGAAGAGGAGAGGTTGATGCAGCACAACAACGCTAAGTATTTGCCCCAGTTTTTTTTGACAAATGGTGGATTTTATTGACTCAAAATGGAGCATCAAGAAGATACATAACATAGTGAGCACACACTCGACCTCTGCACAGCTAGGATGCACACAGCTAACACCATCTCACACACGCGCGAAAAATGCCGGCAACTAGCAAAGTCATATAAGACCAAAGCTATGTGTAGGTAAGGAAAAAAAGACCTCAAAGTGATCAGATCTGTGATCGGCAAACTATGACAATGATCATATCCGCACCAACAATTTAATTACACCACATGGACGATGAGATTCTTCAACAACAACGCCTTCAGGAAGGGAGGAGCAACAATCAAGGGTCGCCGTCACCTGATCCTACCGCAAGGTCAGAATCTAGGTTTTCACCCTGAAGAATCAGTCTGAGCATATTCGAGCAATGCCTTCAACAAGGTAGCGACGTAAGAAAAAACATCGCCATTGCCAGGTATAACCACTCGGGTCTGACCTAGGCTTTCGCCCCGAAGCTCAAGACCAGGTGCTTGAGTAACACCACCATCGAAATCACTCATGTGTTGTCATTGCCACTTTTCCACGATCCCAGCAGCTACATGCCATGCGACCGTCGTCACCCCACAACCATCCCCTTGCGCCAAGCCATCGTCCATAATTTGTATCTCACCGCCGAAGTCACCACGGGATCAAGAGAGGTGACTCATCCCAAAAACCTTTCGATGACCACCGCCGTCGTGAAGCCATAGATAGTCGCCGCAATAGATTTTAGTCACTACCATCTGGCCGATCAAATCTAGATCACCACCACCAATTCATGGACCGTAGCGCCGCCAGCCGGCCACCGTACGAGCAGAAGGCCAGCACCCAGTGGTTCCACGGCTCCACATCTACACCACCACACGAAGCCCTCCATGGATGCACCTGAAGATCATGCACACAAGAAACAGATCGTTGTCTCCTGCTGTGCACAGAACTGATCCTGAGGCTGTGCTACCTCTTGAGCACTGCGTTGGTTTTCCCCGAAAAGGAAGGGATGATGCAGCAAAGTAGCGTAAGTATTTCCCTCAGTTTTTGAGAACCAAGGTATCAATCCAGTAGGAGGCTACGCGTGAGTCCCTCGTACCTGCACAAAACAAATAAATCCTCGCTACCAACGCGATAAGGGGTTGTCAATCCCTACACGGCCACTTACGAGAGTGAGATCTTACAGATATGATAAGATAATATTTTTGGTATTTTTATGATAAAGATGCAAAGTAAAATAAAAGCAAAGGAAATAACTAAGTAATGTAAGATTAATATGACGAAGATAGACCCGGGGGGCATAGGTTTCACTAGTGGCTTCTCTCAAGAGCATAAGTATTCTACGATGGGTGAACGAATTACTGTTGAGCAATTGACAGAATTGAGCATAGTTATGAGAATATCTAGGTATGATCATGTATATAGGCATCACGTCCGAGACAAGTAGACCGACTCCTGCCTGCATCTACTACTATTACTCCACTCACCGACCGCTATCCAGCATGCATCTAGAGTATTAAGTAAGTTAATGAAAACAGAGTAACGCATTAAGCAAGATGACATGATGTAGAGGGATAAACTCATGCAATATGATGAAAACCCCATCTTGTTATTCTCGATGGCAACAATACAATACATGCCTTGCTGCCCCTACTGTCACTGGGAAAGGACACCGCAAGATTGAACCCAAAGCTAAGCACTTCTCCCATTGCAAGAAAGATCAATCTAGTAGGCCAAACCAAACTGATAATTCGAAGAGACTTGCAAAGATAACCAATCATACATAAAAGAATTCAGAGAAGATTCAAATATTATTCATAGATAGACTTGATCATAAACCCACAATTCATCGTTCTCAACAAACACACCGCAAAAAGAAGATTACATCGAATAGATCTCCACAAGAGAGGGGGAGAACATTGTATTGAGATCCAAAAAGAGAGAAGAAGCCATCTAGCTAATAACTATGGACCCGTAGGTCTAAGGTGAACTACTCACACTTCATCGGAGGGGCTATGGTGATGATGTAGAAGCCCTACGTGATCGATGCCCCCTCCGGTGGAGCTCCGGAATAGGCCCCAAGATGGGATCTCGTGGATACAGAAAGTTGTGGTGGTGGAATTAGGGTTTTGGCTCGATATCTGATCGTTTGGGGGTACGTAGGTATATATAGGAGGAGAAGTACGTCGGTGGAGCAACAAGGGGCCCACGAGGGTGGAGGGCGCGCCTGGGGGTAGGCGCGCCTGGGTACCTCGTGGCCTCCTCTCTTGTGTCTTGACGTAGGGTCCAAGTCTCCTGGGTCTTGTTCGTTGAGAAAATCACGTTCCCGAAGGTTTCATTCCGTTTGGACTCCGTTTGATATTCCTTTTCTTCGAAACCCTAAAATAGGCAAAAAAAACAGCAATTCTGGGTTGGGCCTCCAGTTAATAGGTTAGTCCCAAAAATAATATAAAAGTGGATAATAAAGCCCAATAATGTCCAAAACAGTAGATAATATAGCATGGAGCAATCAAAAATTATAGATACGTTGGAGACGTATCAGGCTGCCACGCACACGAGGCAGACAACTGGACGCCGGATCTGGCGCCCCAGCCAAGGGCCACAGCCAGGAGGGCGCGCGCGTGTGTCACATCAGGCAACAGTAGGAGGTCAATGGATGATGAGGAATGGTGGGGGTTGGAGGAGAGGCAGGAGTAAGGGATAGAGGGAGCAGCAGGGGAGCCCCACCGCCGCCGTCCGCCGAGATCAGCATCCTCTAGCGGCGGCGGGGGGTTTGGTGGCTTGGCTGGGGGACTTTTGGTGGCAGCGGCTGTGCCTCTGGAGTCGCCCGAGAGTGACCCAGGAGGCTCGCTCGGGATTGAACAGAAATGAATGAGTATTTTCCCTAGTTATGAAACCAAGTTTATCAATCCAGTAGGAGAATTAAGCAACACTATATAAACGGTACCTGCACACAAAGAACAAATACTTGCAACCCAACGCGTAAGAGGGGTTGTCAATCCCTCCTCGATATTGAGATAGATTAAATTGTATGAGATTGGATTGATAGATCTAGCGAAAATGAGAAATAAAATAAAGAAAGAAAAAGTGTAGCAAGGTATTTTTGGGGTTTTGGATAAATAGCTTTGAAAACAATATGATACTCCCTCTGTAAACTAATATAAGAGCGTTTAGATCCAGAGGGAGTAGAAAATAGACCTGGGGGCCTAGATTTCACTAGTGGCTTCTCTCGAGAAAATAGCATATTGTGGGTAAACAATTTACTGTTGGGCAATTGATAGAAGAGCAAATAATTATGACGATATTCAAGGCAATGATCATGTATATAGGCATCACATCCAAGATTAGTAGACCGACTCCTGCCTGCATCTACTACTATTACTCCACACATCGATCGCTATCTAGCATGCATATAGTGTATTAAGGTTATGGAGAAACGGAGTAAGGAAATAATAACGATGACATGATGTAGACAAGATATATTCATGTAGAAATAGACCCCATCCTTTTATCCTTAATAGCAACGATACATGCATGTCATGTCTCCTTCTGTCACTGAGATTGAGCACCGCAAGATCGAACCCATCACAAAGCACTTCTTCCCATTGCAAGAAAAATCAATCTAGTTGGCCAAACCAAACCAATTTTTTTGAGATGAAATACAAGGCTATAATAATCATGCATATAAGAGATCAAAGAAGACTCAAATAATATTCATAGATAGAACTGATCATAAACTCGCAATTCATCAGATCCCAACAAACACATCGCAAAAAACTCATTACATCAAATAGATCTCCAAGAACATCGAGGAGAACATTGTATTGAGAATCAAAAAGAGAGAAGAAGCCATCTAGCTACTGCCTACGGACCTGTAGGTCTGTGGTAAACTTCTCACGCATCATCGGAGGAACACCAATGAGGATGATGAGCCCCTCCATGATCGTGTTCCCCTCCGGCAAGGTGCCGAAAAGGGCCCTAGATTGGATCTCGTGGTTCTAGAACTTGCAGTGGCCGGAATTGTGTTTCGTCGACTCCCCTAGGGTTTCTGGAATATTTGAGTATTTATAGAGCTGAGAAGCGGTGGAAAGGACCTCCATGGGCCCCACCAACCATCAGGGTGCGCCCAGGTGGGTGATGGGCCCCACGGGCCTTCCCTCACATTTCCTTGGCTCCCAGTTTTTGTGGAACGGACAACTGTTGTGCCGCTCTCGCCAGTTTCTCTCCCCGACGCAGATGTTGTTGTCGCCACCTGAGCAACAACGGCGGTCGTTTGTGCTGCCTTGGCCGCCCGGTCGCAGATTGCGGCCACGCTCACGCGACTTGTTACCATGCGCATGGCGGCTGCGGTTGCGCTCTCATCAGAGTGGGCCACCGAAGTGGCCCTAAAGACGCGGGTCCACGTCCCATCTTTCACCGGTGATGATTGAACAGTGAAATGATATTTAGGGAGTGAGCTAGTGTCCTTGACGCGTCGGCTATGGACTATAGCAGGCGCACCTTCTCGCGTAAGCCATATACGTACTACTCCGACGGTGCTCCAAGATATTTTGTACTGCATCTCACACGGTTGGTGATAATAAATTGTGTGCGGTCTACTTGATTTTTCGTCTTGATTTGAAATGCATAATTGGGTCACAGCGGCAAAGGAGGATGTTTGAATTGCTAGAACTTTTATCTTCAGTGAACATGCAACTATAGGTGTATCATCAAAAAAATGGAATTATTCAGGGTTCGTTTGGACATTTTTATACATTAACTTGGTTTTCTAGGCATTTCAGGTGCATAATTTAAAATTAAACTACATGCACATGCTCCGGTGCACCAAAATGGGTTGTAAAATCATATATGTGTCCATGGGTCGATGCTTATGTCCCATGGAAGAAATGGTGATGAATTTCAAACACCTCGGCACTGTGGCTCACCGGCAAACGTTGATATACTTGGTTTTGAAATTCTAGTAAATCCAAAACTCGTCTGTAATTCATGAACCTTGGCATGCTATCATGCAATGGCATCAACATATGAAAGCACAAGTTCTCCGTGGGTGATTTTGGTAATTAATGTCAACATATCTCTTGTTGGACTAATGCTTTTATCTAGTGAATTTCAGACAAGTTCAATAATGGCGTGGTAAGGACAATAGGATGTCGAACCCCTTCAAAATGCTAAGGACACATGTTGGCAAAAACTCAAGACTCTTCATTTCTATTTTAGTGATACAAGATCACATTGAGTCCATAGGAAAGCTAATACTATTAAAATGGGATGAGGTGTTGCTTAATAGTCTACTTGATCAAAATGCTTAGTGATATTGCTCCAAAGCCCTCAAACACTTTCTCATTCCAAAAATGTCCAAAACCCATAGTCAAACTCAGCCCCATCAAAATTTACTATCTGGCGCCACCGAGTTCATTTGACATCGCCACTGCCAGAAACCCTAACAGTCCGGTCACACCGCTACGGATCTCGGTCTCACCGAGATGGCCTTGCAAATGCTCTGTGACTTGTTGCATTATTTTGTCTCACCGAATCATGGAATCGGTCTAACCGAGTTTGGTCCCACCGAGTTTGCTTAACATTCGCTCTATTGCCTTATTGCTTCACTTCGGTCTAACCGAGTTGATGCAATCTATACCTCCGAGTTGATCTTTGCCCTAAGCCCTAGCACATCGGTCCCACCGAGTTGTTCCAGTCGGTCCCATCGAGATTCCTAACGTTCACATTTTGAACTAAGTCAGTCTCACCGAGTTCTTCCATTCGGTCTGACCGAGTTGGGTCAAATGTGTGTAACAGTTGGATTTTGTGTGGAGGATATATGTACCCCTCCACCCCTTCTCCATATCTGAGAGAGCCATCAGAACGTGCCTACACTTCCAGCTTACATTTTCTGAGAGAGAATGATAACCCACAAGTTTAGGGGATCGCAACAGTTTTCGAGGGTAGAGTATTCAACCCACATTTATAGATTCGACACAAGGGCAGCCAAAGAATATTTGAAGGTATTAGCAGCTGAGTTGTCAATTCAACCACACCTAGAGATTAATTATCTGCAGCAAGGTGATCAGTAGCAAAGTAGTTTGATAGTTTTGATAGTAGTGACAGCAGCAATAGTAACAGTAATAGTGATGGCCGTAATTTTGTAGCAAGCGTAACAGTGATGATAGCAGTAGTAACTTAGCAGAAACAATATAAGATAAAATCGTAGGCATTGGATCGGTGACTTTTTGGATGATATTCATCATGTAACAGTTATAACCTAGGGCTATTCGGCACTAGCTCCAGTTCATCGATATAATGTAGGCATGTATTCCATAAATAGTCATACATGCTTTATTAAAAGAACTTGCATGACATCTTTTGTCCTATCCTCCTGTGGCAGCAGGGTCCATATTGGAAACTAAAGGATATTAAGGCCCCCTTTTAATAGAGAACTAGAACAAAGCATTAACACATAGTGAACACATGAACTCCTCAAACTACGGTAATCACCGGAAGAAGTCCCGGTTATTGTCACTCTGGGGTTACCGGATCATAACACGTAGTAGGTGACTATAACTTGCAAGATCGGATCTAAAACATGGATATAATATGATAACATAAATGGTTCAGATCTGAAATCATGGCACCCGGGCCCAAAGTGACAAGCATTATGGCAAAGTCATAGCAACATCAATCTAAGAACATAGAGGATACTAGGGATCACGCCCTAACAAAACTAACTCGATTACATGATGAATCTCATCCAACTCCTCACCGACCAGCGAGCCTATGAAGGATTACTCACTCTCAGTGGGGAGCATCATGGAATAGCGATGGAGAAGGGTTGGTGATAACGAAGAACGAAGATCCCCCTCTCCGGAGCCCCAAACGGACTCCAGATCTGCCCTCCCGAGGAAGAACAAGGGTTGGCGGCGGCTCCGTCTTGTGGATCCCAATAATTCTTTCTCCTTCATTTTTTTCTCCAAAAATAAGCGTTGGTTTCAGGGTCAGTGGGGCCACCAGGTGGGGACAACCCACCTAGGCGTGCTAGAAGAGGGGAGCGCGCCCTGGTGGGTTGTGCCCACCCAGGTGCCCCTCTCCGGTAGGTCTTGGCTCCAGAAATTCTTATTATTGATATAAAAAATCCTCACAAAGTTTCATTCCATTCCGAGAACTTTTTTTCTGCACGAAAACAACACCATGGTAGTTCTGCTGAAAACAGCGTCAGTCCGGGGTTAGTTTTATTCAAATCATGCAAATTAGAGTCCAAAACAAGAGGAAAAGCGTTAATAAAAGTAGATACGTTGGAGACGTATCAACTCCCCCAAGCTTAAACCTTTGCTTGTCCTCAAGCAATTCAGTTGATAAACTGAAAGTGAAAAAGAAAAACTTTTAGGAACTCTTTTGCTCTTGTTTGCATAAATAAGCTTAAACAGCACCCAGGTTTTCAGCCAACATTATAACTAACCATGTCGACAATAACTTTTAAAGATTATAATGACTCATATCAATGACATAATCAACTAGCGAGCAATAATAAGATATCTCAAACAGCAACATGTTGCCAAAACAACCATGATATAATATGACAATAGTGGTATCTCGCTAGCCCTTTTTGAGACCGCAAAACATAAATGCAAAGCACCTCCAAATTTCAAGCAATGACTAAACATTGTAATTCATGATAGAAAATATCCAGTCATGAAGCACCCAGCATTAGCTACACACAATGCATAAACCATGACAATTGTGCTCTTCTCAGTTTATGGCGCTTGTTTTAGAAGGTGATGACACAACATAAAAGTAAATAGATAGCCCCTTCGCAGAGGGGAGCAGTGATTTGCAGAGGTGCGAGAGCTCGATTTTTAAAACAGAGGTAAATGATATTTTGAGGCATGCACCCTTCTTATTTACTTCACGACCATCAGTTATCAATATCTCTCATGCTAAATAGGCTAGTGGCAGTTCCCAAGCGATAAAAGTAAAGGTTTTGACCCCATTGGGAGTTTTTGTTTGATTATTCGAGCGATTAACTCTTTTTGTATTTTGCAGTTTGGGACTGGGCATCCCTAATATTGCCCTTTTCTCGTGCGATGGCGAGTGAATAAACACTCGACTTGAGAATAACCCGCTTAGCATGGAAGATACCGACTACTTCCTGTCGTTCCATGAACGATCCAGGCACACAAAACAGATATTTTTAGAAGTTTTTAGAGGTGGCACATGCAAATTTACTTAGGATGGCATGGTAATACCGTATATAGGTAGGTATGGTAGACTCATCTGGAATAACTTTGGGTTCAAGGTCTTTGATGTACAATCAGAGTTCCCACTTTGTACAGGCGAAGGCTAGCAATTTAGATTGAGAAGCGGCCAGCTAGAGAGCAACAATGATCATAAACATGCATTATGTATAAGTAACATTGGACACTAGCATGAGTAGGATATGAACACCATGAACATAAATATCATAGAGGATATGTTGGTTTTGATTCAACTACATGCATGAACATGTACCAAGTCAAGCCACTCGAACATTCAGAGGAGGATACCATTTCATCATACTACATCACAATCATTTTAACGCTATGTTGATATCCAAAATAAATCATTATCAACTCCCACCTACTTATGCATGGCATGAGAAACTACAATCTCTAATTGTCATTGCAAACATGTTTAATCATAATGGGTTGAATCATGGATACTAGGTTAAACATATTTACACAAACAGAGCAAGTCGAGTCCATACCAGTTTCTCTCTGCCACGACCAGTTCATCGGATATCGTCATTATTGCTTTTCACTCGAACGATGTAAAAATAATAATAATGCAAGAGTGTCATGGACTAAGCTGGAATCTGTAAACATTTTATTCAACAGGAGAAGACAAGGTAAATGTGTTCTTTATTAGTTCAATAATTATTCATATGAGAGCCACTCAACATTTTTATTGTGGTCTTCTCCTTGGTACAACTCGAATAAAAAGAAAAGAAATTCAGAGAAACACACTGAAATATTTTGGAGTTTTTGGTTTTCCTGAACAAGCAAATAAAGGGAAAATCAAAAACGAGAAAAACTATTTACATAGGAAAGCTCCCAACAAGCAAAAGAAGAACGGGTAAATTTTTTTGGGTTTTCTTTTTAATAATACTACTAAGCATGCATAGAAAGTAAATTAACTATAACTAATTTTTTTGGTTTTTCTAAAGTTTTTCAAACACACAAGAAGAAAACAAGAAAAATAAATCTAAGCATGGATGATACAATGAAAAAGTGTGAGCACCGACAAATGGAATAAGTGAACATGAATGTAAAGTCGGTGGAAACACGTACTCCCCCAAGTTTAGGCTTTTGGCATAACTTGGTAGTCGATCAGTAGCCTGGAGGGTAGTAGGGGTGCTGAGGAGCGGCATCCACTCGTCCCACTATTGGGGCTCCTGTTGTGCCGCTTCTGCAACAGCTTGAGCGTTCTGGTAGGCGATGATGTCCCGAGGCATAATCTATATCCTCCCCTGGCAGCAGAATCAAACAAAGCAGGTGCATGCAGTGGAATAATATCACGAGTTTTAATGCTAAAAACTAGGTTATAAAGAATGGGGATGTCAGGATAATCTCATGCAAGAAAATGATGGTGTTACATGGGGATGTCAAAGGGTAGTCATGAGGGCGTCTCTCGACCTCAAAATGAGCCGCCAAACGAGTAGCAAAAATCCCACCATGTATTTCACCCTGAGATTTATTAAGATGGAGGCGATGGGCCACAATAGCTCCCAAGCTATGGGTGTTGTCGCCCTCTAGTGCTCGGCGTAAAACAACAAAGTCCGGTGCACTGAGCGCACCTACTTTCTTTCTAGCAAGCAAGCACTTAGCAACAAATAAAGCAAAATAATGTACGGCAGAAAAGTGTATGCTAGCAGCCGTGGTGGCTGACACCCCTCTCTCATTTCCCACTGTCAAAGTGCGATAAAAGTACTCAAACCCAGCCGGCCTAGGCTCGGCTAAGCTCCCATCAGAAGGGATCAAGCATATATCACAAAATTTAGTAAGTGGTATCTGATGGTTTTCAGCATATAAATTGAAACTCACTTCAGGGGGATTATTCCTAGGCAGGAAAGTAAAACTCTGAACAAAGATATTTGTGAGGATTTGCTGCTGGTCACACTCATCTGCGATGAAGCCGGTGAGGTGACACGTCTCCAACGTATCTATAATTTTTGATTGTTCAATGCTATTATATATTCTGTTTTGGATGTTTAATGGCTTATGTATACACTTTTATATTATTTTTGGGACTAACCTATTAACCGGAAGCCCAGCCCAAATTGCTGTTTGTTTTGCCTATTTCAGTGTTTCGCAGAAAAAAGAATATCAAACGGAGTCCAAACGGAATGAAACCTTCGGGAGCCTGATTTTGGGAACAAACGTGATCCAGAGGACTTGGAGTGGACGTCAAGCAATCAACGAGGAAGCCACGAGGCAGGGGGCGCGCCTACCCCCTGGGCGTGCCCTCCACCCTCGTGGGCCCCTCGTGGCTCCACCGACCTACTTCTTCTTGCTATATATACCTACGTACCTTGAAAACATCAGAGGGCACCACGAAAACCTAATTCCACCGCCGCAACCTTCTGTACCCGTGAGATCCCATCTTGGGGCCTTTTCCGACGCTCCGCCGGAGGGGGCATTGATCACGGAGGGCTTCTACATCAATACCATAGCCTCTCCGATGATGTGTGAGTAGTTTACCTCAGACCTTTGGGTCCATAGTTATTAGCTAGATGGCTTCTTCTCTCTCTTTGGATCTCAATACAAAGTTCTCCTCAATTCTCTTAAGATCTATTTGATGTAATCTTCTTTTGCGGTGTGTTTGTCGAGATCCGATGAATTGGGTTTATGATCAAGATTAACTAGGAACAATATTTGAATCTTCTCTGAATTCTTTTATGTATGATTGGTTATCTTTCCAAGTCTCTTCGAATTATCAGTTTGGTTTGGCCTACTAGATTGATCTTACTTGTAATGGGAGAAGTGCTTAGCTTTGGGTTCAATGTTGCAGTGCTCGATCCTAGTGACAGTAGGGGAAACAACACGTATTGTATTGTTGCCATCGAGGATAAAAAGATGGGGTTTATATCATATTGCATGAGTTTATCCCTCTACATCATGTCATCTTGCTTAAAGCGTTACTCCGTTCTTATGAACTTAATACTCTAGATCCATGCTAGATAGCGGTCGATGTGTGGAGTAATAGTAGTAGATGCAGGCAGGAGTCGGTCTACTTGTCACGGATGTGATGCCTATATACATGATCATACCTAGATATTCTCATAACTATGCTCAATTCTATCAATTGCTCGACGGTAATTTGTTCACCCACCGTAATACTTATGTTATCTTAAGAGAAGCCACTAGTGAAACCTATGGCCCCTGGGTCTATTTTCCATCATACAAGTTTCCAATCTATTTTATTTTGCAACCTTTACTTTCAATTTATATCATAAAAATAGCAAAAATATTTATCTTATTATTATTATCTCTATCAGATCTCACTCTTGCAAGTGGCCGTGAAGGGATTGACAACCCCTTTATCACGTTGGTTGCGAGGTTCTTATTTATTTGTGTAGGTACGAGGTGACTCACGTGTGGTCTCCTACTGGATTGATAGCTTGGTTCTCAAAAACTGAGGGAAATACTTACGCCGCTTTGCTGCATCACCCTTTCATCTTCAAGGGAAAACCAACGCATGCTTAAGAGGTAGCATGAGGTTGCCATTTGCAACGTATTGTATGAACTCCTGAAGAATTCCAGCCTCTTCCAGGAACGGGGTGTGCGGCCATTCGCATGACCGTACCTCCGCCAACCTCCAAGGGTGGAGATCACTGTCAGAAGACTCCCCAATAACACCCTTGGAGTTCTTCTTAGAGCCAAACTTCCTGAAGATATTCATGTCCGCGTACAATTTTCTAAAAATAAAAATTTTGGGGTGACAAAAATTTGTCAACAAAACTTTATGAAATTGATAGCAACTGCTCATAGGGATACATAGAAGCCATAGCAAGCATTCAAACTACTTAGAACACTAAGAATGTAACATGCAAGCACATCTACAGCAACACCAAGAGTAGCTAATTATTCAAAATATAAACCACTAAAGCAAAAACTAATTGGACAAATGGTGGATCATGGACCAAGCAACAATCCCCCCAAACAGTTTCGGAAACGGAGCTTCGAACAAAGAAATCGAAATCCGCAGGTTTGAGCTCAAGAACACGGGAGAGAGAGGAATGGAGATTTTTTTCTGGAGGTAAGTGATGATGTGGGATGAAGAGGTAAGTGAGGGAGCCCACGTGGGGCCCACAACCCACTAGGGCGCACCTGGGGGTCCTGGCGCACCCAGGTGGGTTGTGCCCACCTGGTGCACCTCCCTCTGGTATTATTTGTACCAGAAATTCAGAAATATTCGGAAAAAAATCGTGTAAAATTTTCAGGGCATTCTGAGAACTTTTATTTCTGGATCATTTTTTATTGCACTGGAAATTCAGAAAACAGACAAAACATGACATTTTATTTTATTGAACTAATAAAAACAGAAAACAAAAGGTAAGGACAGAAGTTAGTGCTTACTAAATTCATCAACTTCATACCGTTCAAAAATGATCCATTAATAAGGTTGATCAAGTCTTATTAACAACCAGTTTCGATTAGCATGAAACCGAAGAACTTTGGTAAATCACTAAGTTACCTCAATGGGGATATGCATTTCCCCAACAATAAGCATTTCATATTTCTTTTTGACAGTAGGTATAGGTATTTGAAAACTTCCAATAGTGATTGTCGGAGATTTTTCAATAACATTAATACCATTCACTTGGAATTATTTCTTAGGAAAGTGCACCGTATTCTCATTGCCACTAATATGAAAAGTGATCTTACTTTTATTGCAATCAATAACAGTCCCTGCAGTATTCAAGAATGGTCTAACATGGATAATCAACATGTTGTCATCATCGGACATCTCAAGTATAACAAAGTCAGTCAAAATAGTAACATTAGCAACAACAACGGGCACATCCTCACAGATACTGATAGGTATGGCAGTTGATTTGTCAGTCATTTGCAAAGATATTTCAGCAGGTGTGAGTTTATTCAAATCAAGTCTTTTATATAAAGAGAAAGGCATAACACTAACACCGGCTCCTAAGTCACACAAAGCAGTTTTCACATAATTCTTTTTGATAGAGCAAGGTATAGTTGGTATTCCCGGGTCTCCAAGTGTTTTAGGTACTCCATCTTTAAAAGTGTAATTAGCAAGCATAGTGGAGATTTTAGCTTCCGGTATTTTTCCCTTATTTATGATGATGCCTTTCATATACTTTGCATATGGAGGCATTTTCAAGATATCAGTCAAGCGAGTAAGAAAAAAGACTGGCCTCAGCATCTCAGTAAAGCGTTCAAATTCTTCATCATCTTTCCTTTTAGTTGACTTGGGTGGAAAAGGCATAGGTTTTTGAACCCATGGTTCTCTTTCTTCCCCGTGTTTTCTAGCAACAAAGTCTCTTTTGTCATATCTTTTATTTTTAGGTTGTGGGTTATCAAGATCATTGTCAGGAGGTTTTTCTATTCCAGGTTCACTAGGAGCATGTAAAGTCCTATCATTCTTTTTTTATTGTCAGGAGGTTTTTCTATTCCAGGTTCACTAGGAGCATGTAAAGTCCTATCATTCTTTTTTTATTTTTATTTCTAGAAGAACTAGGTACACTAGTGTTAGATCTATGAATCTTGTTCAATTCTTTTAGGGTGTCCCTCAGGATAAAGTGGTTCCTGGGTCATTTTACCTCCTCTAGTTGCAACTCTAACAACAAAGTCATGCATATTATTATTCATTTCATCAAGTAATTCTCTTTGAGATTTAGCAACTTGCTCTATTTGAGTTTGAACCATAGAAGCATGTTTTCCCACACCTCTAACATCATTTGATATTCTAAATTACAAGTCACTGAAGCGAGCAATCATATCAGAATTGTATTTCAATTGTTTCATAACATTTGCATTGAAGTGGTCTTGTTTTCTAATGTAGTTTTCAAACTCATAAAGGCATTGACTAGGACGCATATTGTAAGGATTATCACTATCGTTAAACATCATAAGAGAATTTACCTCTACCACCTTAGGCAATGGTGGTGTATTAAGCCCATGTATTTCTTCAATAGGAGGTAAATTTTTAACATCAGCTTTAATACATTTTTTCCTTCATAGATTTCTTTGCCTCTTGCATATCTTCAGGACTGAGATAAAATATACCCCTCTTCTTCGGAGTGGGTTTAGGCGGTGGTTCAGGAATAGTCCAATCATCATAATTTTTCAATATGTTATTCAATAATTCCTTAGCTTGTCCAACAGTTTGTTCCTTTAAAACACAACCAGCACAACTATCTAGGAAGTCCCTAGAAGCATCAGTTAGTCCATTATAGAATATATCAAGTTTTTCATTTTTCTTAAGAGGATGATCAGGCAAAGCATTAAGTAACTGGCAAAGCCTCCCCCAAGCTTGTGGGAGACTCTCTTCTTTAGTTTGAGCAAACTTAAATATTTCTTGCAAGGCAGCTTGTTTCTTATGAGCAGGGAAATATTTTTCAGAGAAGTAATAAATCATATCCTGGGGACTACGCACACAACCGGGAGCAAGAGTATTGTACCAAGCTTTAGCATCACCCTTTAATGAGAAAGGAAATAATTTGAGAATAAAGCAGTAGCGGGTTTTCTCATCATGAGTAAAAAGGGTGGCTATATCATTCAACTTAGTAAGATGTGCCAAAACAGTTTCAGTTTCATAACCATGGAAAGGATCGGATTCAACCAAAGTAATTAACTCTGGGTCGACAGAGAATTCATAATCCTTATCATCAATAAAGATAGGTGAAGTAGCAAACTTAGGATCACATTTCAATCTAGCACTCAGAGATTTTTCTTTATACTTGTGTAATAATTTCTCTAGATCATTTCTATCATTGCAAGCAAGAATATCTCTAGTTGTTTCTTCACTCATAACATAACCTTCCGGTACCTTAGGCAATTCATATCTAGGAAGGCTAGTTCTAGTAGGTGTTTCAGGAGATTCAGTTTCAAGCTCATCATCAGATTCAACAACATCATGTTGTATTACTCTAGCAATTTGTTCATCAAGAATTTCACCAAGTGGCACATCATCATTATCAAGCAATGTACTAGCATCATCATAAGCATCAGTCATAGTGGAAATAGTATCATCAATAACTTGCGGCATATCAGAATTAATAGCATGTGGTGGTGTTGCAAGTTTACTCATAACAGAAGGTGAATCTAAAGCAGAACTGGATGGTAGTTTCTTACCTCCCCTCATACTTGAGGGAAATATCTTAGTCTTAGGATCCTTCAGATTCTTCATAGTGATAAATTGATAATAATCCCAAGTAACTCAACAAATATAGCTATGCTCCCCGGCAACGGCGCCAGAAAAAAGTCTTGATAACCCACAAGTATAGGGGATCGCAACAGTTTTCAAGGGTATAGTATTCAACCAAATTTATAGATTCGACACAAGGGGATCCAAAGAATATTTGAAGGTATTAGCAGCTGAGTTGTCAATTCAACCACACCTGGAGATTAATTATCTACAGCAAAGTGATCAGTAGCAAAGTAGTTTGATAGTTTTGATAGTAGTGACAACAGCAATAGTAACAATAATAGTGATGGCCGTAATTTTGTAGCAAGTGTAACAGTGATGATAGCAGTAGTAACTTAGCAGAAACAATATAAGATAAATTCATCATGTAACAATTATAACCTAGGGCTATTCAATACTAGCTCCAGTTCATCGATATAATGTAGGCATGTATTCCGTAAATGGTCATGCGTGCTTTATTAAAAGAACTTGCATGACATATTTTGTCCTACCCTCCCGTGGTAGCAGGGTCCATATTTGAAACTAAGGGATATTAAGGCCTCCTTTTAATAGAGAACCGGAACACAACATTAACACCTAGTGAATACATGAACTCCTCAAACTACGGTAATCACCGGAAGAAGTCCCGGTTATTATCACTCCGTGGTTACCGGATCATAACACGTAGTAGGTGACTATAACTTGCAAGATCGGATCTAGAACATGGATATAATGATGATAACATAAACGGTTCAGATCTGAAATCATGGCACCCGGGCCCAAAATGACAAGCATTAAGCATGGCAAAGTCATAGCAACATCAATCTAAGAACATAGTGGATACTACTGATCAAGCCCTAACAAAACTAACTCGATTACATGATGGATCTCATCCAAATCCTCACCGACCAGCGAGCCTACGAAGGAATTACTCACTCCCGGTGGGGAGCATCATGGAATTGGCGATGGAGAAGGGTTGGTGATGACGAAGAACGAAGATCCCCCTCTACGGAGCCCCAAACAGACTCCAGATCTGCCCTCCCAAGGAAGAACAGGGCTTGGCGGCGGCTCCGTCTCGTGGATCGTGATAATTCTTTCTCTCTCATTTTTTCTCTGAAAATAGGATTTTATAGCGTTGGTTTCAGGGTTAGCAGGGCCACCAGGTGGGGATAACCCACCTGGGCGCGCCAGGAGATGGGGGCGTGCCCTGGTGGGTTGTGCTTACCCAGGTGCCCCTGTCCGGCAGGTCTTGGCTCCAGAAATTCTTATTATTGATATAAAAAATTGTCGCAAAGTTTTGTTCCATTCCGAGAACTTTTATTTCTGCACAAAAATAACACCATGGTAGTTCTGCTGAAAACAGCGTCAATCCGGGGTTAGTTTCATTCAAATCATGCAAATTAGAGTCCAAACCAAGTGGAAAAGCGTTAGGAAAAGTAGATACATTGGACACGTATCAGAGAACCACCTACTCATGTGTTGAGATCAAGACATTCCAATCCTACCACAACATTCTTGATTTCTGGCCTTCCCCAAGTTGCTTTCCACTCAAATCATCTTTTCACCATATCCAAATCAGTGAGAGAGAGTTGAGTGTTGGGGAGACTATCATTTGAAGCACAAGATCAAGGAGTTCATCATCAACACAACATCTATTACCTTTTGGAGAGTGGTGTCTCATAGATTGGTTAAGTGTCGCTTGGGAGCCTTCCGATAAGATTGTGGAGTTGAACCAAGAATTTTGTAAGGGCAAGAGATCGCCTACTTCGTGAAGATCTAACCGAGTGAGGCAAGTCCTTCGTGGGCGATGGACATGGTGGGATAGACAAGGTTGCTTCTTCATGGACCCTTCGTGGATGGAGCCCTCCATGGACTCGCGCAACTGTTACCTTTCGTGGGTTGAAGTCTCCATCAATGTTGACGTACGATAGCACCACCTATCGGAACCACGCCAAAAATCTCCATGTCTTCATTGTGTTTGCACACTTTAATCCCACCCCTTTACTTTCTTGCAATTAGCATGCTTTACACTTTCCGCTGCTCATACTCTTGCCATACTTGCTTGAAATGTATTGTGAATGCTTAAACTTGTGCTAAAACTCCACCTTAACTTGAGGAACTTAAAAATTGCCACTTTTAGTTGTTGAGGGTCTAATCACCCCCACTCTAGACCCCTCTTCTCGTTCCTTTCAACATGCTGTGGTAAAAAGATTGTCCCATTTGGGGCAAGTTTTGGTATAAGCTTCTCACAAACCAGAGCTTCTCACAACAAGCCTAATGGTTCCGGTAGGGAACGTGTCACCTTTGTGGACAAAACGATATTCGTTGCCTCCTCTTGCTTTCAAATTTTTTCTAGTGTCAACATAGAACAACAAGAGTGTCAATTGTGGAATTTTTTGGGGTTCGTTTGGACATTTTTATACATTAACTGAGTTTGTTAGGCATTTATGTGCGTAATTCAATTTTGAACTACATGCACATGCTCGAGTGCATAAAAATGGGTTGAAAAATCAAATGTGTGTCCTTGACTGGGTCCCATGCAAGAAATGGGAATGAATCTCAAACACCTCAGCACCGTCGCTTGGCTGCAAACATTGAGATACTGATAACCCACAAGTATAGGGGATCGCAACAGTTTTCGAGGGTAGAGTATTCAACCCAAATTTATTGATTCGACACAAGGGGAGCCAAAGAATATTCTCAAGTATTAGCTGCTGAGTTGTCAATTCAACCATACCTGGAAACTTAGTATCTGCAGCAAAGTATTTAGTAGCAAAGTAATATGATAGTAGTGGTAACGGTAGCAAAAGGTAACAGTAGTAAAAGTAATGTTTTTGGAAACTAAGGGATATTAATGCCTCCTTTTAATAGAGAACCGGAGCAAAGCATTAGCACATAGTGAATACATGAACTCCTAAAACTACGGTCATCACCGGTAAGTATCCTGATTATTGTCACTTCGGGGTTAACGGATCATAACACATAATAGGTGACTATAGACTTGCAAGATAGGATCAAGAACTCTCATATATTGATGAAAACATAATAGGTTCAGATCTGAAATCATGGCACTCGGGTCCTAGTGACAAGCATTAAGCATAGCAAAGTCATAGCAACATCAATCTCAGAACATAGTGGATACTAGGGATCAAACCCTAACAAAACTAACTCGATTACATGATAGATCTCATCCAACCCATCATCGTCCAGCAAGCCTATGATGGAATTACTCACGCATGGCGGTGAGCATCATGAAATTGGTGATGGAGGATGATTGATGATGATGATGATGATGGCGACGAATTCCCCTCTCTGGAGCCTGAACGGACTCCAGATCAGCCCTCCCGAGAGGTTTTAGGGCTTGGCGGCGGCTCCGTATCGTAAAACGTGATGAATTCTTCTCTCTGGTTTTTTTCTCCCCGAAACACAATATATAGAGTTGGAGTTGGAGTCGGAGGAGCTCCAGGGGGCCCACGAGGTAGGGGGCGTGCCCTAGGGGGGAGGCACGCCCCCCACCCTCGTGGACAGGTGGTGGGCCCCCTGACCTTCATCTTTTGCAGGTATTTTTTATATTTTCCAAAAAGTTGCTCCGTGAAGTTTCAGGTCATTCCGAGAACTTTTGTTTCTGCACATAAATAACACCATGGTAATTCTGTTGAAAACAACGTCAGTCCGGGTTAGTTCCATTCAAATCATGCAAGTTAGAGTCCAAAACAAGGGCAAAAGTGTTTGGAAAAGTAGATACGACGGAGACGTATCAACTCCCCCAAGCTTAAACCTTTGCTTGTCCTCAAGCAATTCAGTTGATAAACTAAAAGTGATAAAGAAAAACTTTTACAAACTCTGTTTGCTCTTGTTGTTGTAAATATGTAAAGCCAGCATTCAAGTTTTCAACAAAGATCATGAACTAACCACATTCACAATAACGCATAGGTCTCATGTTTACTCATATCAATGGCATAATCAACTAGCAAGCAATAATAATAAATCTCGGATGACAACACTTTCTCAAAACAATCATAATATGATATAAAAAGATGGTATCTCGCTAGCCCTTTCTGAGACCGCAAAACATAAATGCAGAGCACCTTTAAAGATCAAGGACTGACTAGATATTGTAATTCATGGTAAAAGAGATCCAGTCAAGTCATACTCAATGTAAACTAACAGTAATGAATGGAAATAACAGAGGTGCTCTCCAACTGGTGCTTTTTAATAAGAGGATGATGACTCAGCATAAAAGTAAATAGATAGGCCCTTCACAGAGGGAAGCAGGAATTTGTAGAGGTGCCAGAGCTCGATTTTGAAATAGAGGTGAATAATATTTTGAGGGGTATACTTTCATTGTCAACATAACAACCAAGAGATGGCGATATCTTCCATGCTACACACATTATAGGCGGTTCCCAAACAGAATGGTAAAGTTTATACTCCCCCTTCCACCAACAAGCATCAATCCATGGCTTGCTCGAAACAACGAGTGCCTCCAACTAACAAGAGTCCCAGGGGGAGTTTTGTTTGCAATTATTTTGATTTAGTTTGCATAAAGCATGGGACTGGGCATCCCGGTGACCAGCCACTTTCTCGTGAGTGAGGAGCGGAGTCCACTCCTCTTGAGAATAACCCGCCTAACATGGAAGATACAGACAACCCTGGTTGATACATGAGCTATTCGAGCATACAAAACAGGATATTTATTTAAAGGTTTAGAGTTTGGCACATACAAATTTACTTGGAACGGCAGGTAGATACCGTATATAGGTAGGTATAGTGGACTCATGTGGAATAACTTTGGGGTTTATGGAGTTTGCACAAGCAGTATTCCCGCTTAGTACAGGTGAAGGCTAGCAAAAGACTGGGAAGCGACCAGCTAGAGAGTGACAACAGTCATGAACATGCATTAAAATTAATCAACACCGAATGCAAGCATGAGTAGGATATAATCCACCATGAACATAAATATCGTGAAGGCTATGTTGATTTTGTTTCAACTACATGCATGAACATGCGCCAAGTCAAGTCACTTAAATCATTCAGAGGAGGATACCACTCTATCATACCACATCTCAACCATTTTAATAGCATGTTGGCATGCAAGGTAAACCATTATAACTCATAGCTAATCAAGCATGGCACAAGAAATTATGATCTCTAGTTGTCATTGCAAACATGTTTATTCATAATAGGCTAAATCAGGAACGATGAACTAATCATATTTACAAAAACAAAAGAGGTCGAGTTCATACCAGCTTTTCTCATCTCAGTCAGTCCATCATATATCGTCATAATTGCCTTTCACTTGCATGACCGAACGATGTGAATAATAATAATAATAGTGCACGTGCATTGGACTAAGCTAGAATCTGCAAGCATTCAATAAACAGGAGAAGACAAGGCAATATGGGCTCTTTTGCAGATCAACAATTATGCATGCAAGAGCCACTTCAATAATTTAATTATGGTCTTCTCCTATCGACCCCCAAAGAAAAGAAAAGAAATAAAACTATTTACACGGGAGAGCTCCCAACAAGTAAAAGAAGAACAGGAAATCTTTTTGGGTTTTCTTTTTAATTACTACTACAAGCATGAAAAGTAAACTAATTAAAAGCTACAACTATTTTTTTGGTTTTTCTTAAGGTTTATCAAACACACAAGAAGAAAGCATAAAAAGGAAATAAAGTAGCATGGATGATACAATGAAAAAGTATGAGCACCGACATCTACCAATGAGTGTGTGAATATAAATGTAATGTCGGTGGGAAATACGTACTCCCCCAAGCTTAGGCTTTTGGCCTAAGTTGGTCTATGGCCACGGCTGGCCTGGCGGATATCCATAATAGTAGTCGGGGTCATACTGAGATGCAGCGGCTATCGCCTCCTGAGCTGCAGCGTGGCAACGAGCGGCCTCCGCTCTCCTCTCGTACTCATCTGCCTCCTCTCTGGTAATAACATATCTTCCTTTTGCCTGATGATCAAAGAAGGCAGGAGCAGGGAGAGTAATATGGACAACACGGCGTCTAGCAAAGATTAGTCGATACTGGAGAGGCGATTCATTCCTCTCGACAAGCTGGTGGTGAACCATAGCATTAAAGTCTAGGTAAGCAGGGGGGTAATTCAATATCATCTTCGCGTATGGCTATACCAAGAAAATTAGCTATGCGGGTTGCATAAATTCCTCCAAAGAAATCTCCATTAAATCTATTAAGATGCAACCTACATGCAACAATGGCTCCCAAATTATAAGATTTATCTCCTAACACAGCACTCCTAAGAATACTGAGGTCAGGGACACACATGTGACATGCCTCATCTTTACCATTAATGCATCTACCTATGAAGAGAGCAAAATAATGTACATCAGGAAAGTGAATGCTCCCTATGGTAGCTTGTGTTATATCTCTAGATTCTCCCACAGTTATGCTAGCAAGAAAATCTCTAAATTCATATTTGCGAGGATCCCTTATACTACCCCATTGTGGAAGTTTGCAAACAATAGCTCAACACAACCAATGCGCTTAGGGGTTGTCAATCCCTTCACGCTCACTTACGAAAGTGAGATCTGATAGAGATGATAAATAATATTTCTGGTATAGAGATGCAAAGTAAAAAAGTAAAAGCAAAGCAATAATTGTTGGGGATCGTAGCAGAAATTTAAAATTTTCTACGCATCACCAAGATCAATCTATGGAGTAATCTAGCAACGAGGGGAAGGGGAGTGCATCTACATACCCTTGTAGATCGATAAGCGGAAGCGTTCAAGTGAACGGGGTTGATGAAGTCGTACTCGTCGTGATCCAAATCACCGTTGATCCTAGCGCCGAACGGACGGCACCTCCGCGTTCAACACACGTACGGAACGGAGACGTCTCCCACGCCTTGAATCAGCAAGGAGGAGGGAGAGGTTGAGGAAGAGAGTCCAACAGCCGCACGACGGCGTGGTGGTGATGGAGTGGCAGTTCTCCGGCAGGGCTTCGCCAAGCTCACGCGGAGGAGGAGAGGTATTGGAGGGGAGGGGCTGCGCCAGGTTCAAGGGTGTGGCCGCCCTCCCACCCCTCCACTATTTATAGGTGGGGAGAGAGGGGGTCGGTGTAACACCCTCGATGCGGCTATATCTCCCACGTGTCGAAGCATAACCGCATTGAAAGCAATGTCGCAAATGAGGTAATCTTCACACAACCCATGTAATACATAAGGGAAAAGATACATAGTTGGCTTACAATCGTCACTTCACACAATTACATGAATAAAGCATTACATCATCCAGATACAATCAAGGTCCGACTACGGAACCAAAATAAAAGAAAACTACCCCAAAAGCTACACAGATCCCCGATCGTCCCGACTGGGCTCCACTACTGATCAACTGGAGAACGAAACAACACGGAGGACAAGATCTTCATCGAGCTCCTCCTTGAGCTTGGTTGCGTCCTCTGCTCGGTAACATCGGCACCTGCAAACTAGTTTTGGAAGTATCTATGAGCCACGGGGACTCAGCAATCTCGCACCCTCGCGATCAAGACTATTTAAGCTTATGGGTAAGGTAAAGGTATGAGGTGGAGCTGCAGCAAGCGACTTGCATAAATGGTGGCTAACATACGCAAATGAGAGCGAGAAGAGAAGGTAAAGCATGGTCGATAATAGTATGATCAAGAAGTGATCCTAGAACGACCTACGTCAAGCATAACTCCAACACCGTGTTCACTTCCCGGACTCCGCCGGGAAGAGACCATCACGGTTACACACGCGGTTGATGCATTTTAATTAAGGTCAACTTCAGGTTTTCTACAATCGGACGTTAACAAATTCCCATCTGCCCATAACCGCGGGCACGGCTTTCGAAAGTTCAAATCCCTGCAGGGGTGTCCCAACTTAGCCCATCACAAGCTCTCATGGTCAATGAAGCATATTCCTTCTAGTGGGAAGACCCGACCAGACTCGGAATCCCGGTTACAAGACATTTCGACAATGGTAAAACAAGACCAGCAAAGCCACCCAGATGTGCCGACAAATCCCGATAGGAGCTGCACATATCTCATTCTCAGGGCACACCGGATGAGCCAGACGTCGGGTGGGCCAGCCCAGAGTTGCCCCTGGTAGCTCCGGACATCACTCAGTTTGGACCAACACTCAGAGGAGCACTGGCCCGGGGGTTTGAAATAAAGATGACTCTTGAGTCTGCAGAACCCAAGGGAAAAATAGGCTAGGGTGGCGAATGGTAAAACCAATGTTGGGCATTGCTGGAGGAGTTTATTTAAGGCGAACTGTCAAGGGGTTCCCATTATTACCCAACCGCGTAAGGAACGCAAAATCCGGGAATATAACACCGATATGACGGAAACTAGGGCGGCAAGAGTGGAACAAAACACTAGGCAAAAGGCCGAGCCTTCCACCCTTTACCAAGTATATAGATGCATTAATTAAATAAGAGATATTGTGATATCCCAACAAGTAAACATGTTCCAACAAGGAACAATATCTCCATGTTCCAACAAGGAACAGACTGCAATCTTCACCTGCAACTAACAACGCTATAAGAGGGGCTGAGCAAAGCGGTAACATAGCCAATCAATGGTTTGCTAGGACAAGGTGGGTTAGAGGCTTGGTTCAACAATATAGGAGGCATGATAAGCAAGTGGTAGGTATCGCAGCATAGGCATAGCAAAAGAGCGAGCATCTAGCAAGCAAAGATAGAAGTGATTTCGAGGGTATGATCATCTTGCCTGAAATCCCGCAAGGAAGAAGAACGAGTCCATGAAGAAGACAAACGGACATAGACGAACGGATCCTCACAAACACGATGTTACCGAAACCAACCCGAAGAAGCAAACACCGGAAAGAAGCACACAACATAGTAAACAACCAACACATGAACATGGTATGATATGCGGGATGCGGTATGCGATGCATATGCATGATTTGCAAAGGAATGATGGAACCTAGCATCAACATGGAAATCCAAGAGTGCCACTGGAAAGGTGAGGTGATTTCGGTTGAAATCGATATAAAGATCACCGGAATCGGATGCACGGTTTGGAAATGGCAAGCAAAACAAATATGGCACCGGTCTGCGATAAACAGCAAATAGCCATCTAAAAGCATCAAGATAATTATGCTAAAGCACTCAAACATGGCAACAAAATACATGGTAGGGATCCATTCATAGATATTAACAAAATATGAACACTGAGCTACGGCCAATTCATCCATTAACAGGTTCAAACAAGCATGGCAAAAGTGCAAATGGTAAACAGATTTCAGACTTAGTGAAATTAACACAAGCCTGGAATTCCAGATCGGGTAGCACACTTTGAAGCATGAAAACTATATGCTACTGGAACTTAACATGGCAAAGCAAGGCATGGCATGAAGCTACTCAAAGAGCTTAACAAAAGTCCCTTAGTGACCTTGAGACAAAAGGGATCAGAAAATACAATTACAAGCATGTGAACATGGCAAAAACATAATCAGATCTCAGACTTGGTGAAAAACTGGAACATGCAAATCTGTTAACGATTAGGCATGTTTACGAGCTCGATGCACTCACTACAGAGCATGTCATGAAAATCTAAGCATACACCCATCAAGAATACACATTATACAAGCTAGGCATGGCAAGAACAATAACATAGCATGCACGGATCAACTACAACATCCTCGGCAAAATCGCTAACAAGTAGACAATCTGCCCAGATTCACGAAATAGCAAAAGTAGAGCTCGATTGACTCAAGCTAGGTTGCTCCATAATGCAAACAAAGACATGGATGGATAGAGCACTACAAGATTAACAAAACATCCTTACTGATCATCCTCAAAAGAGGCACGGATCACTAGGAAACAACAAGAACATATGGCATATTGATAAAAACAGATCAAGGACTTAGTGGAATTTCTAAGTCCCTGAAATCAGCATTAACGAATGCACTACTTTGCAAGCTTGTGCTAGTCACCACACATATCACAAAAAAACATGGATAGCACCTCTGGAAAGATGGCATGGCATATAACAAAACACATGTAGAGCTCTTGAGCATATCATGCACACATTAATCATGGCAAAAATGACAAATAGCTATTTGGTGCAGCAGATCTGACACTTAACTCAAATGACACTCTTCCAACAGCATTTCGGGCATCAATATGAACTCAAATGAAAATGATGCAATGAGATGAAATGATGTGCTCTCTGAGACGAACATTTTGATATGCTACACGCCCAAAACGGATCTACGGATGCAAAGTTACGACATGATGAACATGAGCATATCAATCTGGGAATTTCGGGGACTTCTCCGGGAAAAGTCAACGGGCGGACGAGGTGGTGCGGGATGGCGAGATCCGGGACGCGGGATGACGCCGTTTGGTTCATCTCCCGGTGGATCTCATCCACCGGGGCAGATCTGGCCGGGACGGGCTCCGGCGAGCTCGAACGCCGGCGACGAAGGGGAGGCGGCGCGGGAGGCCGTAGGTGGCTGGACGGCGGCGGAGATGGCGGGCGGCGACCGGGCGAAGTTGGCGGCGCACGCGGCGGGGCCGGCGACGCGCGGCGGCGGCACACGGCAAGACGGGCGGCGGGAGGCGGTAGGGATGGTGGCCGGCGAGAGGTGGTGCCCGCGAAGCTCGCCGACCGGAGGCGGCGAAGACGGCGGCGAGGGCGGAGCGGGCAGCGGAGCGCGGGGCGCGGCTTGGGCCCAGCGCGGTTGCGGGCGGGCCGGCCGTGGGCCTTGCGGGCCACGGCGGCGGAGGGACTGGCGGTGCCACGTGTCGCACACAGGTTGGCTGGACGCGGCGGCGGAACGAAACGGACATGTCCGTCGGCGGAGAAGAAGTGTCCGGCGGCGCGAGGTAGAGGAAGGTTAGGGTTAGCCCGCGAATTTGGAAGGGTTGCACATATATATAGGTAGAAGGAGCTAGGAGAGTCCAAATGAGGTGCGGTTTTCGGCCACGCGATAGTGATCGAACGACCGAGATGATGGAGGAGGTTTAGGTGGGTTTTGGGCCACTTTGGAGAGGTGTTGGGATGCAACACACACGAGGCCTTCTCAGTCCCTCGGTTAACCGTTGGAGTATCAAACGAAGTCCAAATGGTACGAAACTTGACAGGCGGTCTACCGGTAGTAAACCAAGGCCGCATGGCAAGTCTCGGTCCAATCCGTAAATGTTTACCCCCACACACGAAAGAAAGGTAGAAAGGACCACCGAAGGAGATAGGAGCGCCGGATTGCAAAACGGATAACGGGAAAAATGCTCAGATGCATGAGACGAACATGTATGCAAAGAAAATGCACATGATGACATGACATGCAAAGCATGACACACAAGCAATGACAAGGCAACAACAGCGATTAACTGGACGACACCTGGCACATCGGTCTTGGGGCGTTACAGCCGGCCCTCTTTAGATCCCATCTAGGGTTGGGGGCGGCGGCCAAGGGGGGAGGAGTGCCTCCCAAGTCAAGTGGAGGCCCAACCCTTTAGGGTTTCCCCTCTCCCATGTGCATGGGCCTTGGGGGGGGGCTGGTGCCCTTGGCCCATTAAGGTTAGGGCGCCCCCTACAGCCCATGCTGCTGTATTGGACGTGGTGGAACATTTTCCAGACCTCCGGACCACTCCGGAATCCTCCGGAAGCTTCCCGGTACAATACCGAAAAAAACCGAACTTTTCCCGGAACCCGAACAACAACTTTCCATATATAAATCTTTACCTCTGGACCATTCCGGAACTCCTCGTGACGTCCGGGATCTCATCCGGGACTCTGAACAACATTCGGTAATCACATACAAGTCTTCCTAATAACCCTAGCGTCATCGAATCTTAAGTGTGTAGACCCTACGGGTTCGGGAACCATGCAGACATGACCGAGACAACTCTCCGGCCAATAACCAACAGCGGGATCTGGATACCCATGTTGGCTCCCACATGTTCCACGATGATCTCATCGGATGAACCACGATGTCGAGGATTCAATCAATCCCGTATTCAATTCCCTTTGTCCAGCGGTATTATACTTGCCCGAGATTCGATCGTCGGTATCCCGATACCTTGTTCAATCACGTTACCGACAAGTCTCTTTACTCGTTTCGTAACACATCATCCCGTGATCAACTCCTTGGTCACATTGTGCACATTATGATGATGTCCTACCGAGTGGGCCCAGAGATACCTCTCCGTTTACACGGAGTGACAAATCCCAGTCTCGATTCGTGCCAACCCAACAGACACTTTCGGAGATACCTGTAGTGAACCTTTATAGTCACCCAGTTACGTTGTGACGTTTGGCACACCCAAAGCACTCCTACGGTATCCAGGAGTTTCACAATCTCATGGTCTAAGGAAATGATACTTGACATTAGAAAAGCTTTAGCATACGAACTACACGATCTTTGTGCTAGGCTTAGGATTGGGTCTTGTCCATCACATCATTCTCCTAATGATGTGATCCCGTTATCAACGACATCCAATGTCCATGGTCAAGAAACCATAACCATCTATTGATCAACGAGCTAGTCAACTAGAGGCTTACTAGGGACATGGTGTTGTCTATGTATCCACACATGTATCTGAGTTTCCTATCAACACAATTCTAGCATGGATAATAAACGATTATCATGAACAAGGAAATATAATAATAACCAATTTATTATTGCCTCTAGGGCATATTTCCAACAATAATAAAGTGATGGAGATTGATATGATGAGAAAGAGACCCGGGGGCCATAGGTTTCACTAGTGGCTTCTCTCAAGAGCATAAGTATTCTACGGTGGGTGAACAAATTACTGTTGAGCAATTGACAGAATTGAGCATAGTTATGAGAATATCTAGGTATGATCATGTATATAGGCATCACGTCCGAGACAAGTAGACCGACTCCTGCCCGCATCTACTACTATTACTCCACTCATCGACCGCTATCCAGCATGCATCTAGAGTATTAAGTTAAAAATAGAGTAACGCCTTAAGCAAGATGACATGATGTAGAGGGATAGTTTCATGCAATATGATAAAAATCCCATCTTGTTATCCTCGATGGCAACAATACAATACGTGCCTTGTTGCCCCTTCTGTCACTGGGAAAGGACACCGCAAGATCGAACCCAAAGCTAAGCACTTCTCCCATGGCAAGAAAAACCAATCTAGTAGGCCAAACCAAACTGATAATTCAAAGAGACTTGCAAAGATAACCAATCATACATAAAAGAATTCAGAGAAGATTCAAATATTATTCATAGATAGACTTGATCATAAACCCACAATTCATCGGTCTCAACAAACACACTGCAAAAAGAAGATTACATCGAATAGATCTCCACAAGAGAGGGGGAGAACATTGTATTGAGATCCAAAAAGAGAGAAAAAGCCATCTAGCTACTAACTATGGACCCGTAGGTCTGAAGTAAAATACTCACACTTCATCGGAGGGGCTTGGATGATGATGTAGAAGCCCTCCGTGATCGATGCCCCCTCCGGCGGAGCTCCGGAACAGGCCCCAAGATGGGATCTCGTGGATACAGAAAGTTGGGGCGGTGGAATTAGGTTTTTGGCTCCGTCCCCGATCGTTTGGGGGGTACGTAGGTATATATACGAGGAAGAAGTACGTCGGTGGAGCTTCGAGGGGCCCACGGGCAGGGGGCGCGTCCTCCACCCTCGTGGCCGCCTTGTGGCTTTCTTGACGGAGGGTCCAAGTCTCCTGGATCTTATCTGATGAGAAAATCATGTTTCTGAAGGTTTCATTCCGTTTGGACTCCGTTTGATATTATGTTTCTCCGAAACACTGAAATAGGCAAAAACATCAATTCTGGGCTAGGCCTCCGGTTAATAGGTTAGTCCCAAAAATAATATAAAAGTGGAAAATAAAGCCCAATATAGACCAAAATAGTAGATAATATAGCATGGAACAATCAAAAATTATAGATACGTTGGAGACGTATCAAGCATCCCCAAGCTTAATTCATGCTCGTCCTCGAGTAGGTAAATGATAAAAACAGAATTTTTTGATTTGGAGTGCTACTTGGCATAATTTTAATGTAATTCTTCTTAATTGTGGTATGAATATTCAGATCTGAAAGATTCAAGAAAAAACTTCATATTGACATAAAAATGATAATACTTCAAGCATACTAACTAAGCAATTATGTCTTCTCAAAATAACATGGCCAAAGAAAGTTCATCCCTACAAAATCATATAGTTTAGTCTTGTTTCATTTTCGTCACACAAGAATGCTCTCATCATGCACAACCCCGATGACAAGTCAAGCAATTGTTTCATACTTTAGTAATCTCAAACCTATAAACTTTCACGCAATATATGAGCGCGAGCCATGGACATAGCACTATGGGTGGAATAGAATATAATGAGGGGGTTATGTGGAGAAGACAAAAAAGGAGAAAGTCTCACATCAACGAGGCTAATCAATGGGCTATGGAGATGCCCACCGATTGATGTTAATGCAAGGAGTAGGGATTGCCATGCAACGGATGCACTAGAGCTATAAATGTATGGAAGCTCAACAAAAGAAACTAGTGGGTGTGCATCCAACTTGCTTGCTCATGAAGACCTAGGGCACTTGAGGAGGCCCATTGTTGGAATATACAAGCCAAGTTTTATAATGAAAAATTCCCACTAGTATATGAAAGTGATAATATGAGAGACTCTCTACTATGAAGATCATGGTGCTACTTTGAAGCACAAGTGTGGTAAAAGGATAGTAACATTGTCCCTTCTCTCTTTTTCTCTCATTTTTTGGGGCATTTTTCTTTTTTTTGGGCCTTATCCTTTTTATGGCATTTCTCTCTTTTTTATTCCTCACTTGGGACAATGCTCTAATGATGATCATCACACTTCTATTTATTTACAACTCAATGATTACAACTCGATACTAGAATAAAGATGACTCTATATGAATGCCTCCAGTGGTGTATCGGGATATGCAATGAACCAAGAGTGACATGTATGAAAGAATTATGAATGGTGGCTTTGCCACAAATACTATGTCAACTACATGATTATGCTAAGCAATATGACAATGATGAATGTGTCATGATGAATGGAATGATGGAAAGTTGCATGGCAATATATATCGGAATGGCTATGGAAATGTCATAATAGGTAGGTATGGTGGCTGTTTTGAGGAAGATATAAGGAGGTTTATGTGTGAAAGAGTGTATCATATCACGGGGTTTGGATGCACCGGCGAAGTTTGCGCCAACTCTCAATGTGAGAAAGGGCAATGCACGGTACCGAAGAGGCTAGCAAGGATGAAAGGGTGAGAGTGCATATAATCCATGGACTCAACATTAGTCATAAAGAACTCACATACTTATTGAAAAAATCTACAAGTCATCAAAAACCTCGGCACTACGCGCATGCTCCTAGGGGGATAGATTGGTAGGAAAAGACCATCGCTCGTCCTCGACCGCCACTCATAAGGTAGACAATCAAATAACACCTCATGTTTCAAATTTGTTGCATAACGCTTACCATACGTGCATGCTACGGTAATTGCAAACTTCAACACAAGTATTTATCCATTTCACAACTACTCAACTAGCATGACTTTGATATTATTACCTCCATATCTCAAAACAATCATCAAGCATCAAACTTTTCTTAGTATTCAACACACTCATATGAAAGTTTTATTATTAATCTTGCATACCAAGCATATTAGGATTGTAAGAAAATTACCATGCTATTAAGACTCTCAAAATAATCTAAGTGAAGCATGAGAGATCAATAGTTTCTATAAAACAAATCCACCACCGTGCTCTAAAAGATATAAGTGAAGCACTAGAGCAAAACTATAAAGCTCAAAAGATATAAGTGAAGCACATAGAGTATTCTATCAAATTCCAAATCATGTATGGCTCTCTCAAAAGGTGTGCACAGCAAGTATGATTGTGGTAGACTTACAAGCAAAGACTCAAATCATAAAAGACGCTCCAAGCAAAACACATATCATGCGGTGAATAAAAATATAGCTCCAAGTAAAGTTACCGATAGAAGTAGACGAAAGAGGGGATGCCTTCCGGGGCATCCCCAATCTTTGGCTTTTAGGTGTCCTTAGATTATCTTGGGGGTGCCATGGTCATCGCCAAGCTTAGGCTCTTGCCACTCCTTGTTCCATAATCCATCAAATCTTTACCCAAAACTTGAAAACTTCACAACACAAAACTTAAAGTAGAAAATCTCGTGAGCTCCGTTAGCGAAAGAAAACAAAAGACCACTTCAAGGTACTGTAATGAACTCATTATTTATTTATATTGGTGTTAAACCTACTGTATTCCAACTTATCTATGGATTATAAACTATTTTACTAGCCATAGATTCATCAAAATAAGCAAACAACACGCAAAAAACAGAATCTTTCAAAAACAGAACAGTTTGTAGTAATCTGTAGCTAGTGCAAGATTTGGAACCCCAAAAATTCTAAAATAAATTTCTGGACATGAGGAATTTATCTAGTAATCATCTGAAAAAATAATTAACTAAATAGCGCTTTCCAAATAAAAATGACATCAGTTCTCGTGAGTGCTAAAGTTTCTGTTTTTTACAGCAAGTTCAACAAGACTTTCCCCAAGTCTTCCCAACGGTTCTACTTGGCACAAACACTAATTAAATGCAAAACACACAACCAAAACAGATGCTAGATAATTTATTTATTACTAAACAGGAGCAAAAAGCAAGGAATAAAAATAAAATTGGGTTGCCTCCCAACAAGCGCTATCGTTTAATGCCCCTAGCTAGACATAACAAGCAAGAATAGATCTAGGTGTTGCCATAATAGTAAGATAGATTATTAAAATTCATTTCATATTCTCTACGTTCGGCCGAAAATTTTCTTTGAGGCAAGAAAAAGTAATCAAAAGGACTAAATTTAACGGGACAAAAGTCCCCAAGATCAACCTTGGGAGGTATAGGTTCCTCCTTTGGTCCTTCATAATGCACAACCAATTCATCATTATAAGCATTCTTTTGACAGAACTTTGTGAGCCTATATTCAAGAGAATATCCTAGTTCATTATTTTTAATAGCCAAATCATCATTAAGTTCTATCAGAGCTATTTGATGCATTGGCTGTGCTTATGGCGGAAGCTAATCCGGCGGATCAGGACGTCCACAACGCGGAGATTGCAAAGATAAAGGAACAGATCACCCAGGCGAAGGCGGATCTGGCAGCTGAGGACACCAGGATGGCCACAGAGCGGGCCGCTTTAGACGCACAGGCCTACAGGCTCATGTTGGACCAGAGCGCGTCGCAGGAAGTCATGAGGAGGAAGCACCGACCCTGTTTGCCTCCGGTTTTCGAGGCCAGAGACCTTTTCAACACTCCAGGAGCAAGAACCAGCAATCCGCTGGAGGGAAACCGGGCGGAAGCTCCTGGGACCAGTGCACCGGTTCAGCCTCGTCGGATGGACCCGCCTCGTTAAAACACCGTTATACCTCAGGCTGTTTTAACACCTCGGGTCACTACTCCAACCCGATTTACAATCTCGTTGCCGCTGCTGCACGGCTGGAGGCCATTCCAATTGAAGGTGACTCGCCGCAGGCAGTAGAGACGCGATGGGTCAAGGAGCTCCTGAGGACAGCTTTGGTCCAACAGGAAGCGTACTCGTACAGCCGCGACCGGATCCACTCGACCCCCCGTCCAGGCCGGAGCTATAGCAGACATATGGATGAACCGGCAGTGTCGAGTAATGAACGACGTGGAGCACCCCGTGGCAACAACCCGGCGGGTGGTGTTGATAACGCTCAGGAAGTGGTGGACCAGGCCCGAGCGCGCAGGGAGGCCGAGTTAGCCGCACAGCATCAGGCTCGGCAGCTCACGCTGGTTCGTCCAACTATCTCGATCGAACCTGGTGTTACTTCTAGTTCTTTGGGGGTGCCTTGCCTTGTCCCCGCTTTACGCAATGTGCGCCTGCCCAAGGATTTCAAAGGCCCGCGCAAAGTACCAAATTACACGGCGGATCAACCTCCAGAGACATGGGTGGAGAGCTATGAGATGGCCATGGAGATGCTTGATGTGGATGACGCGGCGTGTGCGAAATACTTCACCATGATGCTTGAAGTAATGGCACGTACTTGGTTAAAAAGCTTGCCGACTAATTCTATCAGTTCATGGGCCCAATTACGAGCCCGGTTTATCAGCAATTTCAAGGATACATGTAAACAGCCTATGTCGATAGTGGACTTAGCTGCCTGCGTCCAGGAGGAAGGAGAATCGACTCATTGGGTGCACCGGGTTTCACAAGTGTTGCATTCATCAGACCGCATCAACACTGACACCGCTGTATTAACCCTAGAAGGAAACTGCCGGTTTGGGCCCCTAAAGCTGAAGTTGGGATGGATGAAGCATCATTGCACTGACATGGGAACCCTCATGGCTTCTTTGGTAAAGTATGCTGATTCTGATAGTACCAAGGATCCTGAATCTGATGATGACAAGGCAGGGAAGGGAAAGAGGAACAACAACTCCAAAGGTCAGCAGCATCACTGGGCAGGCAATGGTGGTGGAGGCAAGCGTAAAGCGGATGGTAACATGGACTTTGTGGCTAATACCAACACGCAGGACAATGGCCAGCAACGCAAGGGTAAACCGAAAAATCGCAATGGGGCACCCAACCCTAACCCGGACCGCCTAAACTATCTACTGAGCCAGCCCTGTCCAAGACATGGGACGAAGGAGGCGCCAGCAAACCACCTTTGGAAGGATTGCTTCATTATGCAGGAGTTCAAGAATTCTAATGCTTTCCGGTATGATCATGGCTCCGGCTGTGGCTCAGGGTCCGGGCCGGGTTACGATGGAGGAAATTCCGGTTCAGGATTTATTGGTAATCCGGGCGGACATAATAATCAAAATAGTCAGAACAACCAGGGTGGTTACAACCAACAGCAGCAACAGTCAGGTTACCAGAGCAACCCAAAGCAGTTGAGCAGTGGGCAGTACCATGTCTTCACCACTAGCTTGGACAAGCGAGATCGGAAGGTTCAGAGGCGGGCGGTCAACTCTGTTGAACCGGCCATACCCCGTTATCTACGCTGGTCTGAACAGCCAATCATATGGAGCAGAGAGGATCACCCTCCCCAGGTTGATAATCCGGGTCAGTTGGCTCTGGTGGTGGTGCCTCAGGTGGGAGGTTACAAGTTCACCAAGGTGCTCATGGATGGAGGGAGCAGCATTAATATCTTATACTATGAGACCTTCCGTCGTATGGGACTAACAGATAAAAATCTCAAACCGTCCAATACGATGTTCGATGGTGTAGTACCTGGCAAATCATCATATCATGTTGGTAAGATAGCTTTGGAAGTGGCCTTTGGAGATGACCATGATTCCAGGTCGGAGACATTGACGTTTGAAGTGGTGAAAATCCAAAGTCCATATCACGCCCTGTTTGGGCGACCGGCCTACGCCAAGTTTATGGCACGACCCTGTTATGTGTATTTGCAGCTCAAGATGCTGGGTCACAAGGGGACAATAACGGTTCACGGAAGCCGCAAATTCGCTTTGGAGTGCGAGGAAGGAGATGCGGCCTATGCAGAGTCGGTTTGTGCCACCGAGGAGCTGAAGTATTATAAGGACCATGTTGATCCGGCAGACATGACTCCATTAAAGAAGCCAACTATGGAGCATGATCCGGCCCTGAAATTCAAATCGGCAGCAGAAACTAAGCTTGTTGACTTCGTACCTGGCGATTCGTCCAAGCAGTTCAGCATCAGTGCCAACTTGGATCCGAAATAGGAAAGCGCGCTCATTGAGTTCGTCCGTGAGAATCGGGACATTTTTGCATGGAAGCCCTCTGACATGCCAGGTGTACCGAGGCAACTCGCTGAGCACACCCTTAATGTGGATCCTAAATACAAACCGGTGAAGCAGTTCCTCCGCCGGTTTAACGAAGAAAGACGCAAGGCAATTGGAGAAGAGGTAGCCAGGCTCTTAGCAGCTGGCTTTATTGTTGAAGTTTTTCACCCTGAGTGGCTTGCCAATCCGGTGCTGGTCCTTAAGAAAAACGGCACCTGGCGCATGTGTGTGGATTACACAGATCTTAATAAGGCTTGTCCAGCAGATCCTTTTGCCCTCCCCTGTATTGATCAAATTAGTGATGCTACGGCGGGTTGTGAGCGTTTAAGTTTTTTGGATGCATATTCTGGCTATCATCAGATCAAAATGGCAGTTAAGGACCAGGAGAAGACGGCATTCATAACTCCCTTTGGAGCTTTCTGCTATGTGTCTATGCCCTTTGGGCTTAAGAGTGCCCAGGCAACTTATCAACGTTGTGTGCAAAATTTTCTACACAAACAGATTGGCCGTAATGTACATGCTTATGTGGATGATATCGTGGTTAAATCCAGGGAGAAGGAGACTCTGATTGGTGATTTGAAGGAAACCTTTGATAACCTGAGGACGTACAAGATGATGCTTAATCCGGACAAGTGCGTCTTTGGTGTACCGACGGGCAAGTTATTGGGCTTTCTGGTGTCCAATAGGGGAATTGAGGCTAATCCGGAGAAGATCACAACCATCACCTCCCTGGCTAAACCGAAGTGTATCAATGATGTTCAATGCCTGGCAGGCCGGATTGCCGCGTTAAGCCGGTTTATCAGTCGTCTTGGTGAGAAGGCAATCCCTTTGTATCAGATGTTGAAGAAGACGGATCAGTTTGTCTGGAGTTCTGCTGCTGATGAAGCATTTGAGGACTTAAAGCGGCAATTGGCCAATCCGCCTGTGCTCGCCGCTCCCATTGACAAGGAGCCGTTACTGCTATATGTTGCTGCTAATGCTCGGGCGGTCAGCGTGGCTATTGTGGTGGAGCGAAAGGAGGCAGGTAAGGAGCATCCGGTTCAACGTCCGGTGTATTGTATCAGCGAGGTACTCATTGAGTCCAAGCAAAGGTATCCGCATTGGCAGAAGCTGGTGTATGGAGTTTTTATGGCAAGCCGGAAGCTTAAACAATACTTTCAAGGGCATCCAATTACGGTGGTCAGTTCTGCTCCTTTGGGGGATATCATCCAGAACCGGGAAGCAACTGGCCGGATTGCCAAGTGGGCTATAGAGCTTGGGCCGCACGATTTGAAGTATGTGCCTCGGACGGCGGTTAAGTCTCAAGCACTTGTTGATTTTATCAATGATTGGACGGAAATGCAAGCACCTGAAGAAAAGCCGGATCACACATATTGGACCATCCATTTTGACGGATCCAGGCAATTGGAAGGCTCGGGGGCTGGAGTCGTATTAACTTCCCCACGAGGTGATAAGTTTTGTTACGTTCTTCGTTTTAATGTTCCCTTGTACTAACAATGCAGCTGAGTATGAAGCCTTGCTCCATGGTCTCCGGATGGCTAAGGAGATGAATCTAAGTCGAGTTAAGTATTTCGGTGACTCGGACTTCATGGCTCAGCAAGTGTCCGGCACTTGGGACTCCAAGGACCCACTCATGGCAGCATATCGTCGTGAGGTGGATATTGTTGCAGCTCATTTTAAAGGCTATCAGGTGGACCAAGTGGACCGGCGGAAAAATGAAGCGGCGGACGCTTTAAGACGGTTGGGCTCTCAGCGCAAACCGGTCCTGCCCAATGTTTTTCTGGATGTGATGCACAACCCGTCAGTCAAGATCCCTGGTGAAGCGGATTTGGCTATTCCTGATCCGGAGGCTCAATTGGTGGCAGCTCTTCATGTTATTCTGGATTGGACGCTTCCTTACCTGGCGTACAAGAACCGGGGCGAGTTACCAGAGGATGAGACTCTGGCCCGACAGATAATCCGGCGAGCCAAGTCCATGACTATTATCAACGGCGAGTTGCATCATTGCAGTGTGTCAGGAGCATTTCAATGTTGTGTGTCTCCTGAAGAAGGCCGTGAAATTCTACGTGAGATCCACGAAGGAGATTATGGTCACCACGCCGGTTAAAAGTCTCTGGTGGCTAAAGCGTCTCGCCATGGCTTCTATTGGTTAACTGCTCATGTTGATGCGGAGGATCTGGTCAGACGATGTGATGGTTGCCAGAGGTTTTCAATACGTGCTCATGTACCGGCTCAAGAATTGAGAATGATTCCAATTACTTGGCCGTTTGCGACTTGGGGGCTGGATATGGTTGGGCCTTTCAAAAGGTCCAAAGATAAGAAGACCCACCTCTTGGTGGCGGTTGACAAGTTTACAAAGTGGGTGGAGGCAGAACCTGTTAGTAAGTGTGATGCGGCCACGGCGGTTCAGTTCATCAAAAAAGTGATTTTCCGGTTTGGCTTTCCACACAGTATCATCACAGATAATGGTACCAATTTGTCCAAAGGTACCATGAAGGAGTTCTGCGAACGGGGGCATATCCGGCTCGATGTTTCATCAGTGGCACACCCACAGTCCAATGGTCAAGCAGGAAGGGCTAATCAAGAGATCTTGAGAGGCATCAAGCCCGGCTCATGGTTCCTTTGCAGAGAATGCCGGGTTGTTGGGTAGAAGAATTACCATCTGTATTATGGAGCATCAATACAACACCCAACAGATCAACAGGATACACACCGTTCTTCATGGTTTATGGAGCGGAGGCAGTTCTCCCCAGTGATATCCATCATGATTCACCTCGTGTGATGGCTTATATTGAAGCGGACAACGAGACAGCACGGCAAGATGCTTTGGACCGGTTGGATGAAGAGCATGACATATCAGCCGCCCGATCGGCGATTTACCAACAGGGTCTTCGTCGTTATCACTGTCGTCGAGTCAGAACCAGAACCTTTCAGGAAGGAGATTTGGTGCTTCGGCTCATCCAAGATCAGACCGATATGCATAAGCTATCCCCACATTGGGAGGGGCCTTTCGTGGTCAGCAAGAATCTGCACAACGGGTCATACTATCTGATCGATATTCGAGAGCATAAGGACTCACGTACATCAGAGGAGGAGACCAACAGGCCGTGGAACATAGCTCATCTTCGGCCTTACTATACCTGAGCCATTGGCTCTACTTATGTACATATTACAACGATATATATATTATGATTAAATATAATAAACCGGAACCTCAGCTAAAGCGGGGTATCTGTTCTTTTACATCATGTGTGGTTACACGGAGTTGTTCTAAAGCGGCCCCCGGTTTACCCCTTGAGTTAGCTTTTTAAAAAGCATCATGTTATATCACTTGGGGGTTTGGTCGTGTCCGAACCAATACCATACCTCTTGATAGGCGAGAGCCACCAGATCACTTGGGGACTTGGTCACGTCTGAACCAGTCATGCCTCTTGATCGGCCTAAGGCCACAGAATCACTTGGGGGCTTGGTCGAACCCGAACCATTGCCATGCCACTTGATCGGCATAAATGCCACGGTTTCATTTGGGGACCTGGCTGACTAGAACCATAGTTACACCTAACGGGAGCTTGGTCATGTTCGGCCATGGTAACGCCATCTGATCAGCTCAAATAAACCTTTTTTGCAAACGGTTTTGTCATTGCATTTGCTTCACACTTTTCTTTGCAAGATACTTCTTTCTTTTTATTGCGTTCTTTAAACCGACAAAGTTTTCAACCGGTTCATACTGTCAATTGACGGAACACGGTTCACTTCAATCCGGAGACTATTTGCCCGGTTTGATCTTTTTTGTTAACATCCTCTTATGGAGTAACACGGTGTTTATTATAACCCGGTACAGTTTACATGGTAAACCGGTGTCATATATATATATATATATATATATATATATATATATATATATATATATATATATATATATATATATATATGGGAGCTGCTATCTCCTCCAACAGTGTGGGTTTATAAAACTCCTCTTCAAGATTGGTCGAGCCAACTTCACGCTCAACGATGGCAGGTATTATGTATCTCAAAAATTTGGTCATATACTTAAAAAAATCGGATGTTTTGATTTCATGTATGCAGACATCATATTCCGCCTGACGGTACAACCGCGGCGGCACTTGAGGATTTTTTATTGCAGAAAGTACTTTGGCAAGTTCATCACCCAAAGGAAGAGCAAATTATGCACGAAGGCATATCAACATTAAAAGTATCAGCTAGTCTATTACAAGGCAACACGGTGCCCACAATAAGATCATTGTTTTTTGCAAAGGAGAAGCAGTTTTAAACCGGCTTCCGGTTCAAGCTTGGTCACCAGCCTGGCCTAATGGTTGTGGGTCATCCTGCGCCGCTTCAGCTTCAGTTTCTCTACCCAGCGGCTGGAAATCAACAGTTGTCCAGTCGATTCCCATTAATGCTTGAAAAATAGCTTCATCATGGATTAGCAATGACGGGTCAATATCGGGAGCGTAAGTATGCTTACGGATTGGAGGGATAAGATTTTCCGATTCATGAATTGGTGCAGCTATTTGCTTGTTCTGATTGTCATATTAGGCTTGATAATGAGACAAGTCTACTTCTTCAGCCAATTGACAAGCTAGCGGACGCACCTCCCGGTTTATTGCTCACAAATCCGCTTCACCAAACTCTGACCCGTCTTCCTTCAAGCTGGGATAGCCCTGAGCCGCTTCAATAGGAACAAAATCCGGCACCCAGGCTTTTGCCCGGATCAAGGCATTGATCGCACTGGTTCGAGCAGCAGATTTCTTCAGCTCTTCAACCCGGGCAGGAAGCACCGACAGTTTCATCAGAGTGTCTTGAATTAAAGTGGGTGCCAGTTTGTTGTGGGATGCGGTACAGATGATCCGCTGTGCGCCAGTGTACAGTTGTTCGACCAACATATAGGCGGCTTTCAACTTCTTCCGCACATCTGACCCCAAGTGACCAATGTGTGTCCCTGAAATATCATAAAGGGTTAAACCGACAGCTCTGTAAGAAGGCCGAGTCAATTCAGAAGTCAAACTGGCTTACCAAAGATAGCAGTGGTCATGGCATGCACGTGCCGCTTTATGCTGGTTAGTTCATCCACCACCGGTTTTAGTGCAGCCTCGACATCCTCTGCTCGTTTGATTAGAGCGGACTTTTCAGTGGCCCAATCCGCCTACTTCTTCTTGAAGCTCTCCTTAAGTTGTTCCATGGCGCTTAAAGCGCTGGCTAATTCCTCTTTTGCTTTGGAGGTTTCAGCTTGTTGGGTTTTCAGGTTTTCTTGGAGATCGGCGACTTGGCTTTCTTTCATTTTCAGCTTAGCCTGCATGCAGACAGTTATATGCTTCAGCAAAAACGGTGCAAGGATTGAAGTACCAACTACATAACAAGTTATGCACTTGGCACTTGGGGGCTAATGCATATTCGATCTTCATCTTTCAATTACTTACAAAGTCCCAAGATCAATACAAGTATTCAACTTGGCACTTGGGGGCTAATGGCTATTTGCTCGTATATATTCTGATGCGGCAATCTCAGTTACTTAAAGTACCGGTTTAACTATGCTAAGTTGAACCGGCCCTTGGGGGCTACATCAGCGAATTTTAAAGCATTAAGATTTATATTAGTAAGTCCCGGTTTGAAAGAAGATTACAAACCGGCCCTTGGGAGCTAGGAGAGTCAGCAAGAATTGAAGCATACAAGCAGGAAAGAGCATATGGAAGTTACCTCATATTTATCTTTCATCATATTAACCAGACCGGCTTCATAGTCACGACTGGTATACAGCCGGTTCAGGTAGCCGGAATGGATATCTTGGGCGTTTAGAGCAGCGTAAGTCGCCAGATCAGCATTCCACTTGCCTTTGCCAAAGGCAGCAAATTCCAATTGCCTGGATCCGTCAAAATGGATGGTCCAATATGTGTGATCCGGCTTTTCTTCAGGTGCTTGCATTTCCGTCCAATCATTGATGAAATCAACAAGTGCTTGAGACTTAACCGCCGTCCGAGGCACATACTTCAAACCGTGCGGCCCAAGCTCTATAGCCCACTTGGCAATCCGGCCAGTTGCTTCCCGGTTCTGAATGATATCCCCCAAAGGAGTAGAACTGACCACCGTAATTTGGTGCCCTTGGAAGTATTGTTTAAGCTTCCGGCTTGCCATAAAAACTCCATACACCAGCTTCTGCCAATGCGGATACCTTTGCTTGGACTCAATGAGTACCTCGCTGATATAATAGACTGGATGTTGAACCGGATGCTCCTTACCTGCCTCCTTTCGCTCCACCACAATAGCCACGCTGACCGCCCGAGCATTAGCAGCAACATATAGCAGTAACGGCTCCTTGTCAATGGGAGCGGCGAGCACAGGCGGATTGGCCAATTGCCGCTTTAAGTCCTCAAATGCTTCATCAGCAGCAGAACTCCAGACAAACTGATCCGTCTTCTTCAACATCTAATACAAATGGATTGCTTTCTCACCAAGACGACTGATAAACCGGCTTAACGCGGCAATCCGGCCTGCCAGGCGTTGAACATCATTGATACACTTTGGTTTAGCCAGGGAGGTGATGGCTGTGATCTTCTCTGGATTAGCCTCAATTCCCCTATTGGACACCAGAAAACCCAATAACTTGCCCGCCGGTACACCAAAGACGCACTTGTCCGGATTAAGCATCATCTTATATGTCCTCAAGTTATCAAAGGTTTCCTTCAAATCATCAATCAGAGTCTCCTTCTCCCTGGATTTAACCACGATATCATCAATGTAAGCATGTACATTACGGACAATCTGTTTGTGAAGACAATTTTGCACACACCGTTGGTAAGTTGCCTGGGCACTCTTGAGCCCAAAGGGCATAGACACATAGCAGAAGGCTCCAAAGGGAGTTATGAATGCCGTCTTCTCCTGGTCCTTAACTACCATTTTGATCTGATGATAGCCAGAATATGCATCCAAAAAACTTAAGCGCTCACAACCCGCCGTAGCATCACTAATTTGATCAATACAGGGGAGGGCAAAAGGATCTGCTGGACAAGCCTTATTAAGATCTGTGTAATCCACACACATGCGCCAGGTGCCGTTTTTCTTAAGGACCAGCACCGGATTGGCAAGCCACTCAGGGTGAAAAACTTCAACAATAAAGCCAGCTGCTAAGAGCCTGGCTACCTCTTCTCCAATTGCCTTGCGTCTTTCTTCATTAAACCGGCGGAGGAACTGCTTCACCGGTTTGTATTTAGGATCCACATTAAGGGTGTGCTCAGCGAGTTGCCTCGGTACACCTGGCATGTCAGAGGGCTTCCATGCAAAAATGTCCCGATTCTCACGGACGAACTCGATGAGCGCGCTTTCCTATTTCGGATCCAAGTTGGTACTGATGCTGAAATGCTTGGACGAATCGCCAGGTACGAAGTCAACAAGCTTAGTTTCTGCTGCCGATTTGAACTTCAGGGCCGGATCATGCTCCGTAGTTGGCTTCTTTAATGGAGTCATGTCTGCCGGATGAACATGATCCTTATAATACTTCAGCTCCTCGGTGGCACAAACCGACTCTGCATAGGCCGCATCTCCTTCCTCGCACTCCAAAGCGAATTTGCGGCTTCCGTGAACCGTTATTGTCCCCTTGTGACCCAGCATCTTGAGCTGCAAATACACATAACAGGGCCGTGCCATAAACTTGGCGTAGGCCGGTCGCCCAAACAGGGCGTGATATGGACTTTGGATTTTCACCACTTCAAACGTCAATGTCTCCGACCTGGAATCATGGTCATCCCCAAAGGCCACTTCCAAAGCTATCTTACCAACAGGATATGCTGATTTGCCAGGTACTACACCGTGGAACACCGTATTGGACGGTTTGAGATTTTTATCTGTTAGTCCCATACGACGGAAGGTCTCATAGTATAAGATATTAATGCTGCTCCCTCCATCCATGAGCACCTTGGTGAACTTGTAACCTCCCACCTGAGGCGCCACCACCAGAGCCAACTGACCCGAATTATCAACCTGGGGAGGGTGATCCTCTCTGCTCCATATGATTGGCTGTTCAGACCAGCGTAGATAACGGGGTATGGCCGGTTCAACAGAGTTGACCGCCCGCCTCTGAACCTTCCGATCTCGCTTGTCCAAGCTAGTGGTGAAGACATGGTACTGCCCACTGCTCAACTGCTTTGGGTTGCTCTGGTAACCTGACTGTTGCTGTTGTTGGTTGTAACCACCCCGGTTGTTCTGACTATTTTGATTATTATGTCCGCCCGGATTACCAATAAATCCTGAACCGGAATTTCCTCCACCGTAACCCGGCCCGGACCCTGAGCCACCGCCGGAGCCGTGATCATACCGGAAAGCATTAGAATTCTTCAACTCCTGCATAATGAAGCAATCCTTCCAATGGTGGTTTGCTGGCGCCTCCTTCGTCCCATGTCTTGGACAGGGCTGGCTCAGTAGATAGTTTAGGCGGTCCGGGTTAGGGTTGGGTGCCCCATTGCGATTTTTCGGTTTACCCTTGCGTCGCTGGCCATTGTCCTGCGTGTTGCTATTAGCCACAAAGTCTATGTTACCATCCGCTTTACGCTTGCCTCCACCACCATTGCCTGCCCAGTGATGCTGCTGACCTTTAGAGTTGTTGTTCCTCTTTCCCTTCCCTGCCGTGTCATCATCAGATTCGGGATCCTTGGTACTATCAGAATCAGCATACTTTACCAAAGCAGCCATGAGGGTTCCCATGTCAGTGCAATGACGCTTCATCCGTCCCAACTTTAGCTTTAGGGGCCCAAACCGGCAGTTGCCTTCTAGGGTTAATACAGCGGTGTCAGCGTTGATGCGGTCTGATGAATGCAACACTTGTGAAACCCGGCACACCCAATGAGTCGTCGATTCTCCTTCCTCCTGGACGCAGGCAGCTAAGTCTACTATCGACATAGGCTGTTTACATGTATCCTTGAAATTGCTGATAAACCGGGCTCGTAATTGGGCCCATGAACTGATAGAATTAGCTGGCAAGCTTTTTAACCAAGTACGGGCCATTACTTCAAGCATCATGGTGAAGTATTTCGCACACGCTGCGTCATCCACATCAAGCATCTCCATGGCCATCTCATAGCTCTCCACCCATGTCTCTGGAGGTTGATCCGCCGTGTAATTTGGTACTTTGCGCGGGCCTTTGAAATCCTTGGGCAGGCGCACATTGCGTAAAGCGGGGACAAGGCAAGGCACCCCCAAAGAACTAGAAGTAACACCAGGTTCGATCGAGATAGTTGGACGAACCGGCGTGAGCTGCCGAGCCTGATGCTGTGCGGCTAACTCGGCCTCCATGCGCGCTCGGGCCCGGTCCACCACTTCCTGAGCGTTATGAGCACCACCCGCCGGGTTGTTGCCACGGGGTGCTCCACGTCGTTCATTACTCGACACTGCCGATTCATCCATATGTCTGCTATAGCTCCGGCTTGGACGGGGAGTCGAGTGGATCCGATCGCGGCTGTACGAGTATGCTTCCTGTTGGACCAAAGCTGTCCTCAGAAGCTCCTTGACCCGTCGCGTTTCTACTACCTGCGGCGAGTCACCTTCAATTGGAATGGCCTCCAGCCGTGCAGCAGCGGCGACGAGATTGTCCATTGGGTTGGAGTAGTGACCCGGAGGTGTTAAAACAGCCTGAGGTATAACGGCGTTTTGGCGAGGCGGGTCCATCTGACGAGGCTGAATCGGTGCACCGGTCCCAGGAGCTTCCGCCCGGTTTCCCTCCAGCGGATTGCTGGTTCCTGCTCCTGGGGTGTTGAAAAGGTCTCTGGCCTCGAAAACCGGAGGCAAACGGGATCGGTACTTCCTCCTCATGACTTCATGCGACGCGCTCTGGTCCAACATGAGCCTGTAGGCTTGTGCATCTAATGCGGCCCGCTCTATGGCCATCCTGGTGTCCTCAGCTGCCAGATCCGCCTTGGCCTGGGTGATCTGTTCCTTTATCTTTGCAATCTCCGCGTTGTGGACGTCCTGATCCGCCGGATTAGCTTCCGCCATAAGCGCAGCCAATGCATCAATAGCTCTGATAGAACTTGAGCCGGCGGGTGCACAGGGCCTCCTGCCCCGGCAGCCGTCGCCGCTGCTGAACCAAAGGTTGTTGCCGCGGCGGTTGAAGAATGAAGCACTGCTTGTGTGCCGGCCATGAATATTCCAACTCGGTTGGGCAGATCAGAGGGGTCCGAAATACTGTCGCCATCGGAACAGCCCCCAATCCGGCCATCTTGTAGCTGATAAAGAGATTCGGTTTCCCCGGTCGATGACTCGTCATTGGAACAAACGACGGTCTCGCCACGAGATTCTGATCCATCCTCATAACTTCCTCCAGGGATGACTCCCACGAAGGCACGCTTCATGGCCGGTTTAACCCGGGCGGATCGTGCACGCTGAGCCGTCTCGATGAGGTCGGTGCAGATGTCCGGCTCAGGGCCCGGTTCACCGATCTTGCCAATGAAAACGTGAATGCCACCAAAGGGGACCTGGTACCCGTACTTAACTGAGCCGGCCTCGGGGCCCCAGCCTGCATCGTCGATGTAGAGCTTGTCGCGACGACTCTTAGTCATCCGGCCTACGGCGTAGCCCTCGAGTCCTTCAAAGCGGCCCTCCAAGAACTTGAAACCATCATGCGATAGCCCCACGGTGGGTGCCAACTTTCGTGGTTTTGTCACGGCGGATGTCCTAGAGAAAGGACTTAGTCGTGGAGCCATCGCGACGGGTTAGCTTGAAGGGGTTAAAGCGGACACAGGGACGCAAGAGAGTTTATACTAGTTCGGCCCCTTCGATGAATGTAAAAGCCTACGTCTAGTTGTGATGAAATTGATGGGGTTTCGATGACTAGGGAGCAAACAAGCTTCGCCTAAGTCTCGAGTTGTTGTCTGTTGTCCTTAAACCGCCGCCGGGTCGTCCCCTTATATCCACGGGTGACGCTCGTCGGTTCACAAATTCCCAACACCGGTCCATATTCGTATCCGGGTTGGTCTCTCCTTATTCCTAACTTACAATACAAGTTTATATACAAATACCGGTTTACAGCTACAAGTCTTAAACCGTCTACGGGCCTTAGGCCCTCATCTGTCTTCTTGGGCTTTAGCACTCTTGAACTACTGATGAAGTTGACCCGGCCCAGATAGGCCGGTTTACGCCCAGCAGTAATATCCCCAACAAAGGGTGAATTGGGGGGAGAGGAAAATGGGAGGCAAATGGCAAATAATATAATGCGGGAGATAGGGATTGTGATGGGTACTTGGTATGTTGACTTTTACGCAGACTCCCTGGCAACGGCGCCGGAAATTCTTCTTGCTACCTCTTGAGCACTGCGTTGGATTTCCCCGAAGAGGAGAGGATGATGCAGCAAAGTAGCGTAAGTATTTCCCTCAGTTTTTGAGAACCAAGGTATCAATCCAGTAGGAGGCTACGCGCGAGTCCCTCGTACCTACACAAAAACAATAGCTCAACGCAACCAACGCGCTTAGGGGTTGTCAATCCCTTCACGGTCACTTACAAAAGTGAGATCTGATAGAGATGATAAATAATATTTTTGGTATTTTTGGTATAGAGATGCAAAGTAAAAAGTACAAGCAAAGCAATAATAAAGTGATGGAGATTGATATGATGAGAAAGAGACCCGGGGGCCATAGGTTTCACTAGTGGCTTCTCTCAAGAGCATAATTATTCTACGGTGGGTGAACAAATTACTGTTGAGCAATTGACAGAATTGGGCATAGTTATGAGAATATCTAGGTATGATCATGTATATAGGCATCACGTCCGAGACAAGTAGACCGACTCCTGCCTGCATCTACTACTATTACTCCACTCATCGACCGCTATCCAGCATGCATCTAGAGTATTAAGTTAAAAACAGAGTAACGCCTTAAGCAAGATGACATGATGTAGAGGGATAGTTTCATGCAATATGATAAAAACCCCATCTTGTTATCCTCGATGGAAACAATACAATACGTGCCTTGCTGCCCCTTCTGTCACTAGGAAAGGACACCGCAAGATTGAACCCAAAGCTAAGCACTTCTCCCATGGCAAGAAAAACCAATCTAGTAGGCCAAACCAAACTGATAATTCAAAGAGACTTGCAAAGATAACCAATCGTACATAAAAGAATTCAGAGAAGATTCAAATATTATTCATAGATAGACATGATCATAAACCCACAATTCAAAACACACCGCAAAAACAAGATTACATCGAATAGATCTCCACAAGAGAGGGGGAGAACATTGTATTGAGATCCAAAAAGAGAGAAGAAGCCATCTAGCTACTAACTATGGACCCGTAGGTCTGAAGTAAACTACTCACACTTCATCGGAGGGGCTTGGATGATGATGTGGCATCCCTCCGTGATCGATGCCCCCTCCGACGGAGCTCCGGAACAGGCCCCAAGATGGGATCTCGTGGATACGGAAAGTTGCGGCGGTGGAATTAGGTTTTTGGCTCCGTCCCCGATCGTTTGGGGGTACATAGGTATATATAGAAGGAAGAAGTATGTCGGTGGAGCTTCGAGGGGCCCACGAGGCAGGGGGCGCACCCTAGGGGGGCCTCCACCCTCGTGGCCACCTCGTGGCTTTCTTGACGGAGGGTCCAAGTCTCCTGGATCTTATCTGATGAGAAAATCATGTTTCTGAAGGTTTCATTCCGTTTGGACTCCGTTTGATATTCTGTTTCTCCGAAACACTAAAATAGGCAAAAAAACAGCAATTCTGGGCTGGGCCTCCGGTTAATAGGTTAGTCCCAAAAATAATATAAAAGTGGAAAATAAAGCCCAATATAGTCCAAAACAGTAGATAATATAGCATGGAGCAATCAAAAATTATAGATACGTTGGAGACGTATCACATGCTCAAGAACATGGTCACCTAAGCAGCACAAATTTGCAATGAATAAAGCATTAGAACAAAAACTAATTGGACCAATGGAAGAGTCACATACCAAGGAACAATCTCCCCAAGTAGTTTTGTGAGAGGTGCTTTGAGCAAGGAGATCGAAAGTGGCAGCAAAATGAGCTTGGACTCGGGTTTGAGCTGGATATTCGTGTTTGGGGAGGAAGAAGGAGTGTGTGGGTGAAAGGATAAGTGAAGGAGGGCCACTTTGGGCCCACGAGGCAGGAGGGCGCGCCCTCCACCCTCGTGGGCAGGTGGTTGACCCCCCTGATGTGTTCTTAGTGCCAAATATTCTCAAATATTCCAGAAAAAATCATATTTATATTTCAGGGCATTTGGAGAACTTTTATTTTTGGGGTATTTTTATATTGCACGGATAATCAGATAACAGACAGAAAAATACTGTTTTTATTTTATTTAATATAAATAACAGAAAGTAAAAGGAGGGTATAGAAGGTTGTGCCTTCTAGTTTCATCCATCTCATGATCATCAAAAGGAATCCACTAACAAGGTGATCAGGTCTTGTTAACAAACTCATTCCGAATAACATGGAACCAGAGAAATTTCGAATAACACTATGTTACCTCAATGGGGATATGAACATCCCCAATAATAAGAATATCATATTTCTTCTTGACAGTAGGAAGAGGAAATTCAAAACTTCTAAATATAATCGATGGAATTTTTCCAATAGAGTTGATACTATGAACTTGAGGTTGTTTCCTCGGAAAGTGTACCGTGTGCTCATTACCATTAACATGAAAAGTGGCATTGCCTTTAGTGCAGTCAATAATAGGCCCTGCAGTATTCAAAAAGGATCTTCCAAGAATAATAGACATACTATCATCCTCGGGAATATCAAGAATAACAAAGCCTGTTAAAATAGTAACGTTTGCAACTACAACAGGCACATCCTCACAAATACCGACATGTATAGCAGTTGATTTATCAGCCATTTGCAAAGATATTTCAGTAGGTGTCAACTTATTCAAATCAAGTCTACGATATAAAGAGAGAGGCATAACACTAACACTGGCTCCAAGATCACATAAAGCAGTTTTAACATATTTTCCTTTAATGGAGCATGGTATAGTTGGTACACCAGGATCTCCAAGTTCCTTTGGTATTCCACCCTTAAAAGTATAATTAGCAAGCATGCTGGAAATTTCAGCTTCCGGTATCTTTCTTTTATTTGTAACAATATCTTTCATATACTTAGCATAAGGATTCATTTTGAGCATATCAGTTAATCGCATACGCAAAAAGATAGGTCTAATCATTTCAGCAAAGCGCTCAAAATCCTCATCATCCTTTTTCTTGGATGGTTTGGGAGGAAAAGGCATAGGTTTCTGAACCCATGGTTCTCTTTCTTTAATGTGTCTCCTAGCAACAAAGTCTTTCTTATCATAACATTGATTCTTTGATTGTGGGTTATCAAGATCAACACCAGGTTCGATTTCTTTATCATTATCATTACTAGGTTGAGCATCATCATGAACATTATCATTAACATTATTACTAGTTTCAGGTTCATTACCAGATTGTGTTTCAGCATCAGAGATAGAAATATCATTTGGATTCTCAGGTGTCTCAGTAATAGGTTCACTAGAAGCATGCAAAGTCCTCATTTTTCTTTTTCTTCCTTTTAGAAGGACTAGGTGCATCTATATTATTTCTCTGAGAATCTTGCTCAATTCTCTTAGGGTGGCCTTCAGGATACAAAGGTTCCTGAGTCATTTTACCATCTCTAGTCATAACTCTAACAACATTATCATTATTCTTACTATTCAATTCATTTAGCAAATCATTTTGAGCTTTAAGTACTTGTTCTACTTGAGTGGTAACCATAGAAGCATGTTTACTAATAAGTTTAAGTTCACCTTTGACATTAGCCATATAATCACCCAAGTGTTCAAGCATATTTGAATTTTATTTCAATTGTCTACCAAAATAAGCATTAAAGTCTTCTTGCTTAGCCATAAATTTATCGAACTCATCTAAGCATGGGCTAGCAAACTTAGTAAATGGGATTTTAGCTTTACCATATCTATAGAGAGAATTTACCTTTACTACCTGTGTCGGGTTATCAAGACCATGAGTTTCTTCAATAGGTAAAGGATTAAGATCATATGTTTCTTCAACAGGCGGTAAATTAAGACCATGTATTTCTTCAATAAGAGGTAATTTCTTAACATCTTCAGCTTTAATACCCTTTTCTTTCATAGATTTCTTTGCCTCTTGCATATCTTCAGGACTGAGAAATAGAATACCCCTCTTCTTCGGAGTTGGTTTAGGAATAGGCTCAGGAATTGGCTCCGGAGGTGTCCAATTATTTTCATTTGTCAACATATTATTTAATAGAATTTCAGCTTCATCTGGTGTTCTTTCCCTGAAAACAGAACCAGCACAACTATCCAGGTAATCTCTGGAGGCATTGGTTAGTCCATTATAAAAGATATCAAGTATTTCATTTTTCTTAAGAGGATTATCAGGCAAAGCATTAAGTAATTGGAGAAGCCTCCCCCAAGCTTGTGGGAGACTCTCTTCTTCAATTTGCGCAAAATTATATATATATCCCTTAAAGCAGCTTGTTTCTTATAAGTAGGGAAATATTTAGCAGAGAAGTAATAAATCATATCCTGGGGACTACGCACACAACCAGGATCAAGAGAATTAAACCATATCTTAGCATCACCCTTTAATGAGAACGGAAATATTTTAAGGATATAAAAGTAGCGAGTTCTCTCATCATTAGTGAACAGGGTAGCTATATCATTTAATTTAGTAAGATGTGCCACAACAGTTTAAGATTCATAGCCATGAAAAGGATCAGATTCAACCAAAGTAATTATATCAGGATCAACAGAGAATTCATAATCCTTGTCGGTAACACAGATAGGTGAAGTAGCAAAAGCAGGGTCAGGTTTCATTCTAGCATTTAGAGATTGCTGATTCCATTTAGCTAATAACCTCTTGAGTTCGTATCTATCTTTGCAAGCTAAAATAGCTAAAGAAGCTTCTTTATAAAAAACATAACCCTCAGGAATAACAGGCAAGTCTTCATCATCAATTTCATCAGTATTATCAGATTCAATATTTTCAATCTCTCTAGCCCTAGCAAGTTGTTCGTCAAGAAATTATCCAAGTGGCATAGTAGTATCAAGCATAGAAGTAGTTTCATCATAAGTATCATGTATAGCAGAAGTAGCATCATCAATAACATGCGACATATCAGAACGAATAGCAGAAGTAGGTTTAGGTGTCGCAAGCTTACTCAAAACAGAAGGTGAATCAAGTGTAGAGCTAGATAGCAGTTCCTTACCTCCCCTCGTAGTTGAGGGGTAAATCTTGGTTCTTGGATCTTTCAAGTTCTTCATAATGATAAGCAGATATAAATCCCAAGTGACTCAAAGAATAGAGCTATGCTCCCTGGCAACGGCGCCATAAAATAGTCTTGATAACCCACAAGTATAGGGGATCGCAACAGTTTTCAAGGGTAGACTATTCAACCCAAATTTATTGATTTGACACAAGGGGAGCCAAAGAATATTCTCGAGTATTAGTAGCTGAGTTGTCAATTCAACCACACCTGGAAACTTAGTATCTGTAGCAAAGTATTTAGTAGCAAAGTAATATGATAGTAGTGGTAACGGTAGTAAAAGGTAACAGTAGTAAAAGTAATGTTTTTGGTATTTTGTAGTGATGATAGCAATAGCAACGGAAAAGTAAATAAGCGAAGAATAATATATGGAAAGCTCGTAGGCAATGGATCAGTGATGGAGAATTATGCCGGATGCGGTTTATCATGTAATAGTCATAACCTAGGGTGACATAGAACTAGCTCCAGTTCATCAATGTAATGTAGGCATGTATTCCGAATATAGTCATACGTGCTTATGGAAAAGAACTTGCATGACATCTTTTGTCCTACCCTCCCGTGGCAGCGGGGTCCTTACGGAAACTAAGGGATATTAAGGCCTCCTTTTAATAGAGTACCGTAACAAAGCATTAACACATAGTGAATACATGAACTCCTCAAACTATGGTCATCACAGGTAAGTATCTCGATTATTGTCACTTCGGGGTTAACGGATCATAACACATAATAGGTGACTATAGAATTGCAAGATAGGATCAAGAACTCTCATATATTGATGAAAACATAATAGGTTCAGATCTGAAATCATGGCACTCGGGCCCTAGAGACAAGCATTAAGCATAGCAAAGTCATAACAACATCAATCTCAGAACATAGTGGATACTAGGGATCAAACCCTAACAAAACTAACTCGATTACATGATAGATCTCATCCAACCCATCACCGTCTAGCAAGCCTACGATGGAATTACTCACGCACGGCGGTGAGCATCATGAAATTGGTGATGGAGGATGGTTGATGATGACGATGGCGACGAATTCCCCTCCCCGGAGCCCCGAACGGACTCCAGATCAGCCCTCCCGAGAGGTTTTAGGGCTTGGCGGTGGCTCCGTATCGTAAAACGTGATGAATTCTTCTCTCTGGTTTTTTTCTCCCCGAAACACAATATATAGAGTTGGAGTTGGAGTCGGAGGAGCTCCAGGGGGCCCACGAGGTAGGGGGTGCGCCCTAGGGGGGGCAGGCGCGCCCCCACCCTCGTGGACAGGTGGTGGGCCCCCTGGCCTTCATCTTTTGCAGGTATTTTTTTTTATATTTTCTTAAAAGTTGCTCCGTGAAGTTTCAGGTCATTCCGAGAACTTTTGTTTCTGCACATAAATAATACCATGGTAATTCTGCTGAAAACAACGTCAGTCCGGGTTAGTTCCATTCAAATCATGCAAGTTAGAGTCCAAAACAAGGGCAAAATTGTTTGGAAAACTAGATACGACGGAGACGTATCAGATACATGGTTTAAAAATTCTAGTAAATCCAAAACGTGTCTGATTCATGAAACTTGCATGCTATCATGGAAGGACATCAACATGTCGTGGTGAAAAAAATGTCCCATTTGGAGCAGGTTTGGGTATAAGTTTCTCACAAACTAGAGCTTCTCACAACAGGCATCATGGTTTCGGTAGGGAACGTGTCACCTTTGTGGACGAAACGATATTCGTTGCCTCTTCTTGCTTTCAAATTTTTTCTGGTGTCAACATAGAATAACAAGAGAGTTGTGCTAAATTTTGGAATTTTTTGGGGTTCGTTTTGATATTTTTATTAACTGGGTTTTCTATGCATTTATGTGCCTAATTCAAATTTGAAGTACATGCACATGCTCTAGTGTAGAAAAATGGATTGAAAAATCAAATGTGTGTGCTTGGTTGCATGGTTAGGTCCATGCAAGAAATGAGAATGAATATCAAACACCTCGGCATCGTCGCTTGGCCGCAAACATTGAGATACATGGTTTTAAAATTCTAGTAAATCCAAAACTCATATATAATTCATGAAACTTGACATGCTATCATGGAACGACATCAACATGTTGTGGTAAAAAGATTGTCCCATTTGGGGCAGGCTTGGGCATAAGCTTCTCACAACAAGCCTCATGGTTCTGGTAGGGAATGTGTCACCTTTGTGGATGAAACGATATTCGTTGCCTCTTCTTGCTTTCAATGTTTTTTCTAGTGTCAACATAGAACAACAGGAGTGTTGTGTTAAATTTCCAGGGTTCGTTTGGACATTTTTATACATTAACGGAGTTTTCTATGCATTTGTGTGCATAATTCAAATTTGAACTGTAGGCACATTCTCTAGTGCATATAAATGGGTTAAAAAATCAAATGTGTGTCCTTGGTTGGATGCTTAAGTCCCATGCAAGAAATTGGAATGAACTTCAAATACCGAGGCATTGTCGCTTGGTGACAAACATGAGATAAATGGTTTTACAATTCTAGTTAATCTGAAACTCGTCTGAAGTTCATGAAACTTTGCATGCTATCATGGAACGGCATCAACATGATGTGGTAAAAATATTGTCCCATTTAGGGCAGGTTTGGGTATAAGCTTCTCACAAACCAGAGTTTGTCACAACAACCCGCATGGTTCCGGTAGGGAATGTGTCACCTTTGTGGACGAAACAATATTCATTGCCTCTTCTTGCTTTCAATTTTTTTCTAGTGTCAACACAAGGACGAAAAGTTTCGCAGGCCTTATTTCTCACCATGCCTATGCATGTCGGCTTTGGGGATGAAGTAGATTACGGTGGTGGCAAGTTGCAAGATGAGGCAAAACCCTAGATGTTTTTGGTGTGTCTTTGGCCGCAGTTGGTAGCAATATATGTAATAGGACAAGAGTGGTATCGTGTCGCGTTCACAATCTCAAACTGACTTGGTTTCTAAGTCGTATACATACCAGACAGGTAATAATTAACTTGGCTGCCATGACATAAAATAAAATAAAATGGCAAAACGAAGTTGTATCCCTGCAAGGTAATTGACCAAATTTTGGCAGACCATTAACGTGCATGTCACACACGCGATGCCCCGGCCTCGGCCCGTGTATGAGCCCGACCAGGTGAGGTGAGCGAGTGCGCATGTGTGTTATTCTATTTCTCTCCTCTACAAGTATTAGTTGCATGCTTGGCCTATTTCAATTCTGCAAGTATTACTTCAATACCACCTACCTTGCCAATTCTTCAAAGAAATAGCCTCGTTCAAAGAATGTGATAAAATTTTCCATTCACACCCTCTGGTCAATTAACCGCTTCACCTGCATAGTTTACTTCACCATTTGTCTTACTATTTACTTTATGTTCTATTTCACCTAGCAACTAATACAATAGACTATTTTTTAGTTTACAGTTTGAGTTGAAACGTAGTTGTGTACGTCACAACGTAGTGGGCTGATAGTTTCCTTCCTTTGGCTTCTTTGGGTTTGACATGTAAACTGAGTTACAATAGTTCTCAGAAATCGTTCTTATAAACTAGCCACGTGCACTTGCAAGACATCAATGGAGCGCGCCAGCCAAGGGACACCATGTCACCCACACAGTTGGAGTGTCGCAACTGTATGTGCCTTGTAAAACGTAGGTTTTGGGGGAACTGGCTCAACCCTCTATGGGGTGGCCTATCACATATATATAATGGTGACATACAAGTCCTATACCAATACGGTATGGATTACATAGTGGGGCTACAATACGAAATCTAACACCCTCCCTCAATCTCAACTCACTCCTGAAGCATCTAGGAGGTTGAGATTGCGCCTACAGACCTCAAACATGGGAGAAGGTAGAGGCTTGGTGAAGATGTCTGCAAGTTGATCTTTTAAAGAGATAAACCTGACTTGTAGTCGCTTCTGTGCAACATGATCCCTCAAAAAATGATAGTCAATCTCAATGTGTTTAGTCCGTGCATGGAACACCGGGTTTGATGACAGAAACATAGTACCGATGTTGTCACACCAGAGGACCGAAGGATGTGGCTGAGAAACTCCTAGATCTCGAAGTAGGGACTAAATCCATATAAGTTTGGCAGTCGCATTTGCAACCGACTTGTACTCAGCTTCTGTGCTATTGCGGGAAACAGTGGCTTGCTTGCGTGCACTCCAGGCGATCAGATTAGGACCCAAGAACACGGCATGTC
>NC_041388.1:374893347-374915409 GCF_002162155.2 Triticum dicoccoides | reverse complement strand
TGTCATCTGGACACCCAGCCCAATCAGCATCAAAGAATGCAAAAAGAACTCCGGAGGAACTGGGGCTCAGGTGAAGACCAAAGGAGACAGTGAGACGCACATAGCGTAGTATGCGCTTCACAACAGACCAGTGCACATCAGTAGGTGCATGAAGATACTGGCACACCATGTTAACCGCAAAGGAGAGATCAGGACGCGTGATCGTCAGATACTTCAAGCCACCAACAATACTCTTGTACTCGGTAGCATCCTCAGGAGATAGAAGAGCACCATCAGCAGCTGAAAGTTTGTCAGTGGAGGACATGGGCGTAGGCGATGTCTTGCACTTGACCATACCAGCACGGCGCAAGAGATCAAGAGAGTACTTCTTCTGGGTGAGAGCCAAACTGCCACGACACTGATGAGCGACTTCAATACCCAAGAAGAAATGAAGTTGTCCCAAATCCTTAACTGAAAAATCACGACCAAGTGCAGTCACAAGAGCATCAACAGCCGTCGGAGAGGAGCTCACCAGGACAATATCATCCATGTACACAAGGAGGTAAATGGTCACACTCGGTCGCTGAAACAAGAACAGTGAAGTATCAGTCGTCGAAGGAATGGATCCATGTGTGCGTAGAGCTGAAGCCAGGCGAGCATGCCAGGCACGAGGCACCTGCTTCGGTCCATATATAGCCTTCGTCAAACGACAGAGGTGATAAGGCTGAGTGTGATTGACAAATCCAGGTGGTTGCCTCATGTAAACCTCTTCTTCAAGCAATCCGTGAAGAAAAGCATTCTACACGTCAAGCTGACAGAGAGATCATCCGTGAGAAAGTGCCAAAGACAGAAGAAGTCGAATAGTGGTAGGCTTGACAACTGGGCTGAATGTATCCTCGTAGTCCAGTCCCTGGTGTTGTTTAAATCCCTTAGCCACACGACGCGCTTTGTAGCGCTCAAAGGAACCATCTGCATGTTTCTTCACCTTGAAAACCCACTTCGAATCAATGATGTTAACGCGAGACGGAGGGGGATCAAGTGTCCAGGTCTTATTCTGCATAAGATCTTGATATTCTTGTTCCGTAGGAGCCCTTCAGTGTGGAATACTCATAGCAGCTTGATAAATGTGTGGTTCGGCAGTTGGATCGTCTACAACATGAGCCAGGCAAGCAGCAAGATATATGATCGTGCCATCGGTGCGCTCCTTGGGACGAACGATGCCACTGCGGTTGCATGTGTGTGGATGCCGCGGAGCAGTGAACACCGGGGCCGACGGGATGTCCGGAGCAGGCGACGCCGGTCCAGGGGACTCCGGCGAAGAAGGACCGGGTGACGGCATTCCGGGCGATGGTGGACCAGGCGACAACGGGCTGGGCGATGTAGGCCCCGGTGTCGTTTGAGCCACTGCAGACCCCGGCGAAGTAGGCGGCAGGGACGCTCGCACAGATGGCGGGGGCAACGACGGAGGGGAGGCCAGGCGAGGAGGTGGCGACATAGGCTGCTCAGAGGAGGCCGTCGCGGGCTCCGGCCCAGTCATAGTAGCCAACACGGGCTCCGGCCCAGTCGTAGTAGGAGACGAGGCTCCCGGGGCGGGGTCAAGGGCGGGAGGCGGTGCATGCACATGCATCGGCCGATCGTCGTGCGCCACGGGCGACGTAGTGGGTCCATTAGGGAGGAGTTCCAGGCGAGCTCCACGTCCAGTTCCTGCACCATGATTAGGTAACAACACAGGCAAATATGCAACATCTTCAAATTGGCCAGGCATAAGAGGAGATGAATGCATAGATGGTGCTGTGATGGATGACTGAGGCATGGCAGAAAAAGGGATGATGTTCTCATCAAAAACAACATCCTGAGATATGTAGACTCGATTGGTTGGGACATGGAGACACTTGTAGCCTTTATGGAGAGAACTATACCCCAAGAACACACACTTTTGGGAGCGAAACTCAAGTTTGTGATCATTATAAGGACGAAGATGAGGCCAGCAGGCACACCCGAACACTTTGAAAAAGGTATAGTCAGGAGTTTCATCCAAGGGAAGTTTAATAGGAGTTTTCATATTAAGAACACGCGTAGGTAATCTGTTAATGAGAAAACACGTGGTGGCAAAAGCATCACTCCAAAAACGAAAAGGTGCAGAAGCATGAGCAAGAAGTGTGAGGCCGGTCTCAACTATATGGCGATGTTTGCGCTCAACAACACCATTCTGCTGATGTGTATGTGGGCATGATAAACGATGAGAGATCCCAAGCTTATTAAAGAAAGTGTTGAGGTTGTGATATTCGCCCCCCCCCCAATCTGACCGAACATGGATAATTTTATGCTTGAGTGGACGTTCAACATGCAATTGAAACTGAATGAATATCAAACACGTCAGAGTTGCGCTTAAGAAGATAAAGCCATGTGAAGTGACTATAGGCATCAACAAAACCGACATAGTAGTTGTGACCACTAACAGATGTTTGTGTTGGACCCCACAGATCAGAAAACATAATTTCAAGAGGATTCTTTACTTCTCTGTAGATGAAACAAAAGGTAGCTGATGACTTTTGCCTTGTTGACAGGCATCACACATAGACATCTCTTTATTGCCAGACTCTAACGGCAGCTCATGACGGTGGAGTACGTGGCGAATGATGGGTGTGGCGGTGTGACCAAAGCGAGAGTGCCACTGGGAAGGCGACACACAAACAGCTGAAGACGCATGGGGCGGATGGATCCTCCAAACGGTACAAGCCTTGGCTCAACCAGCCACTAAGCAGAACGTCCCGGCTTGCTCGGTCCTTAACAAAAACATTAAAAGGGTGACATTCACGTAGGACATGATTATCAAGGGTGAGCTTAGGGACAGATAAAAGATTACGAGTCACCGAGGGTACCCGTAAAACATTACGAAGATGGAGCTGCCTAGAGAGATGACTAGTTAAAAGAGATGCTTGGCCAATGTGAGAGATGGGCATACCTACACCGTCGGCGGTCTGAACCTGATTGTGCTCGTAGTAGGGATGGTAGGTGGAGAGTTTGTTGAGCTCGTTCGTCATGTGATCCGTGGCGCCGGTGCCCATGTACCAGGCTAGATCAACATGGTAGGATGTGTGTATCCCTGCTCGACGCGCGGGTCCTTGCCCTTGGCGGCGATGTGGGCAGCCGGGGCGGCGGCGGGGGGGGGGGCAAAGTCTGCCATGGCAAATTGGCGCTTGTTGCCCTTGCCGCCGTTGCCGATGCTAAGAAAGCTCCTTTGAAAACGGCGGTGACACTTGGAAGCGACATGGCGTTCACGACCACATAGCTGGCACACCACCCTAGTGTTAGGGCCCCCACCCAGGGTCGATGCAGGGGCGGGGCGGCCTTGCCAGGTGACCGGGCAGGGGGGCGCTGGCCGCGAGAAGCCTAGAAGGCCGCCGGCTGGGCGGTGATGGTGGCGGAGGAGCGACGAGCCTCGATGCGTTGCTCGGTGAAGAGGAGGCGTGAGTAGATACCGGCTGCGTAGCAGCGGTAGGACCTTGGAGCGCCAGAACAAGTAGTTGTCCGGCGTGAATCTGATGGTGATCAAGTTGTCGAAGTGGAATGGCCCGGTGGGCATGATGGTGCCAGTAGCAGGGACGGTGGGCGGCAGAGCCGCGATAGGAGCCACGGCCACGACCGATGCCGCGGATGGCGCCGCGGGCAGGGACAGGATCGCGGCCGCAGGCAAGGTCGCGAGCGACGCCACGGGTGGCACCACGGGCGGAACCTCCCCCGAGGCCGTCGGGAGGACGACAAGTGTCGAGAAAGAGGCCCCGGGTGGTGCCGCGGGCAGGATTGCCGTCGTGGCGATGAAGGTTGCAGGCGACGGCGGCGGAATCAGAGCTGAGAACATGGAGCCTACAGTGGTGGTGCCCAAGAACCGGGGCACCAACAGAGCCAGGGGGCGAGGTGGGAGGTTGAGGAGGGCGGCAAGCGACGCGAGGGTGGACCCGAAGCTGGCGGCGCCCGAAACGGAAGCGGTCATGGCCCCGGCGCCGGCGGCCCTAGGGTTTAGGGTTTTTGGCGCGGCGGCGGCGGCGGGTGGGATGTAGGACCTAGGTTAGACTCGATACCATGTAAAAGGTAGGTTTTGGAGGAACTGGCTCAACCCTCTATGGGATACCCTATCACATATATATAATGGTGACATACAAGTCCTATATCAATACGGTATGGATTACACAGTGAGGCTACAATACAAAGTCTAATATGCCTTGGTTGCAGCCGTCCCAAAAGACAACAACCAAACACAACTATTTTCATTGGAAAGAAGACCTCGCCTCTCTATTGGTGAGGGACCACCACCACCTCGACTGGTGGTGGCAGTGACAGGGCAGAATTAAACCACATATGGCATGGGCGAGGATGGGGTCCCCGCAACCTCCTTGGGAAGGGGGCATATGGGAGGCTAGGGTGGGGGTGAGACGACCGGAGGGTTAGTGGTGATTGACGTCTAGGTTGTGTCATTGTGTGTGTGAGAGAGAGAGAGCGCATTTACGTGCAGGTGTTTTGTTTCTTTTTCAATATTAAGAAACTATATGATACACATATTCTCATGGATGATGTTGATGGCAAAGAATTGCAGTGATTCACTTTTTGCTTAATGGAGAACTAAACACTAATATGTGGTAGATGACTGACCATAGAACATGCAAAAGCGCCCTGAAAGAAAAGGTGTTTAATTTGCTTATGATGGTACATGATAAGTAAAGTAAATGAACAACATAATTAGCTCTAAGTTGCAATAGTCCCGTCTTAATTACCTACAAACTTTCCTTTCCATTGATCGATTAATGCGAATTGTTTATCTGGTGCTAAAACAGGTGGTTGGCTCACATATATACAGAGAACGGGCTAAAACAGGTGGTTGGTTCAGACCCTAACTAACCAATGCCCTTTGCTAAGTGTGACACGTACGTATGGCGGTGAGGTGCTTTTGCGCAGCTGGGCTGCAAAAGCAGCAAGCGCAATCTGTGGCCAATGCCACGTCTGTCTGACTCGACAAGAGAGCAACTGAAGGAAAAGAGTGGTAGTATTACATTACGGACGAGGAACAAAATCATGCGATCCTGGAACGGAGATGGTTGAGGTAGCTTTGTGTTCTGCTCCTCCATAGGTTGTGGCTTTCTACTCGGAAATTCGCACCGGCACGCGGGTGTGGGGGCACATATCAAAAAAAAATTATATGAGACCAGGTTTTATGAACTAGTATGTGACACCCATCCTGATGGATGATACATGTCATTTATAAATCGCAAAGCATCTACCATATCCTCACTTGAAATCAGGGAAAGGAGAGATTAAATGCTTTATGATTTATGAATGCCACGTGTCATCCATCAGGGTGAGTCTCACCTGCTAACCCGTGAGACCTGGTCTCATATAATTTTTTTCGGCACATACCTGCTAAGGAATAGGGGCATAGTAAATATTAAGGTTCAGTTGTTGAAGCTTACGATTTTTCATCTGAAACTTGCAATTTTGTGTTTGTTTTTATCAAGTTTCATAGATATTAAGACATTTTTTGGTCGATTGTAGGCATCAAAATCTTGATTTATCGGTCGCACGTATTAAGTTTTGAGAGTTGAATTTTTTTTAACACCACGTTACATTAATTAAACATCTCGAAACTTACAATCGTTCGATACAGAATTCACCACACAGGGCGGTACATCATTAACAAGAATACCATCGAATCTATTGTCAAAACTAAACTTAGCTATTAAATGAGCCACCACATTGGCGGTCCGACTTAAGCCATTTGAAAGTTATTTATCAACTTGGATAAGCTCAAAGCTTCCTTCTTCAAATCAACCAACGTTGATCTATCAAGTTTCTCTGTTGCAAGGGACGCCACAACAAATGCACAATCAGTCTCTAAAATAATAGGATTGTGAAGAGGGATACCTATATATAGACCAGCAATGCACGCCCTTAGCTCTGCTTCCTCCACACTCTGACACGACCCAATGAAGTTCCAAGAAGAGACAATGACTTCCCCAGCCGCATTCCTAACCACCACACCCACACTTGCTTCTCTACTGCTCTCCACAAAGCTTGCATCAATATTAACTTTTAAATAACCAGTGGGTGGGGGAGTCCAATCTGTCTTAGCTCCCGCAATATTAGGTGCCCATCTTAATCCATCCATTGGACACTTTCCTTTATTTTTTGAGTCCACCGGAGGCATGGAGTGACATGCGGCAAAAGACACCCAATAATTCCCCACAAAGCTAGCAGAAGCTGAAACTGATTCCTTTCCTTTACCAAATATCAAGTCATTTCTTAAGTGCCAGACTCTCCAGAAGATGAAAATGATTTGGTCGCGCATGACCGGCTTCAATTGACTTAGAAGCACAATAAACCAATCATACCCTGTATATCTGAAGACGTTCTCCGTAGGTAACTCCCAAATGTCCCTCATGGTCATCCGCAACGCAACCGCCTTCGGGCACATAACAAGCGCATGAAAAGTACTTTCATCCTCCATTCCACAAATAGTGCACATCCAAACAGTAGTTTGGTGATGCACCACTCTATTAACCTGGACAACCAAGCTATTTGTTGCAACCCTCCAAGCAAAAATGCGAATCTTCAGTGGGACATTAGCCTTCCAGATGACATCCCAGATTTTTCTCTCCCCAACACAGCCTCACTACATTGACCCTCATCCTTATTTTTATCCTTCAAAGTAAGCGCAAGCTTGTACGCACTTTTAACCAAGAACATCCCTGTTTTTTCAAAATGCCAAGCAACAAAATCACCCTCCCCATTTGACTGCATACGCAACCTCAAAATCTCCTCCGCATCATATGGATAAAACAGATGTCTAACCAAATTTTCATCCCACCTCCTAGGGCCACTCAACATCAAGTCTGAAACCCATTTGACTCTTGTCCTATTCTTTCTGGCAGTAATTTTTAGTCCAGAAGATCTTGGGAGCCAGTTATCTCTACAGATATTAATATTAGCCCCATCACACACTCTCCAAATGACTCCGGATTTAAGCAGATCCAAACCATGCAGAATACCTTGCCAAGTAAGAGATGCTGACTGCGGGAAAACCGTATCAAGGATATGTCCCTGGGGATAATATTTTGCCTTAATCACTTTGGCACAAAGAGAATCAGGATTAACTACTAACCTCCAGGCCTGTTTAGCTAATAGAGCCTGGTTAAATAATCTGAGGTCCCGGAATCCCATACCACCCTCACCTTTAGGCCTAGTCATCTTATCCCAAGCCAGCCAATGAGTCTTTCTCCTATTCTCCTCATCACCCCACCAGAAATTCCTTATGATCTGAGACAACTTCTCACATAGCGATGCCGGAAATTTAAAAATACCCATTGCATACACCGGAAGAGCCTGCAGGACAGATTTAATCAAAGTTTCTTTCGCCCCACATGAGGCATATTTTTCTATCCAGTCCGATAAAATTTTGAGGGCTTTTTCCTTTGTGGATTGAAATTTACCAGCCTTCATTCTCCCTTCTGGCACCGGGAGCCCAAGGTATTTATCCTCAAAACCCTCCGAAGTGATGCAAAGAATTACCATAACAGCCACCTGGACCTCCATACTGCAATTCTTGCCGTACAATATAGAGCATTTATCTGGGCTCAGCAATTGACCCGTCCCCTTCTCATAAGTCGCAATAATATTTTTGATTGCCAAATCTTGCTCAATGGAACCCTTGAAAAATAAAAGACAATCATCGGCAAACAAGAGATGTGAAATACCCGGGGCCTGTCTATTAACCTTGAACTCCAGAAGTGATCCACTAGTACACGCATTCTGTAGCAATAAGGAAAGAGCTTCAGCCACAAATAAAAATAAGTATGGTGAGAGAGGATCCCCTTGCCTAATACCACATGACGGGGAGAAGGACTCCAAGAGCTGGCCATTGAAGTGCACTGAATTTTTTTACTGAAGTAACACATGCCATAATCCACTTTATCCACTCTGGTGCTAACCCCACTGCGCTCAACATGCACTTCAAAAAATTCCAATCCACTCTATCATAAGCCTTGGCAAGATCCAATTTATAAGCACAGAATTCACCCCGCCCATCCTTCAGAGTACTTAAGGAATGCATACACTCAAACGCAATAAGAGCATTATCAGAAATAAGTCTCCCTGGAATAAAGGCACTTTGGGTTGGAGAAATCATACCATCAAGATGCGGTCTCAGTCTGTTCACAAGGCACTTTGATATGATTTTATAAATAACATTACACAGACTGATAGGACGGAAGTCTTTGATTGATTGGGGATTTTTCACCTTAGGAATAAGCACAATCACCGTATCGTTTACGCCCTCCGGCATTGTCCCCGTATGAAAAAAAAATTTAACCGCACGAATAATATCCTCCTTCAGCACTCCCCAATTCCTTTGAAAGAACCTTGCTGGAAAACCATCTGGACCCGGAGCCTTAAGTGGGCCAATTTGAAAGAGAGCGTCACTAATCTCTTGGTCCGTGAACGGTTTACAAATATCAACATTCATATCCTCACTCACAAGCGGCACGAGGGGAATGATCAGAGAAGGATCAACCGTACCATCACATGTGTATAGATCCTTGAAGAAAGAGTTAGTGATATTATGGATCTCTGCCACATTCTCTGTAACCGTGCCATCATTCCTTCTCAAGCTCGAAATATTATTTTTCTTAGCTCTCCACGTAGCCTTAGATCTGAAGAATTTTGTGTTCCTATCCCCCCATTTAATTTTATCAATCCGTGATCTTTGCTACCATAAAATTTCTTCTTTATAAAGGAGCTCATCCATTTCTTTAAGAATCGCCTTCCTCTCAACCAAGGCTGCGGTATCATTTCTATTGTAAAGACTATTTAGTCTCTTCCTCGCCAAATCAAGTTTCCTGGGTAGATATCCAATATAAGTGCTACTCCACTCATGCAATTTTCCAAGCATTCTCTTCAGATTCATGGTCACATCCTTCAAATCCTCATTATGTGTGCCGTCATTCCAACAAGATTTAATTTGCTCCTCTAGAACCACCCCTTCCCTCTCCCAATAAGCCTCGTATCTGAGCTGTTTAACAATTTTGCCAACATGGGGAGACCCCGATAATTGAATGAGCAGAGGACAATGATCAGACCTTGAACTGATAATATGAGACACCTTGCAATCTGGAAACAAAGCAGACCATTGGGGACACGCAACAGCCCGGTCTAGTCTCACTTTGACATTTTTGTTGCCCTCTTGCTTGTTATTATAGGTCCAAGGAACACCATGAAATCCCAAGTCAAAGAGGTTACAATCAGAAAGAACACTTCTAAAATTAGCCATCATGGAAGACGACCTCTTATGCCGAGAAAAATGTTCATTCTGCCACATCGCTTCATTGAAATCCCCAACCAAAAACCACGGTCCCGAACCAAGGGGTTTAATTCTACGCAAAAGATCCCACATTACATACCTTTGACTTGCCTTGGCTTCTCCATAGACAAAAGTGCTTCTCCATTTTGCACCATTGCTAGAAAAAATATACATATCAATGAAATGCTCCCAAACTTATTCAACTCCAGATTATAAGAATCATCCCAGAACACAGCAAGGCCTCCACCTTTCCCTTGAGCTGAAAAGGAGAACACATTTTTCATACCCAACCGATAATGCAAAGCTTCAACATATTATTTATTTTTTCTAGTCTCTGAAAGGAAGATAACATTGGGTTGGTGCGTCTTAGAGAGACACACAAGCTCTTGAACTGTGCGGGGTTGACCCAGCCCCCGACAGTTCCAACTCAGGTTCTTGACCGCCGTAGCAACCACAGAGATCATCTTGTCCGGTAGCTTGGCCTTCTCCGTGTCCTCTTCATCTTCCCGGGCACCCGGAAGGCCCCAGAAGTCAATGTGCCGCCGAAACGGCCCACCCCATGACGGCGCTTTGAGCTCGATGGAATAGATCGCCTTGCGAAGCTCGGCCGGAATGTTGCAGTTCTTGGCCGTCATGTGACCCACCATATCACAGCACAAGCAAAAATTAGACAACTTCTCATATTTTACATTGAAGCTTATTTCCTCAGATTTACCAAAGGGAGTGAACTCGACGGTCTTCCTTAGCGGCTCAGCCACCTTATGGAGGATACGAACCCGAAGATGCTCAGCCACCTTAGAGTTGAAATTTAGAACATGTTTAAAACAAATATTATTTGAAAGTCCCGGCCAGGATAAACACAAATATAAAAACATAATTTAATTTGAACTCTTGTTCAAAAGGTTGAAAGTCTGAAAATCAAAAACCGAAAGAAAAAACACGTGCGACGGACTCGGTGCCCCCGCCCTTGCGTGGCCCAAATCCGTTTCTGCTTTTCACTGGCAGATGCACTTCTACTTATTCACGGACAAGTTCTGCAGCCATTTTTGTGGCCTCGTGCAAGTGGCCGGCGATGAGCATATATAGCTTAATCAATCTAAAAAAAAAGTGCGACGGATATCAGCTCGGCGTACTACCTGACGATGGACATGTCACGGTCCTCGCGAATTCACAGTCGGGTCTGCGCTGCCGTGCTGCATGCCAACCGGAGAGAAAGAGACGGACGGACGGACAGATACCGCGCACCGTCACATACGGAGTACCACCACTTCCCGACGGGGCGGCGGCCAGTTGCCTCCCCACTGTTCCCCTCTCCTCTCCTCCGGGTTCGGTTTTACCATCATCACCGTGGCCGCGCCATGCACCGTCCCCGACACCTTGACCCTCGCCCTCCCACCGGTCTCCATCCCGCCAGTCCACAGCCGGCCTCCCCTCCGCCCCCTATATATACCCTCTCGCCACCTCCCCGACCCTGCAAGTCATCCCTACGCCTCCTCTCTCTTTCCGACTGAACTCCAAGAACATCTTCTCATTTTCTCTGCTTCCAATGGCGAAGGGCGGGCTGAGCAGCAAGCTCAAGTGCATGATCAGGCGGTGGCACTCGTCGAGCCGGATCTCGCGCACGCCCTCGGCGGCGTCGCACGGCGGCGGCGGCGGCGAGGAGGAGGACCCGTGGGGCCGCGGCGTCGGCGGCGGCGCGGCGTCGTTCCACGGCGCCGACAGCGTGCCCCCGGGCCTCCACCCGGTCTACGTCGGCAAGTCGCGCCGCCGCTACCTCATCGCCGCCGACCTCGTCTGCCACCCGCTGTTCCAGAACCTCGTGGACCGCTCGGGCGGCGGCGTGGGCGGCGACGGCGCCGGCGGCACCATCATCGGCTGCGAGGTGGTGCTGTTCGAGCACCTCCTGTGGATGCTGGAGAACGCGGACCCGCAGCCCGAGTCGCTGGACGAGCTCGTCGAGTACTACGCGTGTTGACCGGCGGACCGGCCGGCCGGCCAACCGCCCACATCATCCGCAGCTGGCGCCAAGCTCGCCAGAGTTGGTGGCCTGGCCTCTATAGGGGGCAATTTGGTAATTCTTTCTTTACGCTAGGGGTAGAGTTGTAATATAAACGCTTATCGAGCGGCGAAGTGAGTAATTAAGCTGTGTGTGTGTGTGGAGATTTATTTAACCTTGAGGCGTTCGTGGTAATTCGGGGACTAGCTTTGCGATTACCGCGCGCCCAAGAACGATGCTGTTTTGGGGCTATTAATCAATTTCCCTAATGATTGGTGTGGTAGCTTCTTTTATTCTTCTTATTAATCATTTCCCCTTTTCCTCGGACGCGGCTAATCTGCACCCGAGCTCATATGCTCCCGCATGAACAGTAAAATCGAAAAAAAATAAAAAAATTCAAAAAATTCCAAATTTTTTTTGAGTGAAACATTGACAAAAGTTCTAAGTGCCTGCAAAAATTCGTCATGAAATCACATTCCTAGAAGGCGTGGCAAAAAAACAAAAAAAGTACTCTGAAAAAGCTACTTTCAAACGCATTTTGAAGCACTGAATTTGTTTTTTTTTGCCACGCCTTCTAGGGATGTGATTTCATGATGAATTTTTGCAGGCACTTAGAACTTCTGTCAATGTTTGTCTCAAGAAAAATTTGGAATTTTTTAAATTTTTTTCGATTTTTTTTTGATTTTACTGTTCATGCGGGAGCATATGAGCTCAGGTGCAGAATGGACTTTTCGCTTTTCCTCTCCTCTTTCAATAAGATATGTATAAGATGTAGGGATCAATGCATCCACGTACATTCCCATCTGTGTATACATAAAGTGCATGCAAGCTCATTTCCTTCTGGGATCCATACATTCTTTTTAAATCTATTTCCTGAGATTTCTGGAAATGTCATCTAGTAGATATTATTATTCTTGGCCGGTAGTTGAAGGCATTTTCACCAGCCGACAGAACTGCTACAGATAAGATGTCATTTTTCTTTTACGGGAAACAGATCAGATGTCAAAACAGACTTGATGTGTAGGCATAGTTGCATCGCTTCCTGGGCCATAGGTACCAAAATCATCAAGAATGCTTAAGGCTGGCGTTGGCGGGACAATAATCTCGTGCGGTTTACAAAATCCCACGAAGACAAGACAGCCGTGGGTCGTTCAAAAACAAGCCAAAAAAGGCAACCTTGGGTCAAACTTTCTCCAAACTTGGCCATCAATTAGGCATCATGCGCATGCACAAAGCAACACGTACAGCCTAGTAAGTACTCCAACGCACCAAGACTCATCAAAGACTTGTCGCCATGCATGCATATTCTAATCCGATCACAGGGTTTTAAGTAAGTGGAAGTTCGGTGCAGAGTCAGATGATGGGCACGTACGTACGCGCGTCCAATTCCTGGCTGTCATGGTATACTTCTTTTTCTCTTCCCTTTGCATTGTTCGTATTTGCATGCATGCACCCATGCTTAATAACGGGCCTGAGCTTAATCCGTTTGAGTAATATAGTCTGGAGAGGATGATGACAACTTTGGACAACTTTTGGGCATGTATTTGGACGTACTAACCAGGGCCATTTAAGTTGGTTGGTGAGGGAAAGCATTTGGTCCCCTGAACATCGTTGGGGTTGGACCACGCATCCATACCCAACCGAGCTACAGTAAACTAACTAAATTCTTCTTTGCAAAATTCTGTAGCAGCAGCTGGTTGATTAGCACGTAGTACTACAACTTTCTTAAACCTCAGCAACCGATCGATCGATAGATGGCATATATTACCCCAGTGATGGATGCATATGTTTGAGCGACAACTAATTAATATGGACGGAGGGAGTAGCATGTTTGAGCGACAACTAATATGAAACAGAAGGTGCAGTATATAGTACACCATTTGGCAACTAAATTGTTGAGATTTGCAGTACATATTCAACATTACTGAATAACTCATGATTCTTGCCTTACTAGGAATAGATTGTATCACATGCTGGGCGCCGCTCGTCATACTTTGTATCTGCTTGATGCTACATTATGAATTAATAAAAATGCCCTTAATTGAAAGGACTGCAGGAAATAGATATAGCAAAGTCAAGAAGATCGAATTAATCGTTACATAGAACTAACTACATGAAAGCAACTCTCTCTCAAAAAAAAAAACTACATGAAAGCAGAAACCCTGTGGGAGTCGCTCTTATGGCATTTTCCACGCACCCCCAACCGGCCCTCTGATCCATTGACCGGTCGTGTATTAGTAACACAAATCATTAGTAGCAGATCATGTGGTTTATTTAATACAAAGTGCTGGTACCAACTGATGATTGATGGATGGTGGCGGGAGTGGGACTCGACTCCGGAGCTGATTAAGCTAGGGCTAAAGCTACACTTTGCATAAAATAATACGCGTCGGGGACAAGCTGAACGCCCTCACTGTTGGACTAAAAGCGCGCGCGGTAGGCCAGTCATCCGCTGTTACGTACTCCCAAAATTTAAAGAGGCCCCGCCCCTGATAACTAATTAAACTACGCACGGGCGCACTCATGGTACTGTAGCATGTTAATCTACTAACAATTTTCCGTTTTAAAGCTAGCTGCGATTGAATCGGCACTGTGCAGCTCATGACAACTGACAACTAGAGCTGCATGCCTCTTTAAAGGATCGGATAATCGGATTGCTAGCAGTGCCAGTGCTACCACTATACTTCACCGAACATTGGAGCTGCCCTAACTGACGTGCCGATCGACCGTGCAAGTAGATTGCCCTAGCTGCGTACTAGAGAAAGTAATCATGGAATCTGAGAATGAACGTCCAATCTGGTTGAAGTCGTGCATGTGCGAATATTGAAGCGGTCGATCCCAGAAAAGGCTGGTTTCAACGGTTGGTTTTTCTACGTGCATGTACCCATGCTAGCTACCTAGGGTAGGGTAAGGTTCGGTACGTACAGTCGTGCTAGCCATGGATGCGCTAGCTATAGAGCTATAGCCGGCCGGCCGGTCGGCCGGCGCGATCGATCGATCACGTTAGTTGGCTGCTGCTAGCAGCTCCAGGTAGGTCGCCGGTCCATTTCCTTAACCGACGCGCGCGTCCCTAACACTGTCCTTAACTGACACGATCCACGGACGGGGCTATGAGAGCATTGTGGCAGTCGTACTAGCTGGAGGTCATGGCACACTAATTAATCCTGGATGTGTAAGCCTCTCATTAGGTTTGTTAATTGCGCATGCGTGCTGGCAGTTCGCTAGCAAGCTCGACCGTACAGTATGGTGGGAGACTAATTAATCGTGTGTTAAATCAACTAATCAAGTGTCAACTAGGCCTCGTAGTCTTCATCAGTTCATGATCACCACGCCGGCGCCTAGCCCATTGATAGATAACAAATACGGAGGGCCGGGGCCGGCCGCAACTGAAATACTGTGCCATAGTACGTACGTACGTACTGTTGCACGTACGTACGTTCGTACGCGGCTGGTTACAGTCGGGCGTCCTGCGCCGCTAAAGCAGAGAAGAAACGAACGATCGCACAGTGCTGGCTTAGTATTCTCCTGACGACCAATAAGCAAGCTGACAATCGTACGTGTGGCGCGCTAGCTAGACGCTAACCCTGCGTGCGCGCGCGGCGTGACAAGCTGGTTTGCCGGTGCGGAATCTCCGGGATGGCGACGCCGCAGTGGCGCCAACCTAACTATGCGTCTCTCTCGACCAGCTAAGAACGTGAATAATGCCGGGGAGAGGTAGGGGGCGATGAGCGCTCCGACGCGGCGGTGCACCGCCTTCTCGACTTGATCGTACTACCATCTTCTCTGCGTGCAGGTGGAAATACTGGGCCATCAATGCATGGCACGTGAAGAATATGAAGGTGAAGACGACTGGAAACGATATGACGTACGTGCACGATCGAAGTGGCTTAATTGGAGTGTTGCTGATTACGTACTAGTTAGCGAACTCGACCAGGTAGGACAAACTAATTGGGAGTGTGCCTGTCATGAATAAATGGAGTTGTCTGCTGTATCTGTATGTGGCGCTGAGAGCCGAGGCCGAGAGAGGCAAACTAAACGCAGCCGGGCGGGCGTTGATGGGTCAACTCGAGCAACTAACCGACTGATAAAAGCGTATCCGATAGAGATGCCGCCGGCCTGGCCCGCGACGGACGGAGTGCGCTAGCTCGCGTGCGTGGTTGCATGGATGAGCATGCTTGGAGCTGGCAGCCTGCACCGAGGGCGACGCCCTGGCAAACCGGAGTACTACCGGATATAGCCAGCGCTGGAACTCACACGGAAGCAAAGGCGACGTTTGGTTTCAAGAGTTAGAGTTAGTTTGTGTTAATTTGGACTCAACTAATTTAAAATGGAAATACTAATACACACGTGTGGGCATTTGCATCTGGTTCACACGCATGGATCAACGTCTGTTTATGTTTGCACGAATCTTAGCATATTTTGTCAGATTTTTTATGCCACGTAGGATTGAGCTGATGTGTGGGCGTTCATCTGGTCGCCCACACGTCTGTTTTGACCATGCGGAGGGGCTGGTGTGTGGGCGTTTAGCGGTTCGCCCACATGCCAGTTTTCACGCACGCGTAGGGGCTGGTGTGTGAGCATTTAGCAGTTCGCCCACACGTCCGTCTCCTCTCTCACACTCAAAACTGTCAGTTGCCATGTGTTTTGCAGGGTACATGGCAACTGCCCTAGCGTGCTTGTAAGCAGATGGCAACTCTCTCTTTTATCCGAGTTACCATGTGTTTTTGCAGGGTACATGTCAACTGCCCTAGCGTGCTTGTAAGCAAATGGCAACTCTCTCTTTACCCGAACATTTTTTTTGCCATGCCTTTTTGTAGTGCTACATGGCAACTGCCTAGTGTTAGTAGGTGGCAACTTCTAAAGTTTTCAAATCATGGCAACTGTAGTAGACCAGACCTTATATGGCAACAACTGCAGTTGTCCAAAAAATGGCATCTGGCACTTGACCTGAGATGGCAACTGTAGTTATCAGACATGCCAACTGTATTTCAGCAACATGGCAGCTGTTATTAAACAGACATGGAAGAGGGTCCGAATCATGGCAACTGCGGGGACGTGTGATGACTGTCACGCGAAGCATGCGGAACCATGAGTATGGGTGTGTGGGCATTATCCAGTTTGCCCACACTTAGGCATGTGAGAGGGACCACGAGTCAAAAGACCGGACGTGTGGTCGTTACTTGTTTTGCCCACACATAGATGTGTGGGCTGATTCTTTACATACCACACATAGACGTGTGGCCAGACCCCTTAACATTCACACATGTGGGCGTTATCGGGACCCATCCAAAAATATCTAAACAGGAGGGTTAGTTTGGGTTAGATGCATCTAACCCATCTAAAAAATCTTACCCATCCAAAGAGATGCTTATTTGGGTTAGTTCTCCTAGGGACCACTAAAAAATACATTTTTCTCTCGCTCTTCCCGCAACAGATCCCTCCCCACTTCCTCGAAGTTTTTCGTCCTCTCCCTCCCTCTAGCACCGCCCGTGAAGGCGCCTCGCCGTATCTACGCTTCCGTCCGCCGCCGGTAAGCAGCCCTGCCCTATCCTCCCGTTCCAACCCCCTCGTCTCCCCGCGGCCCGTCCGCCCGCTGGTAAGCAGTCGCGGCTCCTTGCGCGGCCCGTTCCCGTCGGCCTCGGATAGGGTTCGTTCCGCCAAATCCGGCAGGTAATATGGTCCAAAGTAGCCAAATGATTGAGAAAGAGCATTTATTGTCAATCTAACCCTGCCATCCAAACACCTCTTTGGTTAGAGTTAGTTCAGGGTTGGTTCAGAGTTAGAATCTAAGAGCATCTCCAACAGCCGCGCCAGACTAGCGTCGCGCCGCAAAATTGCCCATTTTAGCGCGCGCAACCGGTATAGTGGCTCCAGCGGGCGCGCAAAAACCGCGCGCGCGGCATATCTTGTTCAGCGCGCGGGCCGAAACTGCATCGCGCGCCGCTTATTTGCTGCGCCCGCTCCCGCGCGCTGTACTCTCCTGCGCTCGCTCGCAACTCACCCCCCCCCCTCTCCAGTCGCGGCGCCGCCGCCGCCCTCGCCATCCTCCTCCTCTGCCCCCCTCTAGTCACCGCCGCCCCTCGCGCGCGTCCATCCCCCGACGAACAGCGCCCAGGCGCTCGCTGCCGCTCGGCGCCCGCAAGGTGTTCGACAAAACGCCTGCAAGGTATGTATTGCTCAAACTTCATGAATTCGGTGCATGTTAATTGTAGTTTTTATAGCATAGTATTGAACATTGTAGATGAGTTCGTCATATGATTCTTCGGAAGAAGAATTTGATATGAAAAAGGAGGAGGATCTTGCAATGATCCTAGCTATGCACATCAATAAAAAACCGAAGCGCGATGGTTCGGTTATGGGTCGGCAGAAAATTTGGAGGGATAGGATTGATGCCCATAACAGATTGATGAGGCACTATTTCGTGGAGAATCCCACATACCCGGAGTCGTACTTTCGTCGCCGGTTTAGAATGAGCACCGAGTTGTTCAGGCGCATTGCAGAGGAACTAGCGAGCCATGACCGATTTTTTCAGCAAAGGAGGAATGCCGCCAGAGAGTTTGGGCATAGCACCTTTCAGAAGGTGACAGCCGCTTTGCGTATGTTGGCATACGGTATCCCGGTTGATTTAGTTGATGATCACTTGACTATGGGTGAGAGCCAAGCCATCATGTGTGTCAAGCGCTTCGCAGTCGGAATTGTGCAAGTGTTTGGCAAGGAGTATTTGAGATCTCCCAATGCTAAAAACGCTGCAAGGCTATTGGAGATGAACAAAGCTCGCGGCTTTTCTGGTATGCTTGGCTCAATAGATTGCATGCATTGGAGTTGGAAGAATTGTCCAAAAACATGGCATGGGCAATTCCACGACCAAAAAAAAGGTTCCACTATAATCCTTGAAGCGGTGGCCGATCAAGAGACTTGGATTTGGCATGCATTCTTTGGAATGTCTGGATCTTTGAATGACATCAATGTTGTCAACCGGTCACCAATGATGAATAAGATTGCAAATGGTGATTTGCCACCGGTGCAGTTTGTAGCAAATGGCCGTACATACAACTATGACTATTACCTAGCGGATGGCATCTATCCAAAGTGGCAAACCTTTGTGCAGCCATTGAAAAAGTCGGAAGGTAAGAAAAATCTTGGTTTCCACAATGCTCAGGCGGCGGCTAGAAAAGATGTGGAGAGAGCTTTTGGGATTTTGCAAGCCCAATTTGCTATTGTGAGAGGACCGGCTAGATTTAGGGATCAAAAAATGCTTTGGTACATTATGCACGCTTGTGGGATCAATGAATGCTTTGGGACATCCCGTGCAAGTGCGACGGATGGCTGAAAGGGTGGCCCGTTTTGTTGCCTTGTATCATGTCATTCGACGTCCCGCAGCGCATGATGATTTTCAGAAGGATCTCATTGAGGAGTGGTGGGCATGGAATGAACGACAAAGATCATCATGATTTGTGCGTTTGATATTGTATTGTTGGACTATTTGTTGTATTGTTGAACTATTTGCTATATTGAATGATAAACTGCTCGTTTGAGTTGTAATAATGAAATTGAACTATTTATTTTGATTTATTTTGTTTGTGTTTGATTTTTTTGCTTCTGTTTTGAAATGTATATGTTGTTTGTGCGACAGTCGCGCGCGCTGCATTTTAGCGCGGCTGCTAGAGACAGCGCTGCCCGCCGCGCCAAACCAGAGGATGGACACGCGGTAAAGTAGTTTTTAGCGCGTGACGCGTTCGGCGGCTGTTGAAAATGCTTTAATTTTAACCTCTAACTGAGTTAGAATATTCAAAACAGGACCAAAAACGGCCTGGGGGCAGGAGGATCGCAGCCCCGGATCTCCACACACGCGAGTGTCGTCTACGGTTGAACGGTCGCCGTAGTGTAGCGGTGCGGAGGGCGTATGGCGACGGGCCATGTGCGCGCGGCGAGGAACACGGGCGCCGGGCGCCTCGTGGGCGCGGACGGCCACAGTGCCGCGTGGGTGGTGCGTACGACGTAGTACCCGTATGCAGCCGTCGTGACTACGGCCGGATCGCATTTACGCCAGCTTCCCGCCCCGCGGTAGGTCGCGCCCGCCTTTCGGGCCCCGTGTGCCGCGGCGTGCTCGTGTCGGGGCTGCGCGCGAGAGACGCCCTACGTCACCGACGACCGACCGAGAGCGGGCGAGTCGGTCGACCGGGGTGGACACGGAGAAGAGTGGGCCTGCAGTTCCATGAATCCGGGCCACGAAGCAAGGGTAGATGATAGGATGTGGAAGATGTTCAAAGCATCACAACACAGCATCATCCACATAGTAAGAGAGTCAGAGACCCTCCTCCTCCTCCCTCCCAACCCTAGCCGCCCCCTCCTCCTCCTCCCTAGCCGCCCCTCCTTCGCTTTCCTTCCTCGCTGCCGCCTGAGGCAGCTGTCGGGCAAGCCCGGGGCGCCAAGGATGATGTCGGCGAGGCCTCGGTTGCCCTGCATCTGTGTGGGGAACCCCGGATCTGGAGCGGCGGCTCCATTGGCAAGGCACGACCGGCTAGCAGCCATACGGGCGGTGGATCTGGCGTCCCGGCCGCGCTGGCGGCGGGATCCAGTGATCGTTGGCTGCCGGCGGCGGTTTCTGCGGTGACCGGTGCGCGCGATCTGGCGCCTCCCCTTCTCCCCTGTTCGGCGTGCGGGCCAGCCTCGTCAGGCCGAGCTTCCTTGGGTCGCCGGTGGTCTAGTTCGGGCGAAATCCCTGGTCGGCCATGGCCGGCCGCGTCGACGACGACGCCTGAGGGCGCCGTTTCCCTCCTTGGAGGCGTCGGTATGGACTGATTCCCTCACTTCCCTTCCCCTAGATCTCCCGGGCGAAAGCCCTAACTTTGTGGGGCGGCGATGACGACACATGTGAGTGCGTCGGACCAGATTGTGACCTTGACTCGGTATGTGGCTCGGTCAGGGCCTCCGGCTTTAGATGTTAGGCTTGGGTGAGAGGTTCGGATATTTGACCCAGTTTATACGCCTTTATCATATAAATTGGAGTAGCGGCAGATATTGTCAAGATGATGGATTCAGGCATATTGTTGTGCTACTTTGTAAGGTTCTCAAAATAATCAGTAAGATGGCCGCATGCATCTCATAGATGCAGAGGCTGGGATCATCCTCTTTTTTAAAAAAAATGAATCCGGGCCACGTACTGTTCATTCGACTTACTGCTGCGACGTGGTAGCGAGCGATTATTGCTGTGCGTGACCACAACGTCTATCTATCTATCTATCTATGTGGTCACCTGCGCAACTAATTCGAGCGTCCTGCCACGGTACACAGGTAGGAGCGCCACAGTGACCTGACGACTCCTACCTAGCCGCTCCCTGCTCTCGACTGTGCCGGCGGTACGGCGCCCGGGATAGACACACGGTACCGCGTCGGCGTCGCACATGCGGATCCACGTTCGACGATGGATGAGCGGGCGAGCGAGCGAACATGGCGCGCGCAGCGATGGGGCAGGGGAGGATGGCGCCGGTAGATCTCGCGTCCGGCCGGCATACGGAAGAGCAGGTGCACGGCGCTGTCGCGCGGCTATGGGCGTATGGGCGCATGGGCTTTCACTCCGGATCTGCATGCGCCATGGGCCATCAGCTCCCCACGAGGGTGAGGATGCAGCGCCACCACCATCACTGCTTGCATTGTAGGTTTCATCTTTCTACTCTACTCTGGAGTCCGTGCCAAGGAATGCATCGGGCAAACTTTACGTGCATATATACGTACGCAATTAAGGCCTCCTTGGTTTGGTTTGGAGGAATTTCATAAGAATTCTAGAGGATAGGATTCTTATAGCATTTTTTTCCTTTAGAACCCTTTGGTTCATAGGAATGGGTTCCTATTCCTACATAGGATTGGTTCCTATCCTTCACATTTCATAGGAAAATAAAAATAAGCCTAGACTTAATGAAAAAATTCCTTTGGTGTCAACCAAATGACATCTCGTTTTCTATTCCTACTCATAGAATTTGAGATACATGTCATCTCATTTCCTACAAAATTCCTATTCCTACGATAATTCTATTCTATGAACCAAAAGAGGCCTAACCGAAAATGCTGAATGGAGCTCGGCCTCCATGGAGGCCGAATGAATTTGAAACGGTCGTAATTCAAATTTTTATGTTTCAGTTTTTTTAAAATAATACACATATACTTGATGCATAGGTGTGTGAACTTTCAGGACGAAATACGTTAAAATGAATGCTACACAAAACAATACAAATTTGTAGCTTTTTAGTGCAGATACTATTCATCCTCAAACTCCATGATTTTGTTTTTTGTTTGCGCAGCTCGCATTTCAAGGTACTTCATCCTGAAATTTTACACATTCACATGCTTGTATACTTGTATTCCCCTTTCTTTTATTTATTCCGCGTATTAGTTTTGACCTAAGTCAAATTTTATAAAATTTGATGAAATTTATAGAAAACAATTTAAACATTCACAGTAAAAATATATGTGGTATCAAAAAAATATTGAATGATGATTCTAATGTATTGATTTGGTATTGTGGATGTTACATTTTCTGTGTATAAACTTGGTCTAAGTTTAGAAAATTTGACCCGAGATAAAGCTAATATGCAAAGTAAATAAAAAATGGAGGGGCACTATTTTTTAAGATTTTTTGAAACTAGTAAGTTTGATTTTTGAAAAATTCAGCCTCCATATAGGCAAAGCTCCAAAACCCCTACTCCAATTAAATAAATAAATGAATGTATATCATTCAAGAGCA
>NC_041388.1:374684579-374892826 GCF_002162155.2 Triticum dicoccoides | reverse complement strand
CTGGCCATACCTCGGGCCGGATCGGGTTTCGGGCCGGGCCTAGCCAAGCCCGACGCAAAAAACTCAGGCCCGAGCCGAGCCCGGCCCGGCCCGGCCCGGCCGTCGGGCCTGTTTTCTAGGCCCGAGCCCGGCCTGGCCGTCGGGCCTGTTTTCTAGGCCGAGCCCGGCCCAAATCCATAAAAGCCCGTCGGGCTTCGGGCCGGCCCGGCCCGTCCTTCAGGAAAATGCGAAAACGATGGGCCTGGGCCCGGCCTTCGGGCTCAAAATCTAGGCCCGAGCCCGGCTCGGGAGCGGCGTCAGGCCGGGCCGGGTCAGGCTTTTTCGGGCCGGGCTGTTCGGACCGGGCTGCCCATGGCCAGGACTACCCCCGCGTAGGAGTACACATAGTTTAGTTACAGAAAACCCTATTCGACGCACCCTGCATCAAACTGTCAACCAATCGCACAGGCATGGTGACCTAGCGAGCCACTTGGGCCGGCCCGTCTGTAAAGTGCGTAAACCTCCCAGATTCAAAATTCCAACAGTTTAAAATTTCATAAAAAGTTCGCATTTCTTAGTATTGTTCACAAATTCAAAAAATGTTCACGGATTTCAGAAAATGTTCCTAGTTTCTAAAATTGTTCTCAAATTCAAAAAATGTCTGCGTTTCCAAAATTTGTTCACAAATTCAGAAAATGTTAGATAAATTTCCTAAAATGTTCTTGAATTGTAAAAAATGCTCATTTTTTTAGAAAAATGTTCGCATTTTTACATAAAATCTTCCGATTTTCGAAATTTATTCATAATTAAAATATCCACTTTTTCGTAATTTCTTCTCAAATTGAAAAAATGTTTGCGGGAATTTTATTAAAACATTCGTGTTTTGAAAAAACTATCGATAATTTCAGAAACTGTGCATTTTTTGAATTTTGTTCCTGTTTTTAGAAAATGTTTGCATTTTGAAAAGGTTGTTCGTAATTTTGAAAAATGTTCTTGCTTTCAATTTCGTTGCTTTTTTACAAAAAAAAGTTTCAGATTCTCAAAAAATGTTCGAGTCTTTAAAAGATTGTTAGCAAATGTTGAAAATGTTCGGATTTCTAAATATATTTACTTTTGCCAAAAATAAACCACGTTCAAAATTTCAAAGAACTTCATTTTCTTTTGCCGCCTATAGTTTATATTAACCAAGCTACCATTTTTGGATAAGCAGGTAGATGAACACAGTGGCTAGTGCTGTGGTCCACTCACTTGAGGTCGTGTGTTCAGAACCCCACATGCACGTTTTTGGGAATATTTTGCGACAGTTGTTTAAATTTTGTCGTAGTCGTTCTCTTCTTTAATGGTCACGTTACTAATCTTTCACTAGAGTTGGTTTGTCGCGTTGGCTAGATGCGAGGTCCTGTTAACCGCTTATTTCGAGTACAAATCATACCTAGGGGCCGTTTTTGTTGTTGATTTTTCATGGCGCGCTATCCTAAATGTGCCAGCCCAGGTCAGCAACTTTCTTTGCAAACCATCAACTGTTTGCCGCAGTAAGCAGCCTATAGGAGGTCCCTTTAGTTACGACCCAGTCTGGGGATCATGAAACATGATGATGTGTTAGAGTCAGGCCCAGTCCCAGTGGTACATAACAAAACAGCCCATGTGGAAATCCAGGACCACGGAGCCCACGTCCTCCCATGGGCAGGCTGAACCCAAAGCGAGACCTCCTCGTCAGCGCTCTATGCGCCCGATCCCGTTGCTGGCGCCTACACGCACGAGAAATTGGGCCGGCCCATTAAAAAAGCGCAGCATCCTTCGCAACTCGCTCGGAAAAGAAAAGACCGCTCTCCATCGCGCACAGGTACGTTCGCTCTTTTCTAAATAAAAGGTACGTTCGCTCTCGATCGAACTCCCGCAAAAAAGTTTTTCTTTGTGAAATCCCTATAAAAAGAATATCAATTTTGAAGAAAAATCACAAAAATGAAAATAGTTCATTGATTTTGAAAGAAAAGATCATCGATCTGAAAAAGAGTTCATTGATTTTGAAAAAAAGTTCATCGATTTTGAAAAAGTTCAACGAGTTTGAAAAAAGTTCATCAAGTTTGAAAAAAAGTTCATAGACTTTGGAAAAAAAGTTCATCAAATTGAAAAAAAAGTTCATCGATTTTTTAAAAAGTTCATCAATTTTGAAAAAAGTTCATCAATTTTGAGAAAAGTTCATCTAATTTGAAAAACCGATATTGCGAAAATTTGGTCGCTTTGAAAAAGTTCACGCCGTTTAAGAAAGAGAAAAAAGATAGAAAAAAGGAAAAGAAACAGGGAAAACAGCTTCCTTTTTCGCATGTTATAAAGAGAAGAAAAAGAACGAGTGGTATTGCGCATGTGGTCATCTAGTTCAACTGGTTTGTGCGGTAGCTACGTGAACGAACGAGTGGGCTTCGAGTCGCGGTGGACGCTCATTTTTTTGGGGGTTTTATAAGAAAAGTAAAGCAGGATGGGCCGGCCCGCTATAAGACTGTGTACGAGGGGGGGGGGCATCCGTGCTCCCGCATACGTGGCTTGATTTAATTGGAACAAAATAAGACCCGACCCCATCCCCTTAAAATCAGGGGGGAGATGATTAGATTAGAAAGGAAAAAAGAAAAATAGACAACCGTAGGATGAGGCGGGAGCACGGATGGGAGCATGAGGAGGGAGCAGGCAAGCCGGATCCGAGGGGTGCGCCCTGTACCGATTGGCCTATATTCGGCGCTTAAGGCGCCGAATAGGATTTGGCACCCAAAGCTGGTCAGTTTCTTTGCTTATTCTTTTCTAGCGGGCTGGCCTGCACATTCAGCGTGGCTAAAGCATTACTTGTTAAATTTTTTGGAATAGCATTACGCCATTTTGAATGTGTATTGTTTTTGTAATAAACATTTTTATGCAGTGCAGTATTAATATTAGAAGCATAATATGTGCATACTTGTTTATGTGAATATATCTTAAATTTAGCTCAAGCTCTTAAGGATATCAATACTGAAGTTGCTTGGCTTAACGATCGAGGCTATTTACTTTGTTGTTAATTATAAAGTTGGACAATCTAGTTTTCAGAAACTCATTATATGGAAAAATCTTCATGTGACATCGACGTTTACAACTTCAGTGGTACTTCTGGTTTTCACCTTGATACAATTTATCCAATATTTTGGAAAACATAGTTGACCTTGTGGTGCCACATCAGCTCTTACACGTGGGTCAAGCCTATCATAATCAGGGTTAATTTGGCCAAACCAGTAACTAGCGCGAGGTGGTAGTTTTCTGCTAAAAACTTAGACTCTAAGTTGTAGTTTCTTGTAACCCTTAAAAATGTGGTTGTTTTTGGAACCCTAACAGCAAGGTCCGTCAATTGTCTCTCCAAGGCAGTGATTCTAAACATGCAAAGGATGCGGAGAATATGAACCTGTCTCATGTTTGGTCACTGGCCATGTTTGGGAATTTAAACAACCAGTCACCTTCCCATTCGTTCATGTTTGGAATTGTGCATGTCTTGGATCTTGAAGGTTGTACAGGTTTCAAACACCACCATACAAAAGAGATATGCAAAATGCTTCTTCTAAAGTTTCTCAGCCTCCGGAGAACTGACACCAAAGAGCTTCCAAAAAAGATTGATAGGCTTGTGAACCTAGAGACTTTGGACATAAGAGAGACAAATGTTGTTGAGTTGCCTAAAACCATATGACAGCTTGAACGGCTAGTTAACATAATTGGTGGGAATAAAAAAACACGGATGGCATTGAAACTTCCGAAAGAGATGAGTAAGAAAAAGGAAATGAAGGCCTTGCGCATACTATCAGGTATTGAGATTGTTGGGGAATTCGTGGACTTTCACCATTTGACTGAGTTGAGGAAACTTGCCATCTACAAGCTCAAAACAATGGGAGGTGGTGCAAGTTTGAAGGATTAAGATCCTCCATCGAGTACCTTCGTGGATATTCTCTACACACACTCATAATTGTTGATGAATCATCTGAGTTCCTAAAATCATTGGATGCTCTATCTACGCCTCCAAAATTTCTGACTGCCCTTGAGTTATTTGGAAATATGGTTAAGCTCCTTGGTTGGATAAATCAACTCAATACTCTCAGCAAGCTAACCCTTGCAGTGACAGCTCTTCAGAAAGATAACTTGGAGAACCTCAGCAAACTAGAGGCGTTGTTTTCTCTCACCTTTTTTAGGTCAGAAAAGCTAGATCCAGAAACTTTGATAACTCTTGTTGGAAATAAGTTGCACTCTGATGGGGAGATTAGAATTCCAGATGGAGGCTTTAAGAGTCTGAAGCTTCTTCGCTTCTCAGCTCCTCTCTGGCCATTACTGAGCTTTTCAGTAAATGCAATGCCAGAACTAGAAAGGCTTGAGCTAAATTTTAAAATGTTGGAGGGACTTTTTGGTGTAGAAATATTTCCAAACTCAAAGTGGTTCACTTGACATTAGATGGCAAAGATGGTGAAGAAATTACCAAGCGGATACATACCGAGATGAAGACCGATGTGGAGAAGAACCCCAAGAAACCGAAGATAGTCCTTGATATAACTGATTGAACAAAGGCAAGTCGTCGTGCTTACTAAGTCCTTGCATGTTTGGATCCATCATATTTGGATGAACCTCCATATGAGTATATCATGAGATTATTGCATGTTTTGTTTCTTGTCTTTATGTGTGAATTAAGTATGATGAAGAACATCATGATCTCCTAAAGTTCATGTGAGAATATGTGTGTATTTAATGTGTTTACTAGCTAAGTAAAGTGGCCTTGACAAGCTTTGTCGCCAAGCTATATGTTGTGCTAAGTTTATTTTACCTTTAGTGAAAAAATACTTATGGTGGTGATGTAATTAATCGTCTATATTTTATGTGTTTACTTGATAAGTGACTGACGCGTCTGAAATGCATCATGTTTTATAGCCCACTTGGTGCATATCCCCATATTAAACTTACTCATATCATGTTTCACTGAGCCACTTCTATGTATGCTTTGCAACTTATTTCCGTACATGTTAACATGGGCACCACATAATCCTTCGTTTTTCTAGGTTTTACAACTTTTTATGTTCTACTATGTATATGTGAGTAGGCACTCCGGCACACTTAGCACGATGATTGGATCCATGTTGTAATTAGTCTGGATAAGTCGTAAGCACTAGATACAAGGCCTTGGAGAGTTTGACAAATGGAGGTTCCGCAATATACCAAAATTGAATGTATAATACCTAAATATTGCGGGCCTCTGGTGCCTTTATGCACATATTTTCTTGTAGACTTTGTTAGGCTTCCAAGCGCGGAGGTTTGTAGGAAAGCAGCAACTTCCCTCAAGTGGAACACGTAAGATTTATAAATCCGTGTGAGGCATAGGTTGAATGTATTATGCTCTCAAGCAACCGTGTAATCGCGATACAAGTAGTTCTTGTGTACCCAACACACCTAACAAAATTGTAAATTGCTTCGGCGCACTGGTTTGACAAAGAGATTGATGATTTGCATGATAAGTTGATATTTGGATGGTGGAAATATTGTTTTATTTTCGTAATAAATAAAAACAACAAAGTAACAGGTTGCAAAAGTGACTGAAATGGATTTTCAATGGTTGGAAACCAGGCCTAGGGTTTATTGCTTCCTAATTGGCAACCCTCAACATTATTAAATCCACTAAAATACATGATATAACCTCAAAAGGTGTGGTAAAGCATCACACTGAAGTCCCTTTTTTATTAGATGAAAGTAGGATGAGATATCATAGGTAAGGTAAAACATCACACATTATCTATTATCTTTCTAAGACATAGAGCACGCCCCAATATCACCTCAGGTAGCCCCAAAAATTAAACTAGACAATCATGTTATATTCCTTATCTTTCTATTATTAATCCATAGTCACCCAAATGACACAACAATGTCTCTGAAAGTTATACTAGACATGCATCATATGACCTTATGATTCCCAAAAGTTCAATACACAACATGAATAAGATTCAATCCAACATAAAGAAACTCATAATATGAGATACATCGAATAGTTCAACTCCATAACAATACCTTTTCGCGAATACGGAAAGTTTGCGCGTCTTTCATTGGTAGAGGAGTCGAACAAGAATATAAGGTCTCTGTCTCCAACACACAATGTGAGGCCGAGAGAGGGGGGCTAGGGTTACAGACTACCACATGCGGATTATTGTGTAATAATGTTGGCCAAGCCAAAAGCGCCAACGCCCAAAGCTGAGCTCCGTCCTTGATGAGCTGAAGGAGATTGCTCAAGGAGGGTTGTAGTCCATCAAAGACGCAGTCGTTCCGATGCTTCCATATAAGCCAGGCCGTAGGAGGAGGAGGAGGAGGGATGAGAGCCCTTTTCGGCAGGAGGATGGGAATATGGCTAGGGTATCATGCACCACTCCAGGAAGTGGGGTTTGGGGTGGGGTGGAGGATTCGATGAACGACACCATGTGAGCAACTCGTGCCAGAGTTATCGGGAGAAGGAGCAGCTCACCAAAGAGGTGATGAATGCTCTTCGGTTCTTGGTTGCAAACGAGGCATCTATACTCACGAGCTAAACCATGGCGTGTGAGTCTTTCCGCAGTCCAGCATCAGCTTTGGGAGACTAGCCACATGAAGATCTTGACGCGAAGAGGAGCCCAAGTTTTCCAAGTGAGCCGCCAATGTGGATCTGGCAGTGGGTCAGCGAACATCGCGGACTAGCAGGTGGCAGTGGAGTACACTCCAGAACTAGTCCGGTGCTAGAAAAGCTTGTCTGGAGTGCTAAGGAGAGAGGTATGTTGAAGAAAATGCCGGTAAATGTACTGGACCATGACAGCAGGGCCTAGAGGACTCTGGATCTCTTGGACCCAGGCCCGGAGAAGCAGTCCATCATGGATAGTGCGCAACTTGCGGCGACGACGAGGGACCATCGTGTAGATGAGAAGAGCCAGCTCAGGAATGTAATGGCCGGACACCCAATGGTCTTCCGAGAAAAGACAAGATGGGCCATCGCCAAGCTGTCATGAAGTACACGCCTAGACAAGGCCTGGACCTCCGGGTTGCGAGGAAGGGGGAGGTGGCTCAAGGGGCAGTTTGGGTCGGTGCATTGGATCCAAATCCATCATGCCCGCAGGGCCATACCAGCTCGGTGGAGATCCCAAACGCCGAGGCCTCCAAGACCCAAGGTTGACAAATGCGAGGCCAATTAATCTTGCATTGATCGTTGCGTACATACTTGTCTCCTGCCCAGAGGAAGCCACGGATCGCCCGATGGACGCACGCGAGGATTGATTTGTTGAGCGTGATGGCAATGACGAAGTAGTTAGGAATAGCACATAGGACATGCCTCACTACGGCCAACCGATTGCCAAGAGAGAGCATAGCGGCACACCACGTGGGGATCTTGCCTTTGATCTTCTCGGGCAGGGGATGTAGGGGCACCGTGGGCACCTTGCCAAGAGTCACTGTGAGAGCAAGATATTGCACCGGAAAGGTGGAAATCGGGCAAGCAAGGTTGCTCTGGATCGTGTCTTGGTGCTCCTCGGAGCACCCAATCGGTGTGGCAAAGCATTTGGCAAGGTTGGTGCTAGGGCCGGACGCAATGCCAAAGACATGCAGGAGCACTTTGATGGTCGCGATGTCATGTGCGTCAGGGATGGCAAAAGGTGACTATGTCATCAGCATAAAGGGAGATGCTTGATGTCGCGTGCCAGGGAGTGAGCCGGCGGAGCAATCCCTTGCCAGCCGCCCGCTGGATCAAAGCATTTAGGACGTCGATGTCGTGAGTGAACAACATCTGGAGAGCATATCGCTTTGGCATAAGCCTCTGGCGTGGGAAATGGGGTGCCTGGGCACGCCATTAACATGTAAATGTGTTGATGCCGTGGAGAGGAGGATGGAGATCCACTCGCGCCAGTCAGGCCAAAACCAAGGTGGCTGAGAATATGAAGAAGGAATAGCCATGAGATTGAGTCAAATGCCCAGGCAATGTCAATCTTGAGCATCATGCGTGAGACTTTCAGGATGTGAATGAGACGTGCGGTGTGTTTCAAGAGCTGAAAGTTGTCATGGATGATACGTCCGGCGATGAACACGCTTTGGTTCACCGACACCATGTCACCAAGCCGAGGGGCAAGCCAAAGGGAGAGGTTTATTTTTATTTTTTAAGGAAAGGGAGAGGGTTTTGGAGAGAAAAAAAACTTCGCGACAAGATGGATGGGGCTGATCGAACGGTAGTCAAACAAAGATTCAGAATCGGCACTCTTGGGCAGCAAGGTGATGAACGCTCGACCTGATGAACCACTGCAGGGCAGGACATTTTTCTGTTCCAAAACAAAGCTAGGGGCATTTTATCAGGGATCAAACGGGCAGTGACCAAATGCGCATCATTTCTGTATGAAAATTCAGAAGGAGGGGGACGGGATGGCGAGACGCTGGCTGACAAGCAACAGTGGAATTGGGACGCTTGAGGCTTGACACATTAAATAAGTGACAGCAGGAGACATGCGTATCTGTTTTCCATGTTTTCCCGTCAGTCATAGCCAGAGACATGTTAATGAACCGGGCGATAAATCAAAAGAGGAAGCCAGAACACATGGAGAAGGTTGCCAAAGCCCATCAAATGGAGGCCGCAGATCGAGCGAAATGCGCTCTAGCTGCCTCCATAGCTCACGCGCTGGGTGCCTGACGAACAGATCGAGCGAGCCCAGCAAAGCCAGAACAATTACCATTACAAACTGTACTAACATACTTAGATCACAACCAGTTACACCCAAACTACTTTGACGGATCAATTTAATTCTTGATCCTATATTTAGGTCTTTCCTTAGAAAAAGAGACAGAAATTACATCATTACACACACTATCTACGAAACATGATGAACTGACGACGCTGGCTCTAGCACACTGCGCAGGTTCCCTTCTGAAAATTAAATGCAAACGAACATAATTCAGAACACTGTTACAGATGAATCCATCACACGGTTAAACGATCCATCCTGTGCTAGTACAGTATGCGAACGACTCGGGGGCTAGTCGACGACGGGCAACATACCGTCGACGTCGACGTCGTCGGCGGCGAGGCCCTTGTCGTGGCGCTCGACGCACTGGAGGATGTACTTGAAGGCCTCGGTGTCGCAGGGGATGGCCAGCGCGCCCTCGTGCCGGAACCCGAACTCCTCCTCGGCCTTCTCCAGGAGGAGCCGGAACACGGGGTGCCCCAGGTAGCCGGTCGGGATCACGAACCGCCGCTGCTCCGGCCCCACGTACACAGGGCAGTAACCCCTCGGCACGTCCGGCGCCGCCTCCGGGCTGTGGCAGCCCTCGTCGTCCGAGTCCACCGTCACCGTCCTCGTCAGCCGCCGCAGCACGAACGGCGGGATCGACGGCGGCGCACCTCCCGCTCCCGCTCCCGCCCCCGCCGCCGGCGCGTGCGTCTCCTCCCCCTCCCCCTCCTCGCCGTCGTCGGCGTCGCCCCTGGCGCCGAGGGCCCACTTGTGCAGCAGCTCCCGCAGCCGCACGATCGTCGTGGTGGCCGCCTTGGCGCCGTCGTCGCCCATCACGTACGTACTCCCTCCGATTCTTTTTTGTCTGCGCCTAAGAGCAGACCCGGATACCAAGAGGTGGGCTCGTTGCATGCTATATGGACAGAAATGCCCCTCTGCGCATGCGCGTGGACGGGAGGAGCAAAGCAGCAATAAATGCCCCCATGCAACCCATTGGCTCTCCGCCCGCATTCTCCTCTCTCTGCATGTTGCATGGCTGTCTATCTCTCTCTCTCACACGACGTGCATGCCGTGACGCTGGCCTATGAGCAGCTCGAGTAGAGATAGCAATCTTCTCTTCAAAAGAGATGTGATCTTCCACAGATTTTTGCTTCGATCAAAACTGTATAGCGCCAACAATTCAAGTTCCCTCCTAAACGCAACACAGCGCAATTTCACTTCCCTCCTAAACAAGCAGAGCGCCATGAAGTAGCCTCGAAAATTTGCTTCGAAAATTAGCTTACCGGCCGCCAGCGCCATGGATTTGCAGTTCCCTCCAAAACCAAAAAATCATGTCTATAAATCAAGCTCCATGGAAAGACCAGCCTACACACCTCTCCTTAGTCCGTATGCTTTTCCCTGCATCAGCACGAGCATGCAATGGATCACCTCGACCTCAACTCCGCCATTAACTGGAACGAGGTTGAAGAACACTATGATGGCAATGCTGAAGACATGCATTACGTGTATGTGTTCGAGGAGAGCGATGACGGTATGGATCGAGTTTTTCCCTTTGATCTTATGCCGTTTTATCTTCCCTTCTTGATCTGTTGCCCACGTTTAAATTTCAGAAGACGCTGCTGCGGAGCATGCCCATGGCGACGAACGCGGCGTGCACGACGCCAGTGCCCCAGGCGGAAGCGGAAGCGGAAGCGGTGGTCCGAGCCCTGCTGACCGCGTGCACGGCGCCGATGCCCCAGGCGGAAGCGGAAGCGGTGGTCCGAGCCCTGCGGACGGCGTGCACAGCGCGGACACCCCAGGCGGAAGCGGGGGTAGTGATCCGAGCCGTGCCGACGTCGGCGGCGGCCGCGAGAACAGCGCGCGCGGTCGCAGCTGCCTAGGCTTGACCGGGCGTGGCCGTGGGAGCTCCGTACGCAGCAGCTCTGGACGTGAGCTCGCCGTACGTGGCGGCGCCGGCCGTCGGAGCGCCGTGCGTGGCGGCTCTGGACGCGAGCTCGCCATACGCGGCGGCTCTGGACGCGAGCTGGCCGTACGCACGAACTGCAGCCACGCCGACGCGGCAGGTGGCAGTTCTAACAGCATGGACGCCAGCGTCGATGGACGAGGCCGAGGTCGTGTAAGATTGGGCCTCGCCGGCCGCGGGAGAGCTCGTCCTGGGACGATCCAATGGAACCCGGAGCATCCTGTCGGTGTAGGACGAGGCCATGGAAGAGGTGCACCACACCCACTGGGCCGTGGACGAGGACGACTTGGCCTTGCTGGGCGAGGACGCGGTGGCATCGAGCGCGCCATCGCCCTGTTGGATGCCGCCCTCCACGGACACGCCGTGAGGCAGCTGGAGGACGCCGTCCGCGAGCGCGCAATCGCCCTGCAGGACGCCGCCCTCCACGGACACGCCGTGAGGCAGCTGGAGGACGCCGTCCGCGAGTGCGCAATCGCCCTGCAGGACGCCGCCTGTCGTGGGAACGCCGTCGCGCGAGTGGTCGACGCCGTTCTTGAGTGCTCCGTCGTCCTTCTGGACGGCGCCCTCTGCGGGAATGCCGTAGTGCGGATGGACGTCGCCGTCGTCAAGCGCGCCGTCGTCCGGGGCGCTGCAGTCAGCGAGCATGCTGTCCTCCGCAAGCAGGCTATCAAGCACGAGCTCGCTGTCTTCTACAGGCTGGCTGTCTTCCCACAAGTAGCTAGACTCCATGAGGTTGAGCTTGAGAGGGAGGAGAAGAAGATGGAGTAGAAGGCGAGTAGATAGGAGGAGGACGCATGCGTGCTGGCGTACTGTACGAGGAAGAAAAAGGAGGCGAGCTAGCTGGCTTAATTAATGCGAGAGAAGGAGGCGAAGCGAAGGAGGAGGGGTATTCCAGGAAAGAATGGGTGGCTGAACCGAATGCGCAGACCATTCCGGATTTTTCGGGAAAAAGTTATACGCAGACTAAATGGGATCGGAGGGAGTACCTACTTACTACACACACACGGCACCGTACGCCGCTAGTGCGGGACTTCTTGGATCTCGAGAGGCTGGGAATGGATGCTGGCCGGGAGCTGGAAGAATAAACGAGGGGGTGGCATGCACCGATTATATAATCAACTCGCAGCCCTACCGCCGGACGCGCAGGAGGTAACATGGCGCCATGGCGATTATTATTAAAAAGCTCTTGCTTAGCGAGATATCTAGCGGGAATACGGTGTGTTTGCTTTGATCCAGCCATTAGGCCAGCTTGCTCGGACTTCTTTTCTTTGGTGGCAAAGGCAGGGGAAGCTTGTGGTGGGCTTGCAAGCTAAGCAGGAATATTAAATCAGCTTAGATGGTGTGCCAAGTAAACCAAGTAGTGAGGAAATGGGATTTTTGGTTCTGGTTTTGTACGCGAGATACTCTTTTCTTCTGCATTGTGCGTAGCAAATGCGCGCTGGCCAGGTGCTGGATATTTTTAAATAAATATCAGGGCTGAATTTCTGAAAGAGAAAAAATAAGAGTCAACTGCCGATTATTTATTTAACGAAATATGTATATGGCAACCGTGTGACAGATTGCGAAACTGTCACACGCATCCAGCGCCGTCAGTTTCCTCCCGATCTATTTCCTTTCCCGCACGACTCCCGATCGACTAGGATTTGATCTTTGGTCTACAGGTAATCAACAAAGGAAGCTAACCACCTCACCTATGACACTCATTGTCGAACAAGCTAAGGGAAATACTGTTTTTTGACATGTTTTTGCCTTTAATATGTTAGCACTGAAAACTTTTTGTTTCAAGCATCGTGGTAACTTTGATCATTGGGAATAAATTTGTTGAACCCGTCCCTCGGTAATTTCTGTAAATAGCACGATAACATTCACGTCATAGACCTGATAATTTAGATACATACATCGCGGTAACTTTAACCATTGGGGAAGACAAATGTGAAAAGATATCTGATAATTTATGTGTAAATAGATGGTAATATACAGAGCGTATATCTGATAACTGAGGTAGAAACACCATGGTAACTTTGACCGTAGGGATTTTTTTTAAGATACTCCGGTATCTTCTATGTAAATAGCACGGTAGTATACCTCCCTCCCTTGGCATTTTTATGTGTATATAGTATGAAAACATATGCACTGTGATAACTAAACACTATGTTAAGTTTTTGAACGGGGGAGAGGGGGGATTTGTTGCTGAAACATCCCCGTGATAAATTTTGTGTAAATAGCATGATATTTTAAGCACTACGGACTTGATAGGTTACCTAGAATCACCATGATAGCTTTTTTGTTCCAGGAAAAAGTTGTTCAAAACATCCCCAATAATTTTTTTGTAAATAACATGATAATATAAGCACCGCATAACCGATAACTTGCAATATAAACATGATGATAACTCTTTTACCAAAGGAAAATAAGTTGTTAAAAACATACACTCGTGTAGCGCGTGGGCCTCTTGGATGAACACAATACATGGCGTGCCACGGGAAAGTCACGTAATGTTTAGTGTCACGAGGGGCACACGTGCTATAGGCATGATAAGTTACGCAAAAACATCATGGTAATTTTGAACCTATGGAAAAAGCTAGCGAAATACACCCAGATTTTTAGGTGCAAGTACCATGAAATATACGAACTGTAGACACGGTAACTCATGTACAATCCCCCATGATAACTTTGACCGGGGGGAGGTTGATGTACATATACCTTGATAACTTATGTGTAAGTATCACGATATTTTACACGTCGAAGACCTTATAACTTGTGTACAAAATACAGTGGTAACTTTGAAGGGATATAGTTGTTGAAGCATAGTACGTGGTACATTCTATGTAAATAGCATGGTAAGTTATGCAACACAGGCCTGATAATTTGCATACGAATACCATGGTAACTTTGTCCTGAGGAGAAATCATGTGGTAGACGTGAAGAAGTGACAGTTTTCTCGAGGGTGGGCGCCCGAGATGTGCGGGAGAAGCAGGTTTCTCGGGCGAGCCTGCGGGGTCGTTTGGGAGGAGGCGAGGTCAAAGGACGAGAGATCGTGTGATACTTTAAAATGAAAAAAATAGAGGTGTGGCAGTTTTGTTTATATGACACACGTGTGCTAAATATCACAGTCGTTTATTTAAAGGTCTTGCTTAGCGAAGCGAGGCGTACCGCGCAAGAATACAATACGGTGTGTTTGACCCATCGATTAGGCCAGCGAGTAGGGCAAATTAACTTGCGTTGGTTTGCCGGCTGAGCATGAAACTGAAACCTAGCTTAGCCAAAGTAGTACCAAAGTTGGATTATTCCTCTTCCTCGACTACTCCGCTACCCCTCCGTGGCTCGCGCAAACTCTCCCCTTCAAACTTTGTCGGCGAGTCCATGGATTCTCCTTCCCTCTGTCTGCCGCCCCGGCAGCCAATGGTGGGGAGGGGAATCCCACGCTTGGGTTAGTAGTTTAGGTTACGGTTGTTCAGTCGTAGAAGGTGCGGCGCTCGGTCAGATGACAACATTTCTTCTTTGAGTTTATCTTTCGGGTTTCGATCCTTTCGAGTTCATCTTTCTACACATACTCGACGAAGCTCCGGCGTAGATTCAAGTCGTCTCCTTGGGGCGGCGAGATAGAGTTCTCATCGTGTGACGAGATTTGATGTCAGATACTTCAGATCTATTCAGGGATTCAACAGCGACGACCGCGGCTCCACGGCGATGGTCCTTAGGGGCACATGCACAAAGACTTGCTAGATGTAATCGACAAGGTCAAGCCAGCTCCAATAGGGGAGCAGTGGCGACGGCGGCTCGTTCTCGTGATGGTAGTGGTCGGTTCGGTGGGTTCAGAATCTCAATGTAATTTTCATTATGTTTTGATGTGTTTTGTATTTTCGGTAAATTTTAATAATAGATCTAGATCATTTCGCCAAAAAAATACCAAGTTGGATTAATTTATTTATTTTGAAAAGGAGGTTTACCCTACCTTCGACCTCTAAATTTGCTTTCAACAGGGATCGAACTAGAATTCGAGTTCCAGTTAATGTACTTTATGCTTTATTTTACATTGGGGGTAACAAATGACAGTTGCGTGTAGTAATACCAGTCCAGACGATCTATGATTTTTAGAGAAAAGGCATAAAAATCGACTTCAAATTACTGAAGCCATCAACCGCTAGGGGATACAATGGTGTTGCATACAGGATACAGACTTGACACAAGAAAGAAATGAAGGCAGCTAGAACAAAGATGCTAACTAGAAAAGGCCATACACGGTTGTTGTTGGTGTCAAAACCGGCGGATCTCGGGTAAGGGGTCCCGAACTGTGCGTCTAGACCGAATGGTAACAGGAGGCAAGGGACACGAAGTTTTACCCAGGTTCGGGCCCTCTCGATGGAGGTAAAACCCTACGCCCTGCTTGATTAATATTGATGATATGGGTAATACAAGAGTAGATCTACCACGAGATCAGAGAGGCTAAACCCTAGAAGTTAGCCTATGGTATGATTGTTGATTGGTATGTTGTCCTACGGACTAAAACCCTCCGGTTTATATAGACACCGGATAGGGTTAGGATTACATAGAGTCGGTTATAATGGTAGGAGATCTGAACATCCGTATCGCCAAGCTTGCCTTCCACGCCAAGGAAAGTCCCTTCCGGACACGGGACGGAGTCTTCAATCTTGTATCTTCATAGTCCTGGAGTCCGGCCGAAGGTATAGTCCGGCCATCCGGACACCCCCTAATCCTGGACTCCCTCAGTAGCCCCCGAACCAGGCTTCAATGACGATGAGTCCGGCGCGCAGATTGTTTTCGGTATTGCAAGGCGGGTTCTCCTCCAAATTCCATGTACCTGTTGAATAAAGTCTGGTTTCTTGTAGATGTTGCGCTCCTTGGCTTCTGCGCCCAATAATGGCTGCTCCCCACGTGTCAAACGAATATGAAAGGTCTGAGTGTTTTTACATTCACACCCCTAGCCGCGTAAACAAGCTGACCTATTTAAGGAGACGAGGATTTAGATCCAAACCACACCTTCCCCCTTCGCGAGTGTTCATCAGAGCGCATTCGACAAAGATTCATTCCACCATGGCCAGCCGTCGCGACTCCTCCTCCCGCCCTTCCAGCCCTAAGCCTGGATATTGGGAAAGATGCTCCATCCCGAATAGCGAGTTAGTGATGCTCCAGACCAAGGGATTTCTCCCCCCGGCCTATATGATCCCGGTTCGAGCCGGTCTTGCCATCTATAACGGCGGAGAGCAAGCGGAGAGCACCCCTAATCCCTCCAAAGAAGAGCGGGTGTGCCTCGTCCCTTATTTAATAAGGGGGCTCGGATTTCCAATCCATCCATTTCTCCGGGGGCTGCTGGAGTTCTACGGCCTCCAGCTACATCATCTCACGCATGCCTCAGTATTGCATATCGTGGGCTTTGTAGCCCTCTGCGAGCTGTTCTTGGGTGTTGAAACTCATTTCGGACTGTGGAGGGAGCTATTTTGCCTCGTGCCCCGTTCCAAAAAGGGGTCTATGTATCAAGTGGGTGGAGCCGAAGTATGGCGCATCGCCGGGACCGGCTATCTGTCCGGAACCCCAAAGAAGGCGTCCGAAGACTGGCCCTCGGAATAGTTTTACATAGAAGACGTCCCGCTGCCGGACCCTGTCCGGATCAGCCTCCCTGAATTCAACAATGCTTCCTTAAAGAAGCGCCTAAGCTGGCGCCCATGGAGCCCTCAAAGGGAAAGTGACAGGAACATTGTTTACCTGATGGGCCGGATAAGATTGTTAGCTCATTCCGGACTAACCATGATCGGGACATGGCCGCATGCATCATGCGAGGGGTGCAGCCGCTACAGTATAGAGGCCACCCCATGTGGGATTTCAACGGGGAGGACGACACCACCCGCTACGGCCGTAAGGGGCCGGATTCGGCTGCGGCTCTAATAAAGACCTTGTCCGCTTTGTACAAGGGAGAAGAGGAGGATTTTCTTCGTGTCGACCCAAAGGGTGGATTTTCCATGTACAATCCTCCAAGTTGGGTGAGTGATCACATCTTGCCCATCCGTTTTATATCCCCATTGTTAAGTATTTAATCTTAGTGATTTCGACGCAGGAACTGCGCCATGCTGTTAAAGAAATAAACAGCCCTCCTCCACAACCCGAGGACCCAGGACGGTCCCTCGACCCGGACTCGCAAGAGGATCCCGAGCTTTCGGTGGATCTGATTGATGGAGTGTTCCATCAATTAAGCAAGGACAACGCCCTGGTGGCCATTACGGCCGATTATCCAGGACTAATCCCGGCCTCCCAGAAACAGGAGGCCGAACCTGCGGCGACAAGCCAACGAGGGGCCGCAGGGCCCCGCGGGCCGAAAAGAGGTGCAGTCCGGACCAGGGCGTCAGCGCAAAGGTATGGCGCACCCCCTTATCCCAGGTGTCGTACCTTCAGGGCATATTAACACTTGTGCCCTCTTCAGGACAAAGAGACCTCACCGAACTATATTCGGAGAGACCGCCAATCGCGCCTCCACCAGCCAGGCTCCAAAGCCTAGCCCGGAAGAGGGGCCGAACACAAGGCGCGCACCGGACGCTCCTCCGACGGAGGATGTGGACAGGTTGTCTGCCACCAACTCTGAGGTGGGGAGTGCCATGAACCACAGGCATCGCCGGATAATTCTTCGCGACGCTTGTTTCTCCCAAGAGGCGTTAGATGCCTTTAAGTCGGGAGATGCGTACCTTCATGCCGCTCAAAATGGTCTAACCAGAGCCACGGAGCAATATGTAAAGGACATACGGGTAAGAAAATTTTGGTAATTATATATATACCAGTAGCCCCCGAGACTTGAAACAATTAAAATAACTGATTTAAGGATCATTTGTTATGCAGGTTCTTACAGAAAAGAATTCCCTAATGTCCAAGGAGCTGGAAGAGTGCAAAGCCCAACTTGAGGTCGCACTAGCCGCGGCAGGGGAGCCTAAGGAGGCCCCCTCTGGTAATATACACTTCGAAAGATAAGTATTTTGCGAAGCACGGCTTTGGTGCGGATCTGACAAATGAAATTGCAGATGGCGTCGGATTGGATCTGGAAAGGCAACACCTCCTACGCCAGCTAAAGGCTGGTGAGAGGGTGCTGTTAATGGTGATGGGGAAGAAGAACGATCTCCGAGATGCCAACACCAAGCTGGGCGTCGAGCTGAAAGATGTTCATGCCCAGCTGTCAGACTCCGTGAAGGAGAATCAGCGGCTTCGGCGCGGCATATTTAGTAAGTGCTTGAACGAACCTTTTGAAAGAAAGTTCGGCGGGGAAGTCGATTAACAGAGCAATGTCTGTAGGTGTGCTGACAGGCCGTCCTGCAGAGGAGATGCTCGGTTCTACGGGTGACCTTCTTCCCGAGCTCTCTCAACTGCTCGATCGAGTTCGGCAGGCGATGCGAGGCGTCGCCCAGGCCCTGTGGCCATCCGTCTCCATGCCCGAAGGTCTTGGAGAGCTTGCGGAGAAGCTAAAAGTAGCACGGTGGCGCTTCCGATTGTGAAGATATCAGCCTGCCGTCAAGGCGCTAGGGAGGCCTGGGCCATGGTGAAGACGCGGTACGCAAAGGCTGACCCCAACCACATGGCCGAGGTCGGTCCTATAGGGCCTGATGGGAAGGAGATCCCTGAAAGCTTAGTATACGGCCAAGTAGAGTTGGACACAAAGTATTCCCAGCAGGACTGTAAATTAGACAGCCTATTAGATGGTATTGAAGAGGACTACGATCAGTCAAAATGACTATGTAATTTAATTGACATTTATAATGCCTTCTAGCCGGATTGTAGATCATTTTTCATGGCCGACCTTTTCGCTTCAGCCTCGGGACCTGACGGTCCGAAGTGTCTCTGAATTCCCATGCGGTTATATAGGAACCGGGGAATGCATGGAGACCAGGCGTAGGGGTCATTAGTGCGTGAACAGACAAGTGCCCGACTAGTTATGTTATATTACATGGTTAGTAAGAAACATCTTCCAGGGAGAATAGTTCCGTTAGGAGTTCCTTTCCCTGGGAGGCATGCCCTAAGGTGCATGTCCATGCTGCGAAAAGAAACACAGGAAAATCATCTGGGGGCGTATAGATAAAAATAAAAAAGATCATCTTTAGTTCACCGACCGAATATTCCCTTAAAAACGCTAGCTTTCGGCTTCACCCAGTCTGAGGTACACGTCCGGCTGACCCGGCAGTAACAATCGCAGAGGTGCTCCCTTTACCACCTAGCCGAACAATCGGAAACGTAGGGGTAAGCACAGGAGCCAGGCAACCCAGCTTGGCCAAAACTTAAGTCATATTGATGCATATAATGGTGAATAAAAGGTACATGCGGAAGTGTGACGCATGTGTTGGGCATGAAGCCCGTATGAATAAGCTTCTGTTTAAAGAAGCCCCTAGGTTTAATGAGCGCAGATGGCGCGTCACTTTATGAGCCTTTAAGGGCTATAAGAGAGAGAGAAGAAGAAGAGAAATGCAAGATAGAAAATATATAAAAAATGGACAGAGGAAGGAGACGAACATAGAGTCTGGCGCTAGGCATAGAATCTTCGGAGACGGGCTACGTTCCATGGGTTCGGCTCGAGTCGGTTATCCGATGCATCTCGCAGGCGGTACGCTCCACCAGTCAGGACTTGGTCAATTATGAAGGGACCTTCCCACTTGGGCTTGAGTTTGTCCTTTTTCTTGTCCGGTAGTCGTAGAACTAATTCGCCAACGTTATAATTTTTGGCCCGTACTTCTCTGCTTTGGTATCTTCGAGCCTGCTATTGATAGAATGCGAAACGAGCTTTTGCCACGTCACGCTCCTTCTCCAATGCGTCTAAGCTGTCCTGCCGATCGAGCTCGGCTTCTCGTTCTTCGTACATGCGCACTCGAGGTGAGTCATGAATTATGTCGCAGGGCAAAACTGCCTCTGCGCCGTACACCATAAAGAATGGTGTGTATCCGGTGGTGCGATTCAGCGTGGTCCGCAGCCCCCAGAGTACGGAGTCGAGCTCCTCTACCCAATGCGTGTTAGATTCCTTGAGGGACTGCACTAATCTGGGTTTAATGCCGCTCGGGATAAGACCATTTGCACGTTCGACCTGGCCGTTAGTTTGTGGATGATAGACGGAAGCATAGTCGAGCTTGATGCCCATGTTTTTCCACCAGAGTTTTACCTCGTCGGCCGTGAAGTTCGTGTCGTTATCAGTGATGATGCTGTGGGAAATGCCGTAACGGTGTATGACCCCGGATATAAAGTCTATCACCGGTCCGGATTCGGCCGTCTTAACAGGCTTGGCTTCTATCCATTTGGTGAATTTATCCACCATGACCAGTAAGTATTTTTGCTTGTGAGTTCCGCCTTTAAGGGGTCCAACCATGTCGAGCCCTCAAACCGCGAAGGGCCAAGTAATGGGGATAGTTCGGAGGGTGGTGGGTGGCATATGGCTTTGGTTTGCAAAGAGCTGGCAACCGGTGCATCGTTCGACTAAGTCCTGAGCGTCTGCCCGGGCCGTCGGCCAATAAAAGCCTGTACGGAAGGCCTTGCTTACAAGGGACCGAGCTGCAGCGTGATGACCGCCCAGTCCGGCATGAATTTCAGCCAGGAGATTCCGCCCCTCCTCTTCGGAGATGCACCTTTGAAGGACTCGGTAGTGCTTTTCTTATAAAGCTCTCCCTCGTGGACTCTGTAGGCTTTGGATCGCCGCACTATGCAGCGTGCCTCATTTTGGTCCTCGGGGAGTTCCTGCCTAGTGAGGTAGGCGAGGAATCATTCTGTCCACGGGGCGATGACGACCATTATTACGGGGGCTGAAGGTGTTATTTCATTGGCAGAGCCTCCGATTGTGTCAGAATGTTCGGTGTCAGGCAGTGCGGTTGGGTCCGGGGTGTTATTGTCCGGCTCCCCTTCCCATACTACGGATGGCTTGAACAGTCTTTCCAAGAAGATGTTGGGGGGGACTACATCGCGTTTTGCGCCGATGCGTGCCAGGACATCTGCCGCCTGATTATTTTCCCGGGCTATATGGTGAAATTCAAGCCCCTCGAACCAAGCTGACATTTTTAGGACGGCGTTGCGGTAAGCTGCCATTTTTGGATCCTTGGCATCGAAGTCTCCATTTATTTGGGATATTGCGAGGTTCGAGACCCCGCGCACCTCTAGGCATTGAATGCCCATGGATACTGCCATCCGGAGACCATGTAAAAGGGCCTCATATTCGGCTGCGTTGTTGGAGTCCGTGTACATAATCTGGAGTACGTATTGAACTGTGTCTCCTGTGGGGGTGTAAAAATGACGCCAGCCCCTAGTCCGGCCAACATCTTGGAGCCGTCGAAAAGCATGATTCAATTTGAATATGTGCCGTACTCTTTAGGGAGTTCGGCCTCCGTCCATTCTGCGACGAAGTCGGCCAAGACTTGCGATTTGATGGCTTACCGTGGCTTATAAGTTATGTCGAACGGGAGGAGCTCAATGGCCCATTTTGCAATCCGGCCCGTTGCGTCACGGTTGTTTATAATATCGTTAAGTAGTACTTCTGAGGCTACTGTTATTGAACACTCTTGAAAGTAGTGTCGTAGCTTCCGGGATGCCATGAATACCACGTACGCGATCTTTTGATAATGCGGGTACCATGATTTGCAAGGAGTGAGGATAGTGGACACATAATAGACTGGCTTTTGAAGGGGGAATCTGTGTCCGTCCGCTTCTCGTTCGACGACGAGCATTGCGCTTACAACCTGATGTGTTGCTACAATGTATAATAGCATTGGTTCGCCAATATTTGGCGCGGCCAGGACTGGGTTTGTTGCGAGTATGGCTTTTATCTCTTCGAGTCCGGCCGTGGCTGCATCCGTCCATTCAAAGTGTTCGGTGCGCCAAAGAAGGCGGTAAAGGGGTAGGGCCTTTTCTCCCAAGCGGGAGATAAAGCGGCTTAAAGCCTCCACGCATCCGGTTAAATTTTGTATTTGTTTGAGGTCCTTTGGGATATCCAGTTGCGACAGAGCTCGGATCTTGGCTGGATTTGCTTCGATTCCTCTACCGGATACAATGAAGCCCAAGAGCTTTCCGGCTGGAACGCCGAAAATGCATTTTTCCGGGTTGAGCTTGATGTCGTATGTTCGGAGGTTATCAAATGTGAGCCTCAAGTCGTCTACTAGAGATTCGACATGTTTTGTTTTGACGCCCACATCATCTACGTATGCCTCCACTGTTTTGCCGATCTGGCTTGCCAGACATGTCTGAATCATGCGCTGATATGTTGCGCCGGCGTTTTTGAGCTCGAAGGGCATTGTGTTGAAGCAGAATGGGTCGTATGGTGTGATAAATGCCGTTGCAGATTGGTCAGATTCTGCCATCTTGATTTGATGGTAGCCGGAATATGCGTCGAGGAAACACAACGAATCGTGTCCTGTGGTAGTGTCGATAATTTGGTCGATGCGGGGGAGGGGGAAGGGATCATTTGGGCAAGCCTTGTTAAGGTCTTTAAAATCAACGCACAGGCACCAGGATTTGTCCTTCTTTGGTACCATCACCAGGTTTGCTAGTCAGTCCGGATGTTTTATATCTCTGATGAATCCGGCCTCCAATAGCTTTGCTAGCTCCTCTCCCATAGCTTATCTCTTAGGTTTGGAAAAACGTCGAAGAGCCTGTTTGATAGGTTTGAATCCTGTTTGGATATTTAAGCTGTGCTCGGCCAGCCTGCGTGGGATTCCTGGCATGTATGAAGGGTGCCAGGCGAAAATGTCCCAGTTTTCTCGTAGGAACTCTCGCAGTGCGGCGTCTACATCAGGGTTTAACTGTGCCCCGATGGAAGCTGTTTTATTTGGGTCCGTTGGATGGACTTGGAATTTGACTATTTCGTCCGCCGGTTTAAAGGAGATGGACTTGGATCTTTTGTTGAGTACCACATCGTCCCTATTCACCATAGAGCGCAGCGCAGTCAGTTCCTCAGCCGCTAGGGCTTCGGATAGTGCCTCGAGGGCCAGTGCGGCTGTCTTGTTTTTGGCGCGGAGTGCTATGTCCGGATCACTAGCGAGAGTGATGATCCCGTTAGGCCCGGGCATTTTGAGCTTTATGTACCCGTAATGGGGTATTGCTTGGAAGATTGTAAACGCTTCCCGCCCTAGCAGAGCATGATAACCGCTGCTGAACGGAGCCACATGGAACGTGATCTCTTCGGACCTGTAATTATCCGGCGTGTCGAACACCACATCTAGTGTGATTTTTCCTGTACAACGCGCTTCCCGACTGAGGATTATTCCTCTAAAGGTTGTGCTGCTTCGCTCAATGCGGTTCCAGTCTATTTCCATTTTTTGAAGGGTTTCCTCGTAAATGAGGTTCAATCCGCTGCCGCCGTCCATGAGTACCTTGGTAAGACGAAAGTCATCCACTATTGGGCTGAGGACCAATGCGGCTGGTGCTCGGGCTGTTCGGAATTTAGGTTCGTCACTTGCGTTGAAGGTAATAGCCGTGTCACTCCATGGGTTTATTGTTGTTACTTGGTAGACTTTGGCAAGGCTGCGGAGTGTCCTTTTTCGCATATTGTTTGATGCGAAAGTCTCGAAGACTGTTAATACCGTATGGGTGTCGCTGGGGTGGCTTTCTGTGGCCTCTGGATTTAGGAGGTTTTCGCCAATTTTGGCCACCTGCCGGAGTATCCAACATGCTCTAAGGCTGTGAGTTGGTGTGGCGTCCTCTGTATTGTGAATTTTACAGGGTCCGTTAAGCCATCCTTCCAGTACGGTTCCATGCCCTATAGAGGGTTTTTGCTTTTTGGTATTTGACCTGGGTGTCTGGTTATGCTGGACCCGTTTATTTCGGACTGGGTTTGTATTTATGGCCGGATTGTCCCAAAATTTTATTTTGGTTTTCCAGACGCTTTCCGTCGCACAATACTTTTGTACAATGGACGCCAAGTCAGCGAAGCGTGTGATATCACGATGACTTATGGCGTTGAGTATTCCCTTGTCTGTGCAATTATTGCAGAAGATTAAGATTGTGTCTTCCTCGCGGCAGTCCCTTAGTCTGTTCTTAACCAGGAGGAATCTAGCTCAGTAATAATGTACTGTTTCGTCGGGCTCTTGCCTGATTTTGGATAGATCGCTTATGTTGGGATGGGTGGGTGGAGTTAAATCCGAAGCCTCACCCCATCTGAGGCTCAGAGGCCGAGGAATTTCTGAACTCAAAAATTTGGATGCCTGGGTGTTGTCCAATGAATCCAGCCCGTCGCCTGACTCTAAGTTCAGGTCTTGAGTGATATCCTCCCCTCCGCGGGTATCCGGCTTGGAGGGGTTGGGAATCCGGACGTAGCGAGTCCTTAAGATAGACGAAGGGTCGCCGCACTGTCCCTCTACCACGACAACGTGATGGGTGACTTGAGGAGAGTTAATCTCTCTCAGATCGGTTTTAGGCCCAATCTGGTCGTAATCCGTAGCGACTCCCAGGGCGGCGAAGTGATCCAAGAGCTCGTTTATGGAGGAAAGCTCCATTGGGTCTAACTGCTTGGCAAGTTCCGAACTGACATGAAGATTGTTTTCGATGGCTCGAGAGGTCATCGTCGGCGCAGAAGCCGAACAGGCGGTCATAAGAAAACCACCTAGCCGGAGGGTTTGGCCGACAGCCAAAGCTCCCTTAGCAACGGTGTCGTCTTTAAAGACGGGGCGAGGCATCCTTTCTGATGGCGACGACACAGAGGAACTCTCAATGAAAGCACCAATGTCGGTGTCAAAACCGGCGGATCTCGGGTAGGGGGTCCCGAACTGTGCGTCTAGGCCGGATGGTAACAGGAGACAAGGGACGCGAAGTTTTACCCAGGTTCGGGCCCTCTCGATGGAGGTAAAACCCTACGTCCTGCTTGATTAATATTGATGATATGGGTAATACAAGAGTAGATCTACCACGAGATGAGAGAGACTAAACCCTAGAAGCTAGCCTATGGTATGATTGTTGATGTGTATGTTGTCCTACGGACTAAAACCCTCCGGTTTATATAGACACCGGATAGGGTTAGGGTTACATAGAGTCGGTTATAATGGTAGGAGATCTGAACATCTGTATCGCCAAGCTTGCCTTCCACGCCAAGGAAAGTCCCTTCCGAACACGGGACGGAGTCTTCAATCTTGTATCTTCATAGTCCTGGAGTCCGGCCGAAGGTATAGTCCGGCCATCCGAACACCCCCTAATCCAGGACTCCCTCAGTTGCCACCAAAGAAAACAACACGATCAAGTCGAAGATGAACTCCATGTTGAAGAGGATCAGCACGCGCAGAAGTCGTAGAGATGCACCAAGCGGAGGGTAACAAGATCACCGCCGCATGAATGAGCACCGTTGCAAAAGCCAGGCCAACCAAGTCAAGGACATAGGAGAGACCGCCATCTCTCCTCACACTTTGCCGCAGGGGAGACCTTATCTCCACTTGCACCAACACTGGAGCACCATCACCGGCCAGCAAGCCCACATCGTCGCTGGACAGCGAACCACAACAACGGGAGTGGGAAGGCGTCCTCAAACCCACCACCCTTGGCATCCTGCATGAAACACTACTCGAAGCACATCCACAGCCCTCCCCCATCCCAAGGTGGCGTGTTCAATAATATCATGACGCTGGAGCGCCGTTGTCGCCCGGCCGCACGTGGCCAAGGTTTTCACCTGGGATAAGGAGATGCGGGACGTGGGGGAAAGGGGGGTCGAACACCCCCACAGGAGGGAAAAACCTGGGTCGGGGCCATCGTCGGCATCGTGGTCAATGGGAGGTCGACCAGGGGTTTCCCTCCTCCCAGGTCATCCCCAACCACACCCACATGCCGGACCAAACATGGGACTCGGAGACGGCTGGATCCGCAGCCGGCAAGGACAGATGAAGCCGAGACAACGTGCCAGGATCCAGATCTGGCACCAAAAATGCTACACACATGGCTGTTACGGGCTTTTCAACTACTACTCTTCAGCCCCCCTGATTTTCACCCAGGGTAGGGCCCCATCCTACTCCTTAATCCTATCAAAAACTGGCAAGTCACTATCACCCCGCAAACGCCCAGTAAACGTCTGTTGATGTAGCAAAGCCGATCTGGCACAACCACTAGAGCAGACCACGCCGCGAAGAGCCACTACTGGCCACGCGACTGGGAGGGCCAACCAACACACGCAACACCACTCGCCGGACGATCTCAACACCGCCTTCGCACCCAGGGCCGCCACCCTGGAGTACCAGAGCTCCCCAGCAAGACGTAGGACAGCAGAGACCCCGCCACCACCTTCATCGGCAGCCTCGCGGGGACGCCGGCATCCTCCTCGTGTGGCGGCGGGGAGCGTAAGGAGGCAGGTAAAGAGTGAGGGGGGACTATCTATGATTTACAGGAGAACACGCCTACACTGCATGATTGCTCGCTGGATGCCAGGTTAGATCATGATTACAGATCACGCCGGTGCATCTCTGATCTGTCCCGGGGAGAAAGTAGAGTAAAATACACCGAGCATGTACATACGCCCATTTTCTCTGTGATCGAGCTCCCCTTTCCTGTAAGCCGACACGCCGAAACAGGGCGCCGGAAAACACTGAGTACTGCACCCCTGCACCGCACAGACATCTCGATCAGGACAATTCTTAAGCGCTAAACAATAACTAATGACCCGGTGGCAGAGCGGTACCTTTGCGTACGTGTCCAAACTTTTCACGCATGCACTGCATCTGAACGAGGGAAAATGTAGTCTACTCCAGATTGTTTAACGAACCACACAACCGTTAACACATCCCCGTTCTCAACCTTTAAATATGCAGCTACCCTCGTGGTCACGTAACAAAATGAAACGTACTCCATGCCACTTTGCTTGATCCGATTTAATTACTATATACGACTCGCATACGTGGCCTGGACTTGTGTACGTACTGTACGTTAGCACAGATCAATCATGCTAGAGGATGGATTCTGAGACAAGGCCAGCCAGCCAGGGCATCGATCGCTTGGAAAGCCGGTCTCGGCAACGTGCAGGCACATGACCACTGAGTACCGACGGGCCAACCCACCCCACACGGGAAGCGTACGCAAAAGCGCGCGGCGCGCTTCCGGCTTCTCCAAGGTACCGCACCGCACAAGACGAGACCTCGACATGTTGCATGCATGCAGTGACGCGCAAAGCTCACCTTGCAAACTAAATTAGGGTACGGGAAAAGCCGTGGTGCCATGTGACCTGCACTGCACAGGTCGGTGGCAGCTCCCTCTTAACTGCCGGCGGTCAAAAAATTTCTCTATTCATGCTTCGTTCGTGTCGTGGTGAATGGTTCGCCGGCGCGGTTCGTTCGGCCGGCCGGAGGCGTTTAGCGTGTTCCCGTGTTTCGTCCGGGATGGGCGCCGGGCCTGTGGCATTAAACCTCTGCTGTTTTTGTAGGGCGTGTGTGTGTGTCCCCCATAGGCCATAGCCCATAGCCTTATGATTGCACGGCACAGGGATTGGATTCCGGCAGCTGGATGCATGTAATTACTACTCCCTTCGTTCCATCTAACTTTAATACAAAGTTGGGTTATCTATTTTGAAACGGAGGAAGGATATATGATGGTCTTTTGGTTAGTCTGGTATCGTATCTTCTAGGCTAGGCTAGCTTGTTTGAAAGCTAGCCGTGTGGTACTACGTCGAAAAGAAAACAGATCACCTAAGCTAGTTCGGGTGCTTCCAATTCCATCATGACTTTGAGGCTGGAATAATGTTGCCTCCAGTTTAGTCATGCGCCCATACTGGAGTGGCCGGTCCTACATGTGTACAGCTGTACCTACGAATTTCTTGAAGGATTGATGCCCTCTTTATAATAAATAATAATAGTTTTTTTTTTGCAAAGCTCTTTCTTTTTACCAGAAAGAATAATCTTAAGAGTTTTTCCCCCGCAAAGACAACTCTTAAGAATTGAAGGGGTAAAATTTAATACTCCCTCCGTTCCTCTATGTAATGCGCATAGATTTTCTGGCATTATTCCGAAATGTAGTGCGCATTAGCTACTTTGGGCTCTTTTGGACGAAACTAACCCCGCAGCGGCACAGGCACACACGCAACGTTAGCGTGTATCCCCTTCCTCCAGGACAAACGGATTGGACCGGTGGCAGCGGGAATCGACCCGCGGCGGCAGACGCGGAGGGGGAGCAGCAGGAAGCCGGTGTCTCCGCGTCCTCTGCCGGCTCTGGCATCTTCGCGTCCGCTGCTGGCGGCCGGCCTCTCCGGCATCGCCGCGTCCGCATCCGGCGTCTCTGGCATCTCCGTGTCAACTGCCGTCATCTTCGCGTCCACGGCCGGCCTCCGGCGTCGTTGCGTCGGCTATTGGCATCCCCGTGTCCGTCGCATCCCTGGCAAACATCTCCGCTGCCAGCCACATCAAGTGGACTAGTACTCCCAAGTCGATCCCGTCCGCTGCAGGCCACCACGGCCCCTTCTTCTATCCCCAGATCTAGAGGCCACGGCCACCTCCTAGGCGGCAGAGGAGGAGGGGGAGCAGCAGGAGCTCGAGGTGTGGACCGTGTCGACACCGTCCTTTCGGTCGCGCGCGGAGGAAGGGACAAGGGCAACGGCCGCCAGGACTTCTTCGTGATTTATGACGGCCACGGCGAGCCGGTGGAGAGATGGCGAGGTTGTCGAGGTCACCGCCGCAGCCGCGGATCCCGCCGTAGTATCTCGCGCGGTTTGCTATCCCTGCGGTGGCGCGTGATGGTCCTGTGGTGGCCTACTGGTTTGGCTTTCCACTGATCAGAAAGTACGCCCACATGCACACGGGCTGGAGGCAAGACAAGCGGGGGTAACAGCGTCCAAAATTAAGCGCCAGGTCACTGATTGGTATATGTGCCTGAAACCATGCGCACTATACAGTGGAACGGAGGGAGTATAGGTTGGCCCATGAAGAACTTTCTTTGAGGATCTGAAAACTTTCTAGACGCTAAACCGGCCCAAATAAAGCCTGTTGGTTCTATTCATTAGGCCTGGCCCAATATGCAGTTCTCAAAGTTCCCGACGTTCCGTGTAGTCTGGAGCATCGGGAGAAAATCCGTGTGGGCCATGCAAGCATAACTGTCACCGCCTGCGGGTGAATACAAACGTTTTCACTAATGTAAGAAATAAAAAACGCGTGGATACAAACTCCGGTGCAGCTTACGGATCAGCAAAACGCGCGTTGCTGATTCGAAACTAAGAAACGGAGGAGACAACCGCACATCGCTCAACCATAAATTCATGGCCAGCTCCCAGTCATTCTATTTGCAGCACATCAGTCACAGCTCGCAAGAACCTGAATCAAACATGTCCCGGCCATTCCCTCCACTGTTCGTCACACTGGTCCTGCTGCTGCTAACGTCGACCTCGTCGCCGGCCACCGCCGCGGCAGAGATCGCGGAGGCGCCGTCCGCCGTTGGCTGCAGCGGGAGCGCGGAGGCGGCGTCGCGGGTGGTGGCGGAGAGCTGCACGGACGACATCGTCAGGTCCTTCTTCGGCGTGCGCGGCAGCGACCTCTGCTGCCGCGCGCTGGAGACGGCCGGCGCCGGGTGCTACCGCACGGCGTTCTCCGGCTCCCCGTTCGCCGATATCTACCCGACCATCCTCGGTAACGTCTGCGGCCTCGCCGTGGCTCCCAGCCCCGGGGAGCGGTCGTACTACTAGCCTAATCTCCGGTTGTAACCGAAGTTGAGAAAACGAGATGTAATTATAAGATCATCTGAAATAAAATCGGCTACGCGGTACAAAGTCCAATTCGGTTCCTTTAAAAAGTTCAATCGGAGCACGTATGCAAGACGTATAAAATGGACATCTCCTCCATCGCACGAGTCGCGGTCGCTGACTCACTGCGGGCGTACTTTTCTCTACGTGAAAATGACAGGGTTATCGTCACGGAGAAAAAGAACGGGAAGACGCAGCGCCAGCGCAAAAGCGTGGCAAAGACACATCCACTTCAGATCGGCCACGGCCTGCTCTTAAAGGGAAGGGCGCAGTTTACATCGACAAAAAGAAAGGAAAAGAAAAGAAAATCCTCCTAGCTGAGGTTGAAGGTGAAATATATGATCCAGAGTAAATCCTTAGTTACTGCTATGAAACTGACCAGTGGATAATGGATCCAGGAATATAAAGAAACGGGGTGAAAAGCAGTGTCCCTGAATCCTAAGCTGTCGGTACATGGTCGAATTCAGTATTTCTCTTTTCCCGAGTTTTTTGGACAATGCTGACTTTGCCGGAACTTTACCTGATCCGAACGCGATTGATGTTACTTCCTTCAGTGGAGCAAGTGGTAACTCAGTGGAGCCGAGGTTTTCTTTTTAATCTCACCAAAAAAAAAAAAAAAACTCAGCGGGGAACATCGAGTCTCCACTTAGAACACACGTAGGTTCAGAGATCTGCTCGTGACTGTCTATTTTTCAATACTATAACCGTACCCTTTTCCTCTCTTTTCTGATTCCGGCAGTGGAAATTAATAAGTCGATCTAAATCTCTCGGCTCCGATTTGCCCTTTCTTTGCAGTCATGGCCATGAGCATTAATCAATCAATTAACGCCATGAGCATTGATCGGAGTAGGTTCCATTACCAAAACATTTTCAAACGTTTTTTTTACTTCTTTTGTTATGGTTTAGCACGCTGGACAGAAAGTACGAGACCATTGTGAATCATCCATTTACTAGTGCAAAGGTTTCCGAACAAGGATTGACATGGCCATAGAGCTAGAGCACCACGCATGGCGATAAGCAACAGCGATCGGGAGTATGAGGGCGCGTTTTGTCCGCATAAGACCTAACCAGGGCCGAGTGAGAAGTTTTCCTTTGCAGTAGAGCAAAGGAGGTTTGGACAAGGCTGGGGATGAATGATATCATTGATAAAGCTTGCAAGGTTGACCTTGCTGGAGAGACGGTGCTGGAATACCTATTACTTCTGCCAGACCAAGATTTGAGGACAATGGGTCATCACAATGTGCGTGAAATGATTGCTGTTTCAGCATGATATCTATGGTGGAAAAGACGAAAGTTAGTGCACAAAGAGACAACTCAGAATGCACTTCAGATTTCGATGGAGATTCTAGCCCTTACGTCAAACTTCGTAAATGCATCATCCCCTAAGGCTACTATGAAAAAGGGGGGTTGGTCATGTCCTCCTAGGGGTTTTGTGAAGCTTAACGTTGACGCTTCTTTTGACCATGACCTACTTAGGGGCACGATGGGGACGGTTTTGAGAGATGAAAAAAGTAGGTTTATCGCGGGAGGAAACAGGAAGATTGACTATTGCGAAGATGTGTTGATGGCGGAAGCCTCGGCTCTTAAATTTGGTATAACATTGGCGCAAAGGGCGGGATGTAATCGCCTTATTATTAACTCGGACAACCTGGAGATGATTGATACCATGAAGAACGGAGGACAGTCGGCGGGAGCGGCGGCGGCAATTTTCGACGACTGTTTTCATTATGCTTGTGGCTTCGTTGCTACTAGATTCGAACACTGTAACAGAGAAGCAAATAAAGTAGCTCATAAGCTTGCGAGTTTAGCTAGATTTTCGTTGATTTCTGATTGGTTTGAGGAACCTGTAAATGAAATTGTAATGACCCTCACAAACGATGTACTTGCTATCTCTAATGAATAAAGTTTTTGTTTATCTCAAAAAAAAGGCCCGAGTGAGGAGAGTTTGAGCTTTTTGGTTGGCCTGAATACACTGCTCAGCCTGCATCGCACGAACTTTGAAGCATCCTCAAACTAGGCCCGCGAGCTACGCTCGAATCAATAGTTTCTCGCGAGCCAGGCCTGAGCCAGGCACGTGGGCGACGGGGGCTGCACGCGAGGAGCCACCCTCGAGAAGTCGCGTTGCTTCCCGAAGCGCCACAGTTATTATCCTTACCTTCCCTCACCGCTCGCTCTCCCCTCTCCCCACTCTCACCGACGGCGGCGTGCAGCAGATCAAAGAACAACAAGTAGACCACCAGCCACCTTCACCGGCATCCGCAATAGCACTTCGGCAATGGTGGTAAGTTATCCCCTCAACCCTCCTTGCCTACTACATCGCATTCGATTCGAGTTTCGATTCGATCCATGTTAGGGAAACGGGGAATCAGGGTAAACACCATAAAAGCGACCATAACATCGACATGACTACCGGGACATATGTGAAGTTTCAGATCCGGATTGAGTACAATAGTAATGGGGATTAGGGTTCATCTTACATAGTACGCACAGATCTTAGCATCGGGCACCCTGGAGGCGATTGGAGCGGCGGGTGGCCTTGGTCTTGGTCTTCTCTTGCACCACCGTCTCTTCTTCCTCGCTGGATTCCACCTCGATTGGTATTCTTCGGTTTCCTGGCTCCGGCGCCCTCACAAGCATTGGCACCGCATCCTCTTCTTCCTCTTCCGTAGGCACAATTTTTGTGGTGAAGTACACATCGGCACGATGGTCATGAGGACGCCGGTACTGTATGTACTTGGCCCACTTTGCTCTCTGTCCAGCGTCGCCGTTTTCAGCCTGATTCATGGCCCAGCGAAGTATGTTGACTGACATACGTCCTTCTTTTTTTAATGAAATATGTCTGAATTGTAATGAATGTGTTTCGGTTTATTTGAAAATCAGCCAATTTGCATGAATTACCTCAGGTATGTTTAAATCCGCTTTGAGTTGTACATAGGTAACCTTGGATGGCCGCCTTTCACATCCATGTTCATGAACTGATCACTTATCTCCGAACGAATGCATGAGTAAAAAAAAGTAATTTTGCAGATGGACGTTCCACGTTCGAGATGCCCTTAAAGAGCAATAGAGGAATAGTAATTCATTTTCATGCAGGATTCTTGTCACTTCGCAGTCCCATGCAGGGACCAACAAATTTCTGGAAGTCTCGGGCTTCATGGGCTTAATTAACTAACTATCTACTCTCTTCATTTCATAATATAAGAGCATTTTTGACATTATGTAAAAAATATTCTCATATTAGAGTACCTCGCTTTCTAGAATTTTCCACGCACATGTGCCCAGCGTAGAAAATTCTCACTTTAGCCCCATCTCATCAGACCCCTAGCTCGTCCGCATCCAAAGATTGATCAAAAGCGCCATTAGATTGTCCGTAATCTGACCCGCAAAAAAAAAAAGATTGTCCATAATCTAATCTGAAACTGCGCTCGCAACAACACGTAGGCCCCACTACGTGGCGTGCCGGGGTTGGCTTTTACGCACTGGATCTTATCGGCTCCGTGGAAGCAGACGCCGTAGTCGGTCCCACTTGCGGTGGGCCCGCCGGATCGAACGTCTTCGGCCCCACACTCTTTTTACCGGCGCGTCTGCGGGCGGCTCGTTGCATCAGGGATCGCAAGCCGATCGTGGCTCGGCTTTGCTACGGCTCGGGTGACCACTCATCGGTGAGGAAGCTCTCGTTTTCTTGGCAATGGAAGGAAGAAACCCCAGAAAATGCTACCGCGTGTTGTTGCATGCGCTTCGCATCGTCTGTAGGCGATAGGGGTCACACACACCAAGGGCTCCGTCTCGGACTGTGGGACGAACCCTGGACGGCTGGGCTCAAGGGGCTGGTCGGCGGAATGGCCTAACCTAAAATTCAATGCACAGTACAAACGCAGAGTATGCACAATATTTGTTATCATCGTTTTTCCATTTCTTTTTTTTCCACGAGGGTAAAGAGTTTTATTCCATAAGAACAGGGTTACAATCGAGAAGCAAAAGTTTCTCTATGCACGGTGGTCCACGATGTAACCATACTGCAGTCACGCTTTGTCGATATAGTATGATTTGACAGAACATGACTGGGCATAAATGTATGGTGCTACTATCACTTTTTCAACATGGAAATATATTTTTTACCTCTTCATATTAATTAAAATGAATACCCACAAAAAAATAGTTAAAAAGAAGATTCGGTTGATTTTTTTACAAACGGCGAGCCCAAACTGACCACTCTCGCCGTATTAAAGATCTCAAGTGCTTCGGTCGGGTAGACCCAATGAAGACCTAAGATCTCCAGCTCGAGCTTCCCAAGATTATTGTTGGCGTGATGGGGATGTTAAGAAAAAAGGAATATTTTGCTTGTTCCGAATTCCCAAAGCACAAGTATGAACGAAGAATGCAGGCGTTCTACGACTAAACACATGCGCTTAGCTTCAAACTATCTGGCCAAACAATCTAGTTTGCTTCAACCCTTTAACTACAAAATAGTTCAAAGCAACAAGATAGTTTGCTTCAGTCCTTTAATTTTAAAACTATCTACCGGTAAGGGCATCTAGTGTCCCCTTGTGAATTTTGAATGATTAACTACAAAAGGGATCTTGTGTGTCCGATTGAGAATTTTGAATGATTAACTACAAAAGGGATCTTGTTTCGTTTTTAGGTCTGTTTTTTGGGTTCATTTAGGGTTTTGTCATGCTTGGGAAGATGAGGTGACGGCGGCTGTCGGAAGATAGAATAGATCCTTCGGCCTAGCATCCGTTCTGGTGACGTGTTTTGTGACCACGAAGGGCGTGCGGAGGTGTGTCTCCGGTGGATCTCGCGTGATTTGGTCGATGCTAACCTTCGTTGGATCTGTTTGGATCCAATCTTTGTTCTTCTTCGTCCGTATGTCTATAGGTTGGATCCTTTTGATCTATATTTCTCTTCATCGGGGACGGTTTTGTTCTAGTACGCAGATCCTGTGGGGCCTTAAAATGATGACTTTCTCACTGTCTACTACAACATGTTTAGGCCGACTCTGGTGAGGGAGGAGCGACGGTAGCGATGCGGCTTCAACTAGTTCCAATGCTTGTAGTCGTCGCTATCTGGTCTACGAACATGGATGCATTTTTTGTTATTTCTGTGTTCTCTGTATTATCATAGCATGACGAATAAACGGAAGTTTTCTAGAAAAGAATACAAAACAGTATAAAAATAATAATATGTTTGTAAGTATACACTTGTGAAAATGACCCTCGGGATTTGGGGTGATGACCCTTAAAAATATTGTGAGAGCATTGAAGTCTTCGGAACGCCCATTGAAAAATTGAAAGTTGTTTTATAGACTTTTCGTTCTAGTTTCTTTATTCCTCATTTGAGTGGCAAGACAAACTGTACTATTAAGGAGAAGCTAAGTGAAAGCAAGAATGAAGTCTTCGCGTCTCGTGTGTGCTTAGTCAAACCTAATTCTTATGTGGGCGAAGACTTGAAAATCTCCTTCGAAGTGAGTTATTTAGCTTCACTGTCGAAGTTAATTCTTCGAGACACACAAGTTGATTGTTTTTTTGAGGTAGCTAGGTTTAAATTCCTCGCTGATGAATTTTATATGATTTCAAAACAAATGATAAAATAACCATGTGATTAGAGGAGAATACATAAGATAAAAACATAGATTGTTCACAAAATAGACTAACTCTTATAAAATTTATAATACTTACTCCAAAATCTTGAACTTTGTACCACCCAAACAAATTCCGGCGACCATTGAATCTTTTCTACTTCAAGAAAATTCTACAGCTTGCTTTAACACCTATAATGACAAATATGAATTAAAACCATCATTTCTCATGTAATAATATTACTTTTGCATTATCTTTAGCTATTTAAGGCTAAACAATCAAAGAATATATGTATGTTGTCCAAAATTAATTGGAATTGGCATTAAGTCATAATATTGGTACAATATCATATAATAAAAAATCTTATAAAATACACCTATACAAGGTAAATAATGACTGATCACCAAGTGAACTATCTCCGATAATATCTAAAGTATGCACACACACTTTTGAAGTACTCACTTGAGCTCATTTTCACTATAAATTCTATGCACTGCTTGGTTTAATATTTGCAATGATAAATGCAAATTAAAATCACAAATTATATGTAATAATCTATATTTAGCATTTCCCCAACTTTTCTAGAAAAAAATAAATAATAAAAACAAAAGGTGTGAAAAGAAATCACAATATATCCTAATATTAGTACATGAGTTTTTCATTAATAAGCATACAATTTCTCCAAAGTTGAAAACCCCACTTGCTTAAAAATGACCATTTTTGGCCTACATATAGCCATTTTTTTTCAACCAATGAGCAAATCTAGCTTTTCTAAAAAAGTCAAGTAATTCTACATACATGTATTGTACAAATTGGTAAAGTTTTTAGCTCAATTGGCCCATTGTTTTTTATCCTTGGCGAATTCATTGATTAAGGAAAATTTTGATATTGTTCTTAATTAATTAAAGATAAATGCATGTCACATACATTTAACATGTTTCAATTACATTGTTCATCAGAAGTAAACACAATACACCGGGTCTAATACATTGTTAAAAAAATATTACATTGCCACAACTACAAATTCAGCTTCTTGTCCCTCCTTATGTTTTTGGAGACCCAAGAATCATCGAGTGGTATGGATGCCTTCTTGCTGCTCCTTATGTGTTCGGAGATTATGTTTTCGGAGGCCAGAGAATGGTCAACTAGAGAATAATAGAATAATGAAAGTGGCATGGATGCCTTCGTACTGCCTACAACACTTTCAGCCATTTTATCAAATTCATGACATTGAGAGAATTGATCAAATCCAACATCTTGCTGCTGCTATTAATCAAGTTGGTCGAATCCATCATATTAGTGTTGATATTTATCATGTTGGTGAAATTGATCATCTTGGTGCTAACATATTCATATTGGCAAAGTCACCATCTTGGTGCTTAAGTTCACCAACAACAAACCACTCTTGCTCTCTTTCTCCATAGGATAAGGATCATCTCCATTCACCTAAGCATCTTCCTCAGCGGGAGCATCTTCCTCAACCAGAGGTTCATTTGCATTCACCTCAATGGGTACTTCATCACCTTCAAGGTCCCATGTCACATCCATTTTTCAAACCCTCTTGACATGGCCAAGTCCCCCAGAATGCTTTTGCATTTGTTTCTCCTTGCTCCTAATTAACACGGAAACCTTTTCATGCGAGGTTTTGATGCTTTGCTTCATAGGCCTTCCAGGTGTCTTCCTAAGTATTGGATGTTCAGTTCTGAACCCTAGACCTACAACTTCCTCATCTTTAAAAATTCCATACCACATGTGCTTGTAATCCATCTACAAATAACACTTGTTGGTATTTGATGACCAACAAATTTCCTTGAATAAACAATTCTTCTGAAGGCTATGTTCCCCATTATGCTCTGGGAGAGGTTGAGACGTTTTAGCAAGGGATGTTTATTCCCCATCTTAATGCTATGTAAAAATTTCATACCAAGATCATGTTCGAGTAAAAAAGAATAAATTCCTACACTGGGCGCAAAAGTTTCTGCTTTTGCACAGAATCAATTCTACTATCATACAAATCATCCCAAAGGCTTTACTTGGCACAAACACTAATTAAAAGATAAAAACGCAATCATTATATTAGCAATAATCATGTCATCACACCAAAATGGAAATTGAAAATTGCAAATAAGATAAACATTGGGTTGCCTCCCTATTGGGAAATGTTGAAGGAAATATGCCCTAGAGGCAATAATAAAGTTGTTATTTATATTTCCTTATATCATGATAAATGTTAATTATTCATGCTAGAATTGTATTAACCAGAAACTTAGTAGATGTGTGAATACATAGACAAACAGAGTGTCCCTAGTACGCCTCTACTTGACTAGCTCGTTAATCAAAGATGGTTAAGTTTCCCAGCCATGGACATGTGTTGTCATTTGATGAACGAGATCACATAATTAGAGAATGATGTGATGGACAAGACCCATCCGTTAGCTTAGCATAATGATCTTTTAGTTTTATTGCTACTGCTTTCTTCCTGACTTATACATGTTCCTCTGACTATTAGATTATGCAACCCCCGAATACAGGAGGAATACCTTGTGTGCTATCAAACGTCACAATGTAACTGGGTGATTATAAAGATGCTCTAAAGGTGTCTCCAATGATGTTTGTTGAGTTGGCATAGATCAAGATTAGGATTTGTCACTCCGCCTATCGGAGAGGTATCTCTGGGCCCTCTCGGTAATGCACATCACTATAAGCCTTGCAAGCAATGTGACTAATGAGTTAGTTGCGGGGTGATGCATTACGAAACGAGTAAAGAGACTTGCCAGTAACGAGATTGAACTAGGTATTGAGATACTGACAATCGAATCTCGGGCAAGTAACATACCGATGACAAAGGGAACACCGTATGTTGTTATGCGGTTTGACCGATAAAGTGTTGGGGAACGTAGCAGAAATTCAAAATTTTCCTACGTGTCACCAAGATCTATCTATGGAGAAACCAGCTACGAGTAGAAGGAGAGTGCATCTACATACCCTTGTAGATCGCTAAGCGGAAGCGTTCAAGTGAACGGGGTTGATGGAGTCGTACTCGTCGTGATTCAGATCACCGATGATCAAGTGCCGAACGCACGGCACCTCCGCGTTCAACACACGTACAGCCCGGTGACGTCTCCCACGCCTTGATCCAGCAAGGAGAGAGGGAGAGGTTGAGGAAGACTCCATCCAGCAGCAGCACAACGGCGTGGTGGTGATGGAGGAGCGTGGCAATCCAGCAGGGCTTCGCCAAGCACCACGCGAGAGGAGGAGTAGGGAGAGAGGTAGGGCTGCACCAAGAGGGAGAGAACTCATGTGTATGGCAGCCCCAAACCTCATCTATATATAGGGGGAAGGGGGGGGGCTGCGCCCCCTTTAGGGTTTCCCACCCCCAAGGGGTGCGGCCAGCCCTAGATGGCAAAGGGGAGGCGGCCAAGGGGGGGGGAGGAGAGGGAGGCGCACCAATATGGGCCTTAAGGCCCATCTGGACTAGGGTTTGCCCCCGCCCACTCTCCCTTGCGCCTTGGCCCCCTTGTGGGGGGCGCACCAGCCCTCCTAGGGGCTGGTCCCCTCCCACACTTGGCCCACGCAGCCTTCTGGGGCAGGTGGCCCCACTTGGTGGACCCCCGGGACCCTCCCGGTGGTCCCGGTACAATACCGATATCGCCCGAAACTTTTCCGGTGACCAAAACAGGACTTCCCATATATAAATCTTTACCTCCGGACCATTCCGGAACTCCTCGTGACGTCCGGGATCTCATCCGGGACTCCGAACAACATTCGGTAACCACATACAAGCTTCCTTTATAACCCTAGCGTCATCGAACCTTAAGTGTGTAGACCCTACGGGTTCGGGAGACATGCCGACATGACCGAGACGTTCTCTGGTCAATAACCAACAGCGGGATCTGGATACCCATGATGGCTCCCACATGTTCCACGATGATCTCATCGGATGAACCACGATGTCAAGGACTCAATCGATCCCGTATACAATTCCCTTTGTCTATCGGTATGTTACTTGCCCGAGATTCGATCGTCGGTATCCTAATACCTTGTTCAATCTCGTTACCGGCAAGTCACTTTACTCGTTCCATAACACATCATCCCGTGATCAACTCCTTGGTCACATTGCGCATATGATGATGTCCTACCGAGTGGGCCCAGAGATACCTCTCCGTTTACACGGAGTGACAAATCCCAGTCTCGATCCGCATAAAACAATAGATACTTTCGGAGATACCTGTAGTGCACCTTTATAGTCACCCAGTTACGTTGTGACGTTTGATACACCCAAAGCACTCCTACGGTATCCAGGAGTTACACGCTCTCATGGTCGAAGGAAGAGATACTTGACATTGGCAAAGCTCTAGCAAATGAACTACACGATCTTTTGTGCTAGTCTTAGGATTGGGTCTTGTCCATCACATCATTCTCCTAATGATGTGATCCCGTTATCAACGACATCCAATGTCCATAGCCAGGAAACCATGACTATCTGTTGATCACAACGAGCTAGTCAACTAGAGGCTCACTAGGGACATATTGTGGTCTATGTATTCACACGTGTATTACGATTTCCGAATAATATAATTATAGCATGAATAAAAGACAATTATCATGAACAAGGAAATATAATAATAATACTTTTATTATTGCCTCTAGGGCATATTTCCAACAGTCTCCCACTTGCACTAGAGTCAATAATCTAGTTCACATCGCCATGTGATTAACACTCACAGGTCACATCGCCATGTGACTAACACCCAAGAGTTTACTAGAATCAGTAGTCTAGTTCACATCACTATGTGATTAATACTCAATGAGTTTTAGGTTTGATCATGTTGCTTGTGAGAGAGGTTTTAGTCAACGGGTCCGAACCTTTCAGATCCGTGTGTGTTTTACAAATCTCTATGTCATCTCCTAGATGTAGCTACCACGCTCTATTTGGAGCTAATCCAAATAACTGTTCTACTTGGAGCTATTCTAAATGGTTGCTCCATTATATGTATCCGGTATCTCTACTCAGAGCTATCCGGATAGGTGTCAAGCTTGCATCGACGTAACCCTTTACGACGAACTCTTTTACCACCTCCATAATCGAGAAAAATTCCTTAGTCCACTAATTTCTAAGGATAACTTTGACCGCTGTCCTGTGAGCCATTCTTGGATCACTCTTGTACCCCTTGACTGACTCATGGCAAGGCACACTTCAGGTGCGGTACACAACATAGCATACTGAAGAGCCTACGTCTTAAGCATAGGGGACGACCTTCGTCCTTTCTCTCTATTCTGCCGTGGTCGAGCTTTAAGTCTTAACTTCGTACCTTACAACTCAGGCAAGAACTCCTTCTTTGACTGGTCCATCTTGAACACCTTCAAGATCATGTCAAGGTATGTGCTCATTTGAAAGTACCATTAAGCGTTTTGATCTATCCTTATAGATCTTGATGCTTAATGCTCAAGTAGCTTAATCCAGGCTTTCCATTGAAAAACACCTTTCAAATGACCCTATATGCTTTCTAGAAATTCTACATCATCTCTGATCATCAATATGTCAACAACATATACTCATCAGAAATTCTATAGTGCTCCCACTCACTTCTTTGGAAATACAAGTTTCTCATAAACTTTGTATAAATCCAAAATCTTTGATCATCTCATCAAAGCGTACATTCCAACTCCGAGATGCTTACTCCAGTCCTTAAAAGGATTGCTGGAGCTAGCATACCTTTTAGCATCCTTAGGATCGACAAAACTTTTCTGATTGTATTGCATACAACCTTTCCTTACGAAAACTAGTAAGGAAACTTGTCTTGACATCCATCTGCCAGATTTCATAAATGCAGCTAATGCTAACATGATTCCGACGGACTTTAAGCATCGCTACGAGTGAGAAAATCTCATCATAGTCAACTCCTTGAGCTTGTCGGAAAACACTTCGCCACAAGTCGAGCTTCATAGATGGTGACATTGACATCCACGTCCGTCTTCTTCTTAAAAGATCCATTTATCTCAATGGCTTGCCGATCATCGGGCAAGTCCACCAAAGTCCATGCTTTGTTCTGATACATGGATCCTATCTCGGATTTCATGGCTCCTAACCATTTGTCGGAATTTGGGCCCACCATCGCTTCTCCATAGCTCGTAGGTTCATTGTTGTCTAGCAACATGACCTTCAAGACAGGATCACCGTACCACTCCGAAGTAGTACGTGTCCTTGTCGTCCTACGAGGTTTGGTAGTGACTTGATCCGAAGTTTCATGATCAATATAATAAGCTTCCACTTCAATTGGTGTAGGTGCCACAGGAACAACTTCCTGTGCCCTGCCACACACTAGTTGAAGAGACGGTTCAATAACCTCATCAAGTCTCCACCATCCTCCCACTCAACTCTTTCGAGAGAAACCTTTCCTCGAGAAAGGACCCGATTCAAGAAACAATCCATATTGCTTTCGGATCTGAATTAGGAGGTATACCCAACTGTTTTGGGTGTCCTATGAAGATGCATTTTATCCGCTTTGGGTTCGAGCTTAATCCTGAAACTTTTTCACATAAGCGTCGCAGCCCCAAACCTTTAAGAAATGACAACTTAGGTTTCTCTAAACCATAATTCATACGGTGTCATCTCATCGGAATTACGTGGTGCCCTATTTAAAGTGAATGTGGTTGTCTCTAATGCCTAACCCATGAACGATAGTGGTAATTCGATAAGAGACATCATGGTACGCACCATATCCAATAGGGTGCAACTATGATGTTCGGACACACCATCACATTATGGTGTTCCAGGCGGTATTAATTGCAAAACAATTTCCACAATGTCTTAATTGTGTGCCAAAACTCGTAACTCAGATATTCATCTCTATGATCATATCATAGACATTTTATCCTCTTGTCACAATGATCTTCTACTTCACTCTGAAATTACTTGAACCATTCAATAATTCAGACTTGTGTTTCATCAAGTAAATATTCTCAACATCTACTCGAATCATCTGTGAAGTAAGATCATAACGATATTCACTGCATGCCTCAACACTCATTGGATTGGACACATCAAAATGTGTTACTTCCAACAAGTTGCTATCTTGTTCCATCTTACTGAAAACGAGGCTTTTCAGTCATCTTGCCCATGTGGTATGATTTGCATATCTCAAGTGATTCAAAATCAAGTGAGTCCAAACGATCCATCTGCATGGAGTTTCTTCATGCGTATACACCAATAGACATGGTTCGCATGTCTCAAACTTTTCTAAAACGAGTGAGTCCAAAGATCCATCAACATGGAGCTTCTTCATGCGTTTTATACCATTATGACTTACATGGCAGTGCCACAAGTAAGTGGTACTATCATTACTATCTTATATCTTTTGGCATGAACATGTGTATCACTACGATCGAGATTCAATAAACCATTCATTTTAGGTGTAAGACCATTGAAGGTATTATTCAAATAAACAGAGTAACCATTATTCTCCTTAAATGAATAACCGTATTGTGATAGACATAATCCAATCATGTCTATGCTCAACGCAAACACCAATCTCGATGGTAGAGGGAGCGTGTGATGCTTGATCATATCAACGTTGGAAACACTTCCAACACATATCGTCATCTCACGTTTAGCTAGTCTCCGTTTATTCCGTAGCTTTTATTTCGAGTTACTAACACTTAGCAACCGAACCGGTATCTAATACCCTGGTGCTACTAGGAGTACTAGTAAAGTACACATCAATACAATGTATATCCAATATACTTTCATCGACCTTGCCAGCCTTCTTATCTACCAAGTATCTAGGGTAATTCTTCTCCAGCGGCTATTCCCCTTATCACAGAAGCACTTAGTCTCAGGTTTGGGTTCAACCTCGGGTTTCTTCACTGGTGCAGCAGCTGATTTGCCGTTTCATGAAGTATCCCTTCTTTCCCTTGCCCTTCTTGAAACTAGTGGTTTCATCAACCATCAACAATTGATGCTCCTTCTTGATTTCTACTTTCGCGGTGTCAAACAACATGAATACCTCAAGGATCATCATCTCTATCCTTGATATGTTATAGTTCATCACGAAGCTCTAGCAGCTTGGTGGCAATGACTTTGGGGAAACATCACTATCTCATCTGGAAGATCAACTCCCACTCGATTCAAGTGATTGTTGTGCTCAGACAATCTGAGCACAAGCTCAACGATTGAGCTTTTCTCCCTTAGTTTGTAGGCTAAGAAAATTGTCGGAGGTCTCATACCTCTTGACGTGGGCACGAGCCTGAAATCCCAATTTCAGCCCTCGAAACATCTCATATGTTCCACGACGTTTCGAAAACGTCTTTGGTGCCTCTACTTAAACCATTTAACTGAACTATCACGTAGTTATCAAAACGTGTATGTTCGATGTTCGAAACATCCACAAACGACGTTTGGGGTTCAGCACACTAAGCAGTGCATTAAGGACATAAGCGTTCTAGTGTCCGCATAATCGCTACTGTCAACTTTCAACTATATTTTCTCTAGGAACATAACTAAAACAGTAGAACTATAGCGTGAACTACGACATAATTTGCAAAAGGTCTTTTGACTATGTTCAGGATAATTAAGTTCATCTTATGAACTCCCACTTAGATAGACATCCCTCTGGTCATCTAAGTGATCACATGATCCGAGTCAACTAGGCCGTGTCCGATCATCACGTGAGACGGACTAGTCATCATCGGTGAACATCTTCATGTTGATCGTATCTACCATACGACTCATGCTCGACCTTTCGGTCTCCGTGTTCCGGGGCCATGTCTGTACATGCTAGGCTCGTCAAGTTAACCCTAAGTGTTTTCGCTGTGTAAAACTGTCTTACACCCGTTGTATGTGAACGTAAGAATCCATCACACCCGATCATCACGTGGTGCTTAGAAGCGACGAACTGTAGCAACGGTGCACAGTTAGGGGAGAACACTTCTTGAAATTGTTGTAAGGGATCATCTTATTTACTACCATCGTTCTAAGCAAACAAGATGCATAAACATGATAAACATCACATGCAATCAAAAAGAGTAGTGACATGATATGGCCAATATCATATAGCTCCTTTGATCTTCATCTTCGGGGCTCCATGATCATCTTGTCACCGGCATGACACCATGATCTCCATCATCATGATCTCCATCATCGTGTCTTCATGAAGTTGTCACGCCAACGACTACTTCTACTTCTATGGCTAACGCGTTTAGCAATAAAGTAAAGTAATTTACATGGCGTTCTTCAATGACACGCAGGTCATACAATAAATAAAGACAACTCCTATGGCTCCTGCCGGTTGTCATACTCATCGACATGCAAGTCGTGAATCCTATTACAAGAACATGATCAATCTCATACATCACATATATCATTCATCACATCCTTTTGGCCATATCACATCACATAGCATACCCTGCAAAAACAAGTTAGACGTCCTCTAATTGTTGTTTGCATGTTTTACGTGGCTGCTATGGGTTTCTAGCAAGAACGTTTCTTACCTACGCAAAACCACAACGTGATATGCCAATTGCTATTTAGCCTTCATAAGGACCCTTTTCATCGAATCCGTTCCGACTAAAGTGGGAGAGACTGGCACCCGCTAGCCACCTTATGCACCAAGTGCATGTCAATCGGTGGAACCTGTCTCACGTAAGAGTACGTGTAAGGTCGGTCCGGGCCGCTTCATCCCACAATACCGTCGAAACAAGATTGGACTAGTAACGGTAAGCATATTGAACAACATCAACGCCCACAACTACTTTGTGTTCTACTCGTGCAAAGAATCTACGCAATAGACCTAGCTCATGATGCCACTGTTGGGGAACGTAGCAGAAATTCAAAATTTTCCTACGTGTCACCAAGATCTATCTATGGAGAAACCAGCTACGAGTAGAAGGAGAGTGCATCTACATACCCTTGTAGATCGCTAAGCGAAAGCGTTCAAGTGAACGGGGTTGATGGAGTCGTACTCGTCGTGATTCAGATCACCGATGATCAAGTGCCGAACGCACGGCACCTCCGCGTTCAACACACGTACAGCCCGGTGACGTCTCCCACGCCTTGATCCAGCAAGGAGAGAGGGAGAGGTTGAGGAAGACTCCATCCAGCAGCAGCACAACGGCGTGGTGGTGATGGAGGAGCGTGGCAATCCAGCAGGGCTTCGCCAAGCACCACGGGAGAGGAGGAGTAGGGAGAGAGGTAGGGCTGCACCAAGAGGGAGAGAACTCATGTGTATGGCAGCCCCAAACCTCATCTATATATAGGGGGAAGGGGGGGGCTGCGCCCCCTTTAGGGTTTCCCACCCCCAAGGGGTGCGGCCAGCCCTAGATGGCAAAGGGGAGGCGGCCAAGGGGGGGGGGAGGAGAGGGAGGCGCACCAATATGGGCCTTAAGGCCCATCTGGACTAGGGTTTGCCCCCTCCCCCTCTCCCTTGCGCCTTGGCCCCCTTGGGGGGGGCGCACCAGCCCTCCTAGGGGCTGGTCCCCTCCCACACTTGGCCCATGCAGCCTTCTGGGGCAGGTGGCCCCACTTGGTGGACCCCCGGGACCCTCCCGGTGGTCCCGGTACAATACCGATATCGCCCGAAACTTTTCCGGTGACCAAAACAGGACTTCCCATATATAAATCTTTACCTCCGGACCATTCCGGAACTCCTCGTGACGTCCGGGATCTCATCCGGGACTCCGAACAACATTCGGTAACCACATACAAGCTTCCTTTATAACCCTAGCGTCATCGAACCTTAAGTGTGTAGACCCTACGGGTTCGGGAGACATGCAGACATGACCGAGACGTTCTCCGGTCAATAACCAACAGCGGGATCTGGATACCCATGATGGCTCCCACATGTTCCACGATGATCTCATCGGATGAACCACGATGTCAAGGACTCAATCGATCCCGTATACAATTCCCTTTGTCTATCGGTATGTTACTTGCCCGAGATTCGATCGTCGGTATCCTAATACCTTGTTCAATCTCGTTACCGGCAAGTCACTTTACTCGTTCCGTAACACATCATCCCGTGATCAACTCCTTGGTCACATTGCGCATATGATGATGTCCTACCGAGTGGGCCCAGAGATACCTCTCCGTTTACACGGAGTGACAAATCCCAGTCTCGATCCGCATAAAACAATAGATACTTTCGGAGATACCTGTAGTGCACCTTTATAGTCACCCAGTTACGTTGTGACGTTTGATACACCCAAAGCACTCCTACGGTATCCAGGAGTTACACGCTCTCATGGTCGAAGGAAGAGATACTTGACATTGGCAAAGCTCTAGCAAATGAACTACACGATCTTTTGTGCTAGTCTTAGGATTGGGTCTTGTCCATCACATCATTCTCCTAATGATGTGATCCCGTTATCAACGACATCCAATGTCCATAGCCAGGAAACCATGACTATCTGTTGATCACAACGAGCTAGTCAACTAGAGGCTCACTAGGGACATATTGTGGTCTATGTATTCACACGTGTATTACGATTTCCGGATAATACAGTTATAGCATGAATAAAAGACAATTATCATGAACAAGGAAATATAATAATAATACTTTTATTATTGCCTCTAGGGCATATTTCCAACATAAAGATCTTCGTAGAATATGTAGGAACCAATATGAGCATCCAGGTTCCGCTATTGGTTATTGACCGGAGATGAGTCTCAGTCATGTCTACATAGTTCTCGAACATGTAGGGTCCGCACGCTTAACATTCTGTGACGATTTGTATTATGAGTTATGTGATTTGATGACCGAAGTTTGTTCAGAGTCCCGGATGAGATCGGGAACATGACGAGGAGTGTCGAAATGGTCGAGGCATAAATATCGATATATTGGAAGGCTATATTCAGACATCGGAAAGGTTCCGAGTGATTCAGGTATTTTTCGGAGTACCAGAGAGTTACGAGAATTCGTATTGGGCCTTAATGGGCCATACGGGAAAGGAGAGAAAGGCCTCAAGGGTGGCCGCCCCCCTTCCCCATGGACTGGTCCAAATTGGACTATGGAAAGGGGGCGTCCCGTTCCTTCCTTCTCCTTCTCCCTTACCTTTTTCCTATTCCATGTGGGAGGTGGAATCCTACTAGGACTAGGGAGTACTAGTAGGACTCCACACTTTGGGCGCGCCCTATGAGGGCTGGCCTCCTCCTCCCTCCATCCTTTATATACGTGGCCAGGGGGCACCCCATAGACACACAAGTTGATCATTGATCACTTATCCATGTGTGGTGCCCCCCTCCACCGTAATCCACCTCAGTCATATCGTCGTAGCGCTTAGGCGAAGCCCTGTGCCAGTAGCTTCATCATCACCGTCATCACGCCGTCGTGCTGACAAAGCTCTCGCTTGACAGTCAGCTGGATCGAGAGTTCATGGGACGTCACCGAGTTGAACGTGTGCAGATCGCGGAGGTGTTGTACTTTCGGTACTAGGATCGGTCGGATCGTGAAGACGTACGACAACATCAACCGCGTTGTCATAACGCTTCCTCTTACAGTCTACGAAGGCACGTGGACAACACTCTTCCCCTCTTGTTGCTATGCATCACCATGATAGATCTTGCATGTGCATAGATTTTTTTTGAAATTACTGCGTTCCCCAACAGTGGCATTGGAGCCAGGTCTATGCGTAGATGTTATATGCACGAGTAGAACACAAAGGAGTTGTGGGCGTGGGTATATACATATTGCTTGCCATCACTAGTTGATTCTTGATTCAGCGGTATTGTTGGATGAAGCGGCTCAGACCGACATTACGCGTACGCTTACGCGAGACTGGTTCTACCGACGTGCTTCGCACACAGGTGGCTGGTGGGTGTCAGTTTCTCCAATTTTAGTTGAATCGGATTCAATGAACAAGATTCTTTCTGAAGATCAAAAAGCAATCACTATACTATGTTGTGGTTTTTGATGCGTAGGTAAGAACTGTTCTTCCTAGAAGACCGTAGCAGCCACGTAAAACTTGCAACAACAAAGTAGAGGATGTCTAACTTATTTTTGCAGGGCATGTTATGATATGATATGGTCAAAACATGATGCTAAATTTTATTGTATGATATGATCATGTTTTGTTGAAGTTATCGGCAACAGGCAAGAGCCTTATGATTGTCTCTTTATTGCATAAGATGCAAGCACCATATAATTGCTTTACTTTATCGCTATGCGACAGCGATAGTTGCAAAAGAAATAGTTGGTGAGATGACCATGTGAAGACACGTTGATAGAGATCAAGATGATGGAGATCATGGTGTCATGCCGGTAAAGATAGAGATCATGACGGTGTTTTGGAGATGGAGATCAAAGACACAAGATGATGATGACCATATCTTGTCACATATTTTGATTGCATGTGATGTTTATCCTTTATGCATCTTATTTTGCTTAGTTCGGCGATAGCATTATAAGATGATCTCTCACTAAATTTCAATGTATAAGTGTTCTCCCTGAGTATGCATCATTGCGACAGTTCGTCGTGCCGAGACACCACGTGATGATCGGGTGTGATAAGCTATACGTTCACATACAACGGGTGCAAGCCAGTTTTGCACACGCTGAATATTCGGGTTAAACTTGACGAGCCTAGCATATGCAGGTATGGCCTCGGAACACTGGAGACCGAGAAAGGTCGAGCGTGAACCATATAGTAGATATGATCAACATAGTGATGTTCACCATTGAAAACTACTCCATCTCACGTGATGATCGGACATGGTTTAGTTGATTTGGATCACGTGATCATTTAGATGACTAGAGGGATGTCTATCTAAGTGGGAGTTCTTAAGTAATATGATTAATTGAACTTTAATTTATCATGAACTTAGTCCTGATAGTATTTGCATAACTATGTTGTAGATCAATAGCTCGCGATGTAGCTCCCCGTTTATTTTTATATGTTCCTAGAGAAAAACTATGTTGAAAGATGATAGTAGCAATGATGCGAACTAGGTTCGTGATCTGAGGATTATCCTCATTGCTGCATAGAAGAATTATGTCCTTGATGCACCGTAGGTGAAGGACCTATTGCAGGAGCAGATACAGACGTTATGAACGTTTGGTAAAGCTTGGTATGATAACTACTTGATAGTTTAGTGCACCATGCTTTACGGCTTAGAACCGGGACTTCAAAAATGCTTTGAATGCCACGGAGCATATAAGATGTTCCAATAGCTGAAATTGGTATTTCAGACTCATGCCCGAGTCGAGAGGTATGAGACCTCTGTCAAGTACTTTGCCTACAAGATGGAGGAGAATAGCTCAACCAGTGAGCATGTGCTCAGATTGTCTAAGTACTACAATCGCTTGAATCAAGTGGGAGTTAATCTTCCAGCTAAAAAGTGATTAACATAGTTCTCTAGTCACTATCACCAAGTTTCCGGAACTTCGTGATGAACTATAATATGCAAGGGATGACGAAAATGATTCTCGAGCTCTTCATGATGCTGAAATTGACGAAGGTAGAAATCAAGAAAAGCATCAAATGTTGATGGTTGACAAAACTACTAGTTTCAAGTAAAAGGGCAAGGGAAAGAAAGGGAACTTCAAGAAGAATGGCAAGCAAGTTGCCACTCCCATGAAGAAGCCCAAAGATAGACCCAAACCAGAAACTGAGTGCTTCTACTTCAAAGGAAATGGTCACTGGAAGTGGAACTGCCTTAGATACTTGGCGGATAAGAAGGATGGCAAAGTGAACAAGGGTATATTTGATATACATGTTATTGATGCGTACATTACTAGTGTTTATAGCAGCCCATCGGTGTTTAATATTGGTTCAGTTGCTAAGAGTAGTAACTCGAAATGGGAGTTGCAAAATAAACACAGACTAGTTAAGGGCGAGGTGAAGATGAGAGTTGGAAGTGATTCCAAGGTTGATAAGATCACCATCGCACACTCCCTTTACCTTCGGGATTAGTGTTGAACCTAAAATAAATGTTATTTTGTGTTTGCGTTGAGCATAAATATGATTGGATCATGTTTATTGCAATACGGTTATTCATTTAAGTCAAAGAATAATTGTTGTTCTATCTACATGAATAAAACCTTCTATGGTCATACACTCAATATAAATGGTTTATTGAATCTCAAACGTAGTAATACACATATTCATAATATTTAAGCCAAAATACGCAAAGTTAACAATGATAGTGCAACTTATATGTGGCACTGCCGTTTAGGTCATATTGGTGTAAAGCGCATGAAGAAACTCCATGTTGATGGACTTTTGGAATCACTTGATGCTTGCGAACCATGCCTCATGGGCAAGATGACTAAGACTCCATTCTCCGGACCAATTGAGCGAGCAACTGACTTATTGGAAATAATACATACTGATGTATGCGATCCGATAAGTGTTGAGGCTCGCGGCGGGTATCGTTATTTTCTGACCTTCACAGATGATTTTAGCAGATATGGGTATATCTACTTAATGAAACATAAGTTTGAAACATTTGAAAAGTTCAAAGAATTTTAGAGTGAAGTGGAAAATCATCGTAACAAGAAAATAAAGTTTCTACGATCTGATCGCAGAGGCGAATATTTGAGTTACGAGTTTGGTCTTCATTTGAAACAATGTGGAATAGTTTCGCATCTCACGCCACCTGGAACACCATAGCATAATGGTGTGTCCGAACGTTGTAATCGTACTTTATTGGATATGGTGCGATCTATGATGTCTCTTACCGATTTACCACTATCGTTTTGGGGTTATGCATTAGAGACAACTGCATTCACGTTAAATAGGGCACCATCTAAATCTGTTGAGATGACACCATATGAACTATGGTTTGGCAAGAAACCAAACTGTTGTTTCTTAAAGTTTGGGGTTGCGATGCTTATGCGAAAAAGTTTCAAACTAATAAGCTCGAACCCAAATCGGAGTAGTGCGTCTTCATAGGACACCCAAAAGAAATTGTTGGGTACACCTTCTATCACAGATCCGAAGGCAAGATATTTTGTTGCTAAGAATGGATCCTTTCTAGAGTAGGAGTTTCTCTCGAAAGAAGTGAGTGGGAGGAAAGTAGAACTTGAAGAGGTAATTGTACCTTCTCCCGAATTGGAAAGTAGTTCATCACAGAAATCAGTTCCAGTGATTCCTACACCAATTAGTGAGGAAGCTAATGATGATGATCATGAAATATCAGATCAAGTTACTACCAAACCTCGTAGGTCAACCAGAGTACGGTCCGCACCAGAGTGGTACGGTAATCCTATTCTGGAAGTCATGTTACTAGACCATGACGAACCTACGAACTATGAGGAAGCGATGATGAGCCCAGATTCCGCAAAATGGCTTGAGGCCATGAAATCTGAGATGGGATCCATGTATGTGAACAAAGTATGGACTTTGATTGACTTGCCCGATGATCGGTGAGTCATTGAGAATAAATGGATCTTCAAGAGGAAGATGGGCGCTGATAGTAGTGTTACTATCTACAAAGCTCAAATTGTCGCAAAATGTTTTTGACAAGTTCAAGGCGTTGACTACGATGAGATTTTCTCACTCGTATCGATGCTTAAAAGTCTGTCCGGATCATGTTAGTTGTTGCCACATTTTATGAAATCTGGCAAATGGATGTCAAAACTGCATTCCTTAATGGATTTCTTAAAGAAGAGTTATATATGATGCAACCAGAAGGTTTTGTCGATCCTAAAGGTGCTAACAAAGTGAGCAAGCTCCAGCTATCCATCTATGGACTGGTGCAAGCATCTTAGAGTTCGAATATATGCTTTGATAAAGAGATCAAAGCATATGGTTTTATACAGACTTGCGGTGAAGCCTGTATTTACAAGAAAGTGAGTGGGAGCACTACAACATTTCTGATGAGTGTATGTGAATGACATATTGTTGATCGGAAATAATGTAGAATTTTCTAAAAAGCATAAAGTAGTGTTTGAAAGGAGTTTATCAAAGAAAGACCTCGGTGAAGCTACTTACATATTGAGCATCAAGATCTATTTAGATAGATCAAGACGCTTGATATATTTTCAATGAGTACATACCTTCACAAGATTTTGAAGTAGTTCAAAATGGAATAGTCAAAGAAGGAGTTCTTGCCTATGTTGCAAGGTGTGAAGTTGAGTAAAGACTCAAAACCCGACCACGGCAGAAAATAGAAAGATAATGAAAAGTCATTCCCTATGCCTCAGTCATAAGTTCTACAAAGTAAGCTATGCTGTGTACCAGACCTATTGTGTACCTCACCACAAGTTTGGCAAAAGGATACAATAGTGATCCAGGAGTGGATCACTGGACAGCGGTAAAAAATATCCTTAGTTGAATAAAGAAATGTTTCTCGGTTATGGAGGTGACAAAGAGTTCGTCGTAAAGAGTTACATCGATGCAAGCTTTGACACCGATCTGGATGACTCTAAGTCTCGATCTTGATACATATTGAAAGTGGGAGCAATTAGCTAGAGTAGCTCCGTGCAAAGTATTGTAGACATAGAAAATTTGCAAAATACATACGGCTCTGAATGTGGCAGACCCGTTGACTAAATTTCTCTCACAAGCCAAACATGCTCACTCTTTGGGTGTTAATCACATAGCGATGTGAACTAGATTATTGACTCTAGTAAACCCTTTGGGTGTTAGTCACATGGAGATGTGAACTAATAACATAAAGATGTGAACTATTGGTGTTAAATCACAGGACGATGTGAACTAGATTATTGACTCTAGTGCAAGTGGGAGACTGAAGGAAATATGCCCTAGAGGCAATAATAAAGTTGTTATTTATATTTCCTTCTATCATGATAAATGGTTACTATTCATGCTAGAATTGTATTAACCGGAAACTTAGTACATGTGTGAATACATAGAAAAATAGAGTGTCCCTAGTATGCCTCTACTTGACTAGCTCACTAATTAAAGATGGGTAAGTTTCCTAGCCATGGACATGTGTTGTCATTTGATGAACGGGATCACATCATTAGAGAATGATGTGATGGACAAGACCCATCCGTTAGTTTAGCATAATGATCTTTAAGTTTTTTTGCTACTGCTTTCATCATGACTTATACATGTTCGTCTGACTATGAGATTATGCAACCCCCGAATACCGGAGGAACACCTTGTGTGCTATCAAACGTCACAAAGTAACAGGGTGATTATAAAGATGCTCTATAGGTGTCTCCAGTGGTGTTTGTTGAGTTGGCATAGATCAAGATTAGGATTTGTCACTCTGTCTATCGGAGAGGTGTCTCTGGGCCCTCTCGGTAATGCACATCACTATAAGCCTTGCAAGCAATGTGACTAATGAGTTAGTTGCGGGATGATGCATTACAGAATGAGTAAAGAGACTTGCCGGTAACAAGATTGAACTAGGTATTGAGATACCGACGTTCGAATCTCGGGCAAGTAACATACCGATGACAAAGGGAACAACCTATGTTGTTATGCGGTTTGACCGATAAAGATCTTCGTAGAATATGTAGGAACCAATATGAACATCTAGGTTCCGCTATTGGTTATTGACCGGAGATGAGTCTCGGTCATGTCTACATAGTTCTCGAACACGTCGGGTCCGCACGCTTAACGTTCTGTGACAATTTGTATTATGAGTTATGTGATTTGATGACCGAAGTTTGTTCGGAGTCCCGGATGAGATCAGGGACATGACGAGAAGTCTCGGAATTATCGAGATGTAAAGATCGATATATTCGAAGGCTATATTCGGACATCGGAAAGGTTCCGAGTGATTCGGGTATTTTTCAGAGTACCAGAGAGTTACGGGAATTCGTATTGGGCCTTAATGGGCCATACGGGAAAGGAGAGAAAGGCCTCAAGGGTGGCCGCGCCCCTTCCCCATGGACTGGTCCGAATTGGACTAGGGAAAGGGGGCGCCCCCTTCCTTCCTTCTCCTTCTCCCTTCCCTTTTCCTATTCCATGTGGGAGGGGGAATCCTACTAGGACTAGGGAGTCCTAGTAGGACTCCACACTTTGGGCGCGCCCTATGAGGGCCGGCCTCCTCCTCCATCCATCCTTTATATACGTGGTCAGGGGGCACTCCATAGACACACAAGTTGATCATTGATCCCTTAGCTGTGTGTGGTGCCCCCTCCACCATAATCCACCTCAGTCATATCGTCGTAGCGCTTAGGCGAAGCCCTGCGCCGATAGCTTCATCATCACCGTTGTCGGTGTCAGAACCGGCGGATCTCGGGTAGGGGGTCCTGAACTGTGCGTCTAGGCCGGATGGTAACAGGAGGCAGGGGACACAATGTTTTACCCAGGTTCGGGCCCTCTTGATGGAGGTAAAACCCTACGACCTGCTTGATTAATATTGATGATATGGGTAGTACAAGAGTAGATCTACCACGAGATCGGAGAGGCTATACCCTAGAGGCTAGCCTATGGTATGATTGTATGTTGTGGTTGTTGTCCTACGAACTAAAACCCTTCGGTTTATATAGACACCGGAGAGGGTTAGGTTTACACAAGGTCGGTTACAAAGGAGGAGATATCCATATCCGTATTGCCTAGCTTGCCTTCCACGCCAAGTAGAGTCCCATCCGGACACGAGACGAAGTCTTCAATCTTGTATCTTCATAGTCCAACAGTCCGGCTGTCCGGAGACCCCCTAATCCAGGACTCCCTCAGTAGCCCCCGAACCAGGCTTCAATGACGATGAGTCCTACGTGCAGTATTGTCTTCGGCATTGCAGGGCGGGTTCCTCTCCAAATTCCGTGTACCCGTCGAAATAGTGTCCGACCTCTTGTGAATGTTGCACTCCTTGGCTTCCACGCCCAATAATGGCCCTTTCCACGTGTCGAGCGAATGTGAAGAGTCAGGGTGTTTTTACATTTACCTCCCTAGCTGTGTGAATGAGCTGCCTATTAAAAAGACGAGGATTCATATCCAAATCACACCATCCTCCCTTGGCGAGCCTTCATCGGAGCGCACTCGACAGAGATCCATTCCATCATGGCCGGTCGACGCAGCTCCTCCTCTTGCTCCCCTAGCCCCAATCCTGGAGATTGGGAGAGATGTTCCGTCCCGCACAACAAATTAGTGATGCTTCAGACCAAGGGATTTCTTCCCCCAGCGTACATGGTCCCGGTTCGAGCCGGGCTTGCCACCTATAATGGCGGAGAGCAAGCGGAGAGCCTTCCCAATCCCTCCAAGGGAGAGCGGGTATGCCTTGTCCCTTATTTGGTAAGAGGGCTCGGATTTCCAATTCATCCGTTTCTCTGGGGGCTCCTGGAGTTCTACGGCCTCCAGTTGCATAACCTTACGCCTGCCTCCATGCTGCATATCGCGGGATTCGTAGCCCTTTGCGAGTTGTTTTTGGGCTGTGAGGCTCATTTCGCTCTGTGGAAGAAGTTGTTCTGCCTTGTGCCCCGTTCTCAGAAGGGGTCAATATATCAAGTGAGCGGAGCCGAAGTGTGGCGTATTGCCGGGACCGGATACCTGTCCGGAACCCCAAAGAAGACGTCCAAAGACTGGCCTTCAGAATGGTTTTATATAGAAGAAGTCCCCCTCCCGGATCCTATTAGAATCGGCCTTCCTGAGTTTGACAACGCCCCTTTGAAGAAGCGCCGGAGTTGGCGTCCATGGAGCTCCCTGGAGGAAGATGACAGGGACGTTCTTTACCTAATGAGCCAGATAAGTTTTTTAGCTCGATCCGGATTGACCATGATCGAGGTCATGGCCATATGTATTATGCGGGGGGTGCAGCCGCTTCAATATAGAGGCCACCCCATGTGGGATTTCAACGGGGAGGATGACGCCACCCACCACGGCCGCAAAGGGCCGGCATCGGTTGCTGATCTAATAAAGATCTTATCCACTTTGTACAAGGGAGAAGAGGAGGAATTCCTTCATGTCAACCCGTAGGGCGGATTTTCTATGTACAATCCTCCGAGCAGGGTAAGCGGAGACTTTTTCTCGCCCATCTGTTTCGTATTCCCGTAGTTAAGTATTCACTCTAGCGATTTCATCGTAGGAGCTACGCCAGGCTGTAAAGGAGATAAACAGCCCCCCTCCACAACCCGAGGACCCTGGACGGTCCCTTGACCCGGCTTCCCAGGAGGATCCGGACATATCTGTGGAGCTGATCAATGGGGTATTTTACCAAATGAGTAATGACAACGCTTTGGTGGCCATTACGGCCGGTTACCCTGGGCTACTTCCAGCCGCACAGGTGACTGAGACCGATGTCCCAGCACTTCAAAAGGTCCTTGCGTGTTTTTGATTGCCGTATAACATCCGTGTTTTGTAGGGGAGGTCCTCGAGGTGGAAGGCCGAGCCTGCGGCGACTAGCCAACAAGGGGCCGTGAGGCCAGGCAGGCTGAAAAGACCCGCAGTCCGGATTGAGACACCGGCGCAGTGGTACGGCGCGCCATCTTTATTGCAAGACATTATTCTCAGAGGCATATTAACGCCCATGCCTTCTTTTCAGGAAAAAGAGCGCTCGCCGGACTATACTCGTAGAGGCTACTAATCACGCCTCCACCAGCCAGGCTCCAAGGCCGGATACGAAGGCGGGAACGAATACGAGGCGTGCGCTGGGCGCTCCTCCAACAGAGGATGCGGATAAACTATCTGCCACCAATTCCGAGGTGGAAAGTGCCATGAACCACAGGCGTCACTGGACTGTTCTTCGTGACGCTTGTTTCTCCCAAGAGGCATTGGATGCCTTCAACTCGGGAGATGCGTACCTCTGTGCCACTCAAAATGGTCTAGCCAGAGCCATAGAGCAGTATGTAAAAGACATATGGGTGATAAAATTTGGTGATTATATATATCAGTAGCCCCTGAGACTTGAAACAGTTAGAATAACTGATTTAAGGATCATTTGTTATGCATGTTCTTACCGAAAAGAATACTCAATTGTCCCAGGAGCTGGAAGAGTGCAGAGCCCAACTTCAGGCCGCACTGTCCGTGGCGGGGGAGCCCAAAGAGACCCCCTCTAGTAATATATCCTTCGAATGATGTGTCATATAGGATGTGGCGTATATGCAGATCTGACGATAAAATTGCAGATCACGCTGGAGTAAATCTGGATAAGCAACAGCTCCTACGCCAGCTGAAGGCTGGTGAGAGCATGCTTACGAGGGTGAGGCGGGAGAAGAATGATCTCCTAGATGCCAACACCAAGCTGGGCGTGGAACTAAAAGATGTTCGTGCCCAACTGTCGGACTCTGTTAAGGAGAATCGGCGGCTTCGACGCGGCATATTTAGTAAGTGCTTGAACGAACTTTGAAAAAGAGTTCGGCGAGGAAGCTGGCTGACAGAGTTATGTCTGTAGGTATGCTAACAGGTCGTCCTGCCGAGGAAATGCCCGGTTCAACGGGTGACCTTCTTCCCGAGCTCTCACAGCTGCACGAACGAGTTCGGCAGGTGATGCAGGGCGTCGCCCAGGCCTTGTGGCCATCCGTCTCCATACCCGAAGGCCTTGGAGAGCTTGCAGAAAAGCTGAAGGGAGCGCGGCGGCACTTCCGATTATGGAAGATATCGGCCTGCCGTCAGGGCGCCAGGGAAGCCTGGGCAATGGTGAAGACACGGTACACAAAGGCTGACCCGAACCACATGGCCGAAGTCGGACCTGTGGGGCCCGATGGGAAGGAGATCCCTGTGAGCTTAGTGTACGGCCAAGTAGAATTGGTCGCAAAGTATTCCCAATAGGACTGTAGACTAGACGGCCTATTGGATGGTATTGAAGAGGAATTCAACCAGTCAAATTGACTATGTAATTTAAAGTGACATGTATAATGCCTTCTAGCCAGATTGTAGATCATTTGTCGTGGCGGACCTTTTCGCTTCAACCTCGGGACCCGACGGTCCGAAGTGTATCCGAATACCCTCTCGGTTATGTAAGAACTGGGGCATGCGTGGAGACCAGGCGTAGGGGTCATTAGTGCTTTATCAGACAAGTGCCCAACTAGTTATGTTATATTACATGGGTAGTAAGAAACATCTTCCAGTGAGAATAGTTCCCTTAAGGGTTCCTTTCCCTGGGTAAGCATGCCCTAAAGTGCATGTCCGGACTGCAATAAGAAGCGCAGAAAAAGAATCTGGGGGCATATATGGAAAATAAATAAAAGTCATATTTTGTTCACTGATCGAATATTCCCTTAAGAACGCTAGCTTTCGGCTTCACCCAGTCTGAGGTACACATCCGGCTGACCCGGCGGTAACAATCCCAGAGGTGCTCCCCTTATGCCCTAGACGAATTAACGAGAACGTAGGGCATAAATACAAGAGCCAGGCAACCCAGCTTGGCCAAAACTTAAGTCATATCGATGCATATAATGGTGAAAAAAGGTACATGCGGAAGTATAACACATGTGTTGGGCATGAGGCCCAGGTAAATAATTAAGCTTCTGTGAAAGAAGCCCCCATGTATGAATAGTGCGGCTAGCGCATCTGTAATGTACGAGTGAGGCACAAGGTGACCCTTGAAGGCCTAGAGAAATAAAAGAAAGAAAGGGAAACAAGACATATGATGCATATGCAAAAAATGGACAAAGGGAGGGGACTAACATAGAGTCCGGTGCTAGGCGTAGAATCTTCGAAGCCTGGCTGTGTTCCATGGGTTTGGCTCGAGTCGACTAGTCGATGCATCCCGCAGTCGGTAGACTCCACCAGTCAGAACTTGGTCAATAATGAAGAGACCTTCCCATTTAGGCTCGAGCTTGTTCTTTTTCTTATCTGGCAGTCATAGAACTAGTTCGCCAATGTTATAAGTTTTGGCCCGTACTTCTCTGCTTTGGTATCTGCGAGCCTATTGCTGGTAAAATGCGGAACGGGCTTTGGCTACGTCGCGCTCTTCCTCCAAGGTGTCCAGACTATCCTGCCGATTGAGCTCGGCTTCTCTTTCTTCATACATGCGCACTCGAGGTGAGTCATGAATTATGTCACATGGCAAGACTGCCTCTGCGCCATACACCATAAAAACGGTGTATATCCGGTACTACGATTCGGCGTGGTCCGCAGCCCCCAGAGTATGGAGTTGAGCTCCTCTACCCAGTGCGTGTCAGACTCTATTAAAGAACGCACTAATCTGGGTTTAATGCCGCTCATTATAAGACCGTTTTCTCGTTCGACTTGACCGTTGGTTTGTGGGTGATAGACTGAAGCATAATCGAGCTTGATGCCCATTTTGCTGCACCAGAGTTTTACCTCGTCGGCCGTGAAGTTCGTGCCGTTATCAGTGATGATGCTGTGGGGGACACCGTAACGGTGTACAACCCCGGATATGAAATCTATCACCGGTCCGGATTCGGCTATTTTAACAGGTTTAGCCTCTATCCATTTGGTGAATTTATCCACCATGACCAATAAGTATTTTTTCTTGTGGGTTCCCCCTTTAAGGGGTCCAACCATGTCAAGCCCCCAGACCGCGAAGGGCCATGTAATGGGGATTGTTTGGAGGGCGGTGGGTGGCATGTGGCTTTGATTTGCAAAGAGCTGGCAACCGGCGCAACGTTGGACCAAGTCTTGTGCATCTGCCCGGGCCGTTGGCCAATAGAATCCTGTACGGAAGGCCTTGCTTACAAGAGCCTGGGCTGTGGCATGATGACCGCCGAGTCCGGCATGAATTTCTGCCAAAAGGTTCCGCCCTTCCTCTTCGGAGATGCACCTTTGAAGGACTCCGGTAGTGCTTTTCTTGTACAATTCTCCCTCATGGACCCTGTAGGCCTTGGATCGCCACACTATGCAGCATGCCTCATTTTGGTCTTCCGAAAGTTCCTGTCTAGTTAGGTAGGCCAGAAATGGTTCTGTCCACGGGGTAATAGTGGCCATTATTTCGTGGGCTGAATGTGTTATTTCGGTGGCGGAGCCTCCGATTGTGTCAGAGAGTTCGGTATCGGGTATTTTGGCCGGGTCCGGACTGTTGTTGCCGGTGTGCCCTTCCCATGCTACAGATGGCTTGAAGAGCCTTTCCAGAAATATGTTGGGAGGGACCGCATCGCGTTTTGCACCGATGCGGGCGAGGATATCCGCCGCCTGATTGTTTTCCCGAGCCACATGGTGAAATTCGAGCCCCTCGAACCGAGCTGACATTTTTAGGACGGCATTGCGATAAGCTGCCATTTTCGGATCCTTGGCATCAAAGTCTCCATTTATTTGGGATATCACGAGGTTCAAATCCCCGCGCACCTCTAGGCGTTGAATGCCCATGGATACTGCCATCCGGAGACCATGCAGAAGGACCTCATATTCGGCTACATTGTTGGAGTCCGTATACATTATCTGTAGTACGTATTGAATGGTATCTCCTGTTGGGGACGTCAAAACGATGCCAGCCCCCAGACCAGCCAACATTTTGGAGCTGTCGAAGTGCACGATCCAGTTTGAATATGTGCCGTACTCCTTAGGGAGTTCGACTTCCGTCCACTCGGCGATGAAGTCAGCCAAAACTTGCGACTTAATAGCTCGCCGTGGCTTGAAGTTATGTCGAACAGGAGGAACTCAATGGCCCATTTGGCAATCCGGCCCGTCGCGTCATGGTTGTTTATAATATCGTTAAGTGGTACTTCCGAGGCTACCGTTATCGAAAACTCATGAAAGTAGTGTCGCGGCTTCCGGGATGCTATAAATACCGCGTACGCTATCTTTTGATAATGCGGGTACCATGATTTGCATGGAGTAAGGACAGCGGACACATAGTAAACCGGCTTTTGAAGGGGGAATTTGTGTCCATCCACTTCTAGCTCGACGACGAGCACTGCACTTACTACTTGATGAGTTGCCGCAATGTATAATAGCATTGGTTCGCCGATGTTTGGCGCGTCCAGGACTGGGTTTGTTGCCAATATGGCTTTTATTTCGTTGAGTCCGGCCGTGGCGGCATCCGTCCACTCGAAGTGTTCGGTGCACCGGAGGAGGCGATAAAGGGGTAATGCATTTTCTCCCAAGCGGGAGATAAAGCGGCTTAGAGGCGCCACGCATCCGGTCAATTTTTGTATATGTTTGAGGTCTGTTGGGGTAGCCAACTGTGACAACGCTCGGATTTTGGCCGGATTAGCTTCAATACCTCTACTGGAGACAATGAATCCCAAGAGCTTTCCGGCTGGTACGCCGAAAACGCATTTTACGGATTGAGCTTGATGTCATATGTTCGGAGGTTATCGAATGTGAGCCTCAAGTCGTCTACTAGAGATTCGACATGCTTGGTTTTGACGACCACGTCATCTACGTATGCCTCCACTGTTTTGCCGATCTGGTTTGCCAGACATGTCTGAATCATGCGCTGATATGTTGCGCCGGCGTTTTTGAGCCTGAAGGGCATTGTGTTGAAGCAGAATGGGACATATGGTGTGATGAATGCCGTTGCGGCTTGGTCTGGCTCTGCCATTTTAATTTGATGGTAGCCGGAGTATGCGTCAAGGAAACACAATGAATCGTGTCCTACGGTAGCATTGATGATTTGATCGATGCGGGGGAGGGGGAAGGGGTCCTTTGGGCAGGCCTTGTTAAGGTCCTTAAAATCGACGCACAAGCGCCAGGATTTGTCCTTCTTTGGTACCATCACCAGGTTTGCTAGCCAGTCCGGATGTTTTATGTCTCTGATGAATCCGGCCTCCAATAGCTTGGCTAGTTCCTCTCCCATGGCTTGTCTCTTAGGTTCGGAGAAACGCCGAAGAGCCTTCTTGACTGTCTTGAATCCTTTTAGGATATTTAGGATTTGCTCGGCCAGCGTGCGTGGGATTCCTGGCATGTCTGAAGGGTGCCAGGCAAAAGTGTCTCAGTTCTCGCGTAGGAACTCTCGCAGTGCGGCGTCGACATCAGGGTTTAATTGTGCCCCGATGGAAGCTGTTTTTGTAGGGTCCGTTGGATGGACTTGGAATTTGACTATTTCGTCTGCCGGTTTAAAGGAGGTGGACTTGGATCTTTTATCGAGTATCACGTCATCCCTGTTCACCGTGGAGCGCAGCGCAGTTAGTTCCTCGGCCGCTAGGGCTTCAGATAGTGCCTCAAGGGCCGGTGCAGCTGTCTTATTTTCGGCGCGGAGTGCTATGTCCGAACCACTAGCAAGAGTGATGATTCCGTTGGGCCCGGGCATTTTGAGCTTCATGTACCCGTAATGGGGTATGGCTTGGAAGATTGTAAACGCCTCCCACCCTAATAGAGCGTGGTATCCGCTGCTGAACGGGGCCACTTGGAATGTAATTTCTTCGAACCTGTAATTATCCGGCGTGCCGAATACCACATCTAGTGTGATTTTCCCAGCACAGCGTGCTTCCCGACTGGGGATGATTCCTCTAAAGGTTGTGCTACTTTGCTCAATGCGGCTCCAGTCTATTTCCATCTTTTGAAGAGTTTCCTCATAGATGAGGTTTAATCCGCTGCCGCCGTCCATGAGTACCTTGGTGAGTCGAAAGCCGTCCACGATTGGACTGAGGACCAGTGCGGCTGGTGCTCGGGCTGTTCGGAATTTAGGTTCGTCACTGGCATTGAAGGTAATAGCCGTGTCACTCCAAGGATTTATTTCTACTATGTGGCAGATTTCGGCCATGCTGCGGAGTGTTCGCTTGCTCCTATTATTTGACGCGAAGGTCTCAAAGACCGTTAACACCGTATTGTTGTCCACGGGATGGTGCTCTGTGGTATTTGGGAGGAGTAGATCTTCACCACTTTTGGCCACCTGCCGGAGTATCCAACATGCTCTAAGGCTGTGCGTTGGTATTGCATACGTCGTGCTAACAAAGCTCTCCCTCGACACTCAGCTGGATCAAGAGTTCGTGGGACGTCACCGAGCCGAACGTGTGCAGATCACGAAGGTGTTATACTTTTGGTACTAGGATCGGTCGGATCATGAAGACGTATGACTACATCAACCACGTTATCATAACGCTTCCACTTACGGTACACGAGGGTACGTGGACAACACTCTTCCCCTCTCGTTGCTATGCATCACCATGATAGATCTTGCGTGTGCATAGGAATTTTTTTGAAATTACTGCGTTCCCCAACAAATGTTGCATGGAAAACAAAAAAAATCTATGCACACGCAATGATCTATCCGTCGAGAAGCATAGCAATGAGGGGGAGAGTGTGCTTGTAGACCGTAAGTGGAAGCGTTTAACAACGTGATTGATGTAGTCGAACTTCTTCGCGCTCCAACCGATCAACTACCAAAGGCACGACACCTCCGTGTTCTGCACACGTTCAGCTCGGTGACGTCCTCCGCCTTATTGATCCAGGAAGATGGTGAGGTAGTAGCTAGATGAGTTTTGGCAGCACGACGGCGTGGTGATGGTGATGGTGAAGTGATCTCCATAGGGCTTCTTCTAAACACTATGAAAATATGGCTGGGGATGTAAACGGTGGAGGGGGGCGTCGCACACGGCTAGGCAATTGTCTAATTTGTGCTAGGCACCCCTTCTCACATATATTTAGGTGGGAAGGAGGGAGGAGGAGCCAAAGGGGGCGCCCAAGTAGGAGGAATCCTACTTGGGGTCTCTCCCAAGCCGTGCCCCTGCCTTGTATAAGTGCGGGGGAAGGCAGGGGAGGGTTCCCCCGATTTCCTTTCTCATTTGAGGAGGGAAAGGAAGGAGGGGCCACCCCTCCCCTTTCCTTCCCCCAGGGCTTGCTATCCAAGGAAGGGGTGCACCAAGGGCTGGTTTGTCCCCCCCCCCTTTGGCCCATTAGGCCCATACACTTACCGGGGGTGTCTAGAAGCCCTTCCGGTGACCCGATGACTACTCGGTGCACTCCGAAACTCTTCCGGTGTCCGAATACCATCATGCTATATATAAATCTTTACCTCTCAACCATTTTGAGACTCCTAGTCATGTCCGCGATCTCATCCAGGACTCCAAACAACATTCGGTCACCAAATCATATAACTCATATAACACTATATCGTCAACGAATGTTAAGCGTGCGGACCCTACGGGTTCGAGAACTATGTAGACATGACGGAGACACCTCTCCGGTCAATAACCAATAGCAGAACCTAGATGCCCATATTAGCTCCTATATATTCTACGAAGATCTTTGTCGGTCGATCCGTTATGACAACATACGTAATTCCCTTTGTCAATCGGTATGTTACTTGCCCGAGATTCGATCGTCGGTATCTTTATATCTAGTTCAATCTCGTTACCGGGAAGTCTCTTTACTCATTTCGTAATACATTGCTACCTCTTGAGCACTGCATTGGTTTTCCCCGAAGAGGAAGGGATGATGCAGCAAAGTAGCGTAAGTATTTCCCTCAGTTTTTGAGAACCAATGTATCAATCCAGTAGGAGGCTACGCGCGAGTCCCTTGCACCTGCACAAAACAAATAAATCCTCGCAAATAACGCAAATAGGGGTTGTCAATCCCTATAGGGACACTTACGAGAGTGAGATCTGATAGATATGATAAGATAATTTTTTTGCTATTTTTATGATAAAGATGCAAAGTAAAATAAAGGCAAAGTAAATAGCAAAGGAAATAACTAAGTAGTAGGAGATCAATATGATAAAGATAGACCCGGGGGCCATAGGTTTCACTAGTGCCTTCTCTCAAGAGCATATGTATTCTACGGTGGGTGAACAAATTACTGTTGAGAAATTGACAGAATTGAGCATAGTTATGAGAATATCTAGGTATGATCATGTATATAGGTATCACGTCCGAGACAAGTAGACCGACTCCTGCCTGCATCTACTACTATTACTCCACTCATCGACCGCTATCCAGCATGCATCTAGAGTATTAAGTTAAAAATAGAGTAACACCTTAAGCAAGATGACATGATTTAGGGATATACTCATGCAATATGAAGAAAACCCCATCTTGTTATCCTCGATGGCAACAATACAATACGTGCCTTGCCGCCCTTACTGTCACCGGGAAAGGACACCGCAAGATTGAACCCAAAGCTAAGCACTTCTCCCATTGCAAGAAAGATCAATCTAGTAGGCCAAACCAAACTGATAATTCGAAGAGACTTGCAAAGATAACCAGTCATACATAAAAGAATTCAGAGAAGATTCAAATATTATTCATAGATAGACTTGATCATAAACCCACAATTCATCGGTCTCAACAAACACACCACAAAAATAAGATTCTATCGAATAGATCTCCACAAGAGAGGGGGAGAACTTTGTATTGAGATCCAAAAAGAGAGAAGAAGCCATCTAGCTACGAACTATGGCCCCGTAGGTCTGAGGTAAACTACTCACACTTCATCGGAGGGGCTATGGTGTTGATGTAGAAGCCCTCCGTGATCGATGCCCCCTCCGGCGGAGCTCCAGAACAGGCCCCAAGATGGGATCTCGTGGATACAGAAAGTTACGGTGGTGGAATTAGGGTTTTGGCTCCGTATCTGATCGTTTGGGGGTACGTGGATATATATAGGAGGAAGGAGTTCGTCGGTAGAGCAACAGGGGGCCCACGAGGGTGGAGGGCATGCCTGGTGGGGGTGGGCGCGCCCCCCTACCTCGTGGCCTCCCGTTTCCTTTCTTGACATAGGGTCCAAGTCTCCCTGGTCTTGTTCGTTGAGAAAATCACATTCCTGTAGGTTTCATTCCGTTTGGACTCCGTTTGATATTCCTTTTCTTCGAAACCCTAAAACTGACAAAAAACATCAATTCTGGGCTGGGCCTCCAGTTAATAGGTTAGTCCCAAAAATAATATAAAATTGGATAATAAAGCCCAATAATGTCCAAAATAATAGATAATATATCATGGAGCAATCAAAAATTATAGATACGTTGGAGACGTATCATACATCACCTCGTGACTAAACTCCTTAGTCATTTTCTTGCCAGCTTATGATGTGTATTAACGAGAGGCCCAAATATAACTCTCCAATACTCAGAGTGACAAATCCTAATATCGATCTATGCCAACTCAACAAACACCTTTGGAGATACCTGTAAAGCATCTATAATCACCCAATTACATTGTGACGTTTGATAGCACACAAGGCATACTTTATAGAACCTATGACTGAGGCATAGGGATTGACTTTCATTCTCTCTATATATTCTGTCGTGGTCGGGTTTTGAGTTGTACTCAACTTCACACCTTGTAACACATGCAAGAACCCTTTCTTTGACTGATCCATTTTGAACTTCTTCGAAACTTTATTAAGGTATGTGCTTTGTGAAAGTCCTATCAAGCGTCTTGATCTATCTCTATAGATCTTGATGCCTAATATATAAGCATCTTCACCGAGGTCTTTCATTGAAAAATTCTTGTTCAAGTATCCTTATATAATATCAGAAATGCTACAGAGCTCCCACTCACTTTCTTGTAAATACATGCTTCACCATAAGTCCGTATAAAACCATATGCTTTGATCACCTCATCAAAGCATATATTCTAACTCTGAGATGCTTGCACCAGTCCATAGATGGATTGCTGGAGTTTGCACACTTTGTTAGCACATTTAGGATGAACAAAACCTCATGGTTGCATCATATACAATTCTTGTTTAAGAAATCCACTAAGGAAGGCAATTTTGACATCCATTTGCTAGATTTCATAATTATAAAATGCGACAATTACTAACATGATTCAGACAGACTTAAGCATCGCTACGGGTGAGAAAGTCTCATCGTAGTCAACTCCTTGAACTTGTCGAAAACCTTTCGCAACAAGTCGAGCTTTGTAGATAGAGATATTACCATCAACATCTGTCTTCCTCTAGAATATCCATTTATTCTCAATGGCCTATTGACCTTCGGGCAAGTCCACCAAAGTCCACACTTTGTTCTCATACATGGATCCTATCTCAGATTTCATGGCCTCAAGCCATTTATCAGAATCTGGGCTCATAGCTTCTTCATAGTTCGAAGGTTTGTCGTTGTCTAACAACATGACTTCCAGAACAGAATTACCATACCACTCTGGTGCGGATCGTTCTGTGGTTGACCTACGAGGTACAGTAGCAACTTGATCTGAAGTTTCATGGTCATTATCATTTGCTTCCTCTCTAGTTGGTGTAGGCATCAGTGGAACAGTTTCATGTGATGTGCTACTTTTCGGTTCGAGAGAAGGTACAATTACCTCATCAAGTTCTGTTTTCCTCCTACTCACTTCTTTCGAGAGAAACTCATCCTCTAGAAATGTTCCATTCGTGGCAACAAAGATCTTGCCTTCGGATCTATGGTAGAAGGTGTACCTGTAAGTGCATCTAGTGCCACCCCTAGTTGGTTTTGGAGTATTGACGACAAACCTGGTTGAGGGACTAATGTGTTTGTGAGAATTGCAGGATAACACAGGTAGAAGTCCCTCATTGATTCGGTTTTCCTACCAGAGATGACCCCTAAAAATGTATGAAGACATTGAAGTCAAAGGTGGTATGTGAAGACATTCACATTGAAGACTATGACAAGAGAAGACATCGCGTGAAGACTATGGAGCGCGAAGACTTAGCAGTTTCATCGTTATGTGTTTTTCCTTGTTGAGTCATAGGAACCACCGTACTGTTAAGTGGGGTCCAAGAGAACCAGTCAAAATGACTGAAGTGATGCTTAACCAAAATCCTATGTCTTCGAGTGAAGACTATGAAAGCAAATCTTGTCCAGAGTTGGATAAGTCAGCTTTGCTTGTAGCTCAAGTAAAGTTGCCGTGTGTGTTTGAAATCTAACCGTTGGAACACGTGTCAGTTCCTTAGTGACCAAGGGTCATTTCGGACAAATCAGGTCGGGTTGCCTAGTGGCTATAAATAGCCCACCCCCTACAACCATAAACGGTTGGCTGCTCAGTGTTAGTGCACGGCTTTTGTCGTTTGAGAGCAACCCACCTTAAAGCCTTTGAGAGAGAATTCCTTGCGAGGATAAAGCCCTAAACACCCAGAGCCAAATAGTGTTAAGCATCACTTAAGTCTTCCTGTCTGTGTGATCTGAAGACTTATTACACTTGAGGACTGTGAATCCTCCAGCCGGTTAGGCGTCGCATTCTGAGCATCCAAGAGTCATTGTGGATCGCCGGTGAACGAAGTCTGTGAAGGTTTGGAAGTCTACCTTGAAGACTTACCAGAGTGATTGGGCGAGGACTGGGTATCCTTAGCTCAAGGGGAATAAGGTGAAGATGAGGTCTTCTGAGTTGAATCTCAGCCTCCCTAACCAGACGTACAGTTGTCATAGCAACTGGAACTGGTCCAACAAATCATTGTCTTCAACGAGTCACTGGTTTCATCCTTCCCTTCCCTTTACTTACTGTTGGTCCTTGTGAAGTCATTGTATGATTGCTTTATCTTTTGTATTCACTGAGTGACTGCTTGTTCTGATTGGCTTCACAATATCTTCCTACCTGATCTTTACTGCCTAGCTGCTATTAGTCATTGTGCTTTCACTCCATTAAATACTTGACTATGGTTTGCCTAGTGTAGTCTACCTTCCGCTGCATGGTAATAGGTTTATTTCTATCATTTGTTTTCGAAACTTCCATGTTTTGAAGACTTTCATAAAAATCGCCTATTCACCCCCCTCTAGTCGATCACTAGCACTTTCAATTGGTATCAGAGCAAGGTACTCCCTTGTTCTGTGTGATTCGGTTTAACCACCTGGAGTTTTAGCTATGTCGATTGCATGGATAATCAAAGTCTCTGCTACGTGCCCAGTCTTTGATGGAACTGAATATCCCTACTGGAAGAATAAGATGCGCATGCATCTTGAAGCCATTGATGTCGACCTATGGTATGTCGTCAAGAATGGCGTTCCCAAGGCTGGTGAAGGTGTCACCGTTGCTGATGTCAAGAAGTTCGTTCAACTGGACTCCACTGCCAAGAACATCATCTGTGGTCATCTAACCAAAGGATAGTATGGCCGTGTGAGTGCTTTGGAAACATCTAAGCTAGTCTGGGACTGGCTCTCCAAGGTCAACGAAGGCGTCTCAAGCCAGAGAGATCAGAGAATCAGTGTCCTTCGCAACCTCTTCAACTGCTTCAAGAGAAATGACAATGAGAATGTTCAGCTCACGTTTGATCGACTCACTGACATCACAAATGAGCTTCAAGCCCTCGGCGCCACTGAGATCATCAAGCATGAAGTTGTCAAGACACTCCTGAGATCACTTGACAGCTCGTTTGACACCCTAGCCCTGATGATTCAAGAACGTCCTGACTTCAAAACACTCGATCCGTTTGACATACTTGAGAGGCTCAACACACACGAGTTTCAGCTTTCTGAGAAAAGAGACATCTACGGTCCCAACTATGGGCGAACTCGTGCCTTGAAGGCAAAAGCTGTCTCCTCATCTGAATAAGAGTCTGACAGCAGTTCTGATGATCCTGAAGACATTGGAAAGGAGCTTGCTATGCTTGTGAAGAAGTTCCAAAAATTCACCAAGAAGAAAGGCTTCAGAAAGTCCTCACGATCAAGCTCAAGGAATGATGAAGCTTCTGCTCAAGACTACAAGAAGAGAACATGCCACAACTGCAGGAAACCTGGTCACTACATCTCTGAGTGTCTGCAGTGGGACAATGAGAACAAGAAGAAAAAGAAGAGCAAGGAGTATGATTCTGACGACAAGAAGAAGAAGAAATACTCAAAGTCTTCTTCCAAGTCCTCAAAGTCTTCATCACATAAGAAGAGCTCATCTGGCAAGGCACGTGCGTTTGTTGGCAAGGAAATGGATTCAGAGGAGGAGTCCGCTTCTGAGGAGGCGGAGGTGGAGTCTGAGGAGGAGTCTGATTCTGGCGTTGCGAGTCTGGCTACAGCATACGTTGCCAAGTCCATCTTCAACACTGAAGACAATGACTCCTTCACCGACACCGATGCAAATGACAAGGACTACTCCGCTCCTACCTACTGCTTCATGGCACGCGGTGCCAAGGTAAACACACGCACTACTCACTATCAAACTTCCAGTGAAGATGACTCTGATTGTGGTTCCAAACCCAGCTACAAAACACTTGCTAAAATTACAACTGAACAACAGAAAGCTATGGAACATATTCAAAAACAGTTAGACAAAAGCGATGACCTGTTAGACGCTGAAATGACTCGATCTCAGTCCTTAATTGAAGACATAAAAAATCTTCACGTTAATTATGAGGAACCTGAAAGTCGTCATGAAGCGCTCTCAACAACTCATGAAAAGCTTTCCCATGATTATCTTCAAAGGAAGCAAGATCTTGAGAAATTGAGAGCGGCTCATGAAGATCTTCAAAAGGAAAACGAGTCACTTCGCGCCAAACAGATTAGTTCAGCTCAGGAAGGATTTGACCCACCATGTATTAAATGTATTGAGCATGACAATGCTACTTCTGTTGCTGGTTGTTCTACTGCTGCTACTATCGCAATATCTTCAACTGCTGATGTGCCAACTAACCCCTCTGTTGAGGATGCCACTGCTATTGCTGATGAGAATGCTAGGTTGAAGACATTGCTTGAAACAGGGATGTTCAAAAGCCTCAAAGGGCATCAGACACTATGTGATGTCCTCAAAAGGCAGATCCTGAATCGAAACCCTAGGAAAGAGGGTGTTGGGTTCGAAAGGAAAATGAATCCTGATGGCTCTTACTGGAAACCTGAGCAGTACTGCAAAACCACATGGGTTGCTGCAAAGGGACCTTCAGTGGATCCATCCACCCTATCTGGCTTCACTTGTGCTAATCCCATTGTTATTGATGAATCCTTTGATGCAAACTATAAATGTTTAAGAATTAGAAGGGTAAAGTGTTTGCTAGGTATATTGGTACTAACTGCAGGAATGGACCGCCTATGAAGAAGGTCTGGGTGCCGAAAAGGTGTTTGGAGAATCTTCCTGTGAATGTCATCATGACACCACAGGTGAAGAAGACAAACCCTAGACCACAGGTTTCATACGATCCAAAGGCTTCATATAGACAGAGGAATCACCTGAGTCGCACTAACGCAAATGTTTTGCAGGGAAGCCATACTCAGGCCTGTGAATATGAGCACGCTTCATCAAACTGCCATGTTCATAAGACCAAGAACTATTCTGCTTATTCTTATGAGTACTATTGTCCACCTGCAAGACTTTTTGCTAGGGCTCCAAAGCCAAACTTCTCTGATGCTGCACTTAGACTCATTGCTTCGAAGCCACCCTTGAAGATGTGGGTAGCTAAGAAAGCTTAACTCTCTTTTGCAGGGAAAGGTCTCCAGCCGAAAACCAAAATCGTCTGAAGCTATTGCTGGGGACCTTAAACATCTTGTAGGACGCAAGATCAAATGCCCAAATGGTCTTATTATGTACTTTGTTCCTGAGTCGCTTGCTACTTGCCCTATCAGTCCTAATCTCGATCTAAGCTTTCATAATACACTGGCTCATCAAATGTTTTTGCTTCACAATTCTCTTCGTGAAGCCTATCCCCCAAACTGCAACGTAGGGTACGACACCAGCTGCTTCAGAATGGATTATTGATAGTGGGTGTACCAATCACATGACTGTCAAGCAAAGCCTTCTTATGGACTCAACCTTACATCCATCTGACAAAAGTCACATCACATTTGCTGACACTGGTAAAAGTAAGGTATTGGGTCTAGGTAGAGTTGCAATCTCAAAGGATCAACACATGGATAAAGTCATGCTTGTTGAATCCCTTGGCTTCAACTTAATGTCTGTCTAAATGCTTTGCGATTTAAACATGATTGTGATGTTTGGAAAATATCGTTGCCTTGTTCTAATGGAATCTGACAAGTCTCTAGTGTTTGAAGGGTATCGAAAAGATGATTTGTACGTGGTAGATTTCTCAGCAGGACCACAACTTGTCGCATGTCTTCTAGTAAAAGCTTCAGAATGCTGGCTCTGGCATCGGAGGCTAGGGCATGCTGGCGTGAGGAACTTGCACACTCTTGCAAGAAAGAAGCATGTCGTAGGCATCGAGGGCACCAAGTTCAATAAGGATCACTTATGCGGTGCCTGTGAAGCAGGAAAGATGACGAGGGCCAAGCTTCTCTCGAAGACAATCATGACAACGACTCAACCCTTCGAACTGCTCCACATGGATCTTTTCGGTCCCACTCATTACTCAACTCTTACTACTACTGCTTGTCTCTATGGCTTTGTCATTGTTGATGATTATTCAAGATATACTTGGGTGCATATAATCCTCTACAAGACTGAAGTGCAGGATGTCTCCAGACGCTTTGCCAATCGAGCAATGAACAACTATGGCGTCAAGATAAAGCACATCAGAAGTGACAATGGCACTGAATTCAAGAACACTGGCCTAGATACATATCTTGATACTTTGGGCATCACACATGAATTCTCAGCTCCATACACGCCACAGCAGAATGGTGTCGTCGAACGCAAGAACGGAACACTTATTGAGATGGCTCGGATGATGCTTGATGAATACAAGACTCCAAGAAAATTCTGGCCTGAAGCCATTGATACTGCATGCCATATCATCAACCGTGTTTATCTTCACAAGCTTCTGAACAAGACATCCTATGAGCTCCTTACTGGCAAGAAACCAAATGTCAGTTACTTCAGAGTATTTGGTGCCAGGTGTTGGATCAAGGATCCACATCACACTTCAAAATTTGCACCAAAAGCACATGAAGGTTTTATGCTTGGATATGGAAAGGATTCGCACTCCTACAGAGTCTTCAACCTCTTTCACTATAAAGTGGTTGAAACTGTGGATGTGCGGTTCGATGAGGCTAAAGGCTCGCAAAGAGAGGACCTGCCAAATGTGCTAGATGAAGTTCCATCCAGTGAATCAATCAAACTTATGGGAACTGGAGAAATCATACCTTCTGAAGCTCAGCCTGAAGAGGAACTTATCATCTCCGCACCTGATCAACCTGAAGACAATGATCAACCTGAAGACAATGCTCAGCCTAAAGACAATCCTTCTAACGATGACAATGATCAGCAAGAGCAAAATCTTCGTCCTATACATCCTCGTGTTGCAAATGAAGTACAGATTGAGAGAATAATTGATAGCATCAATGCACCAGGTCCAGTCACTCGTTCAAGGGCAACACAGCTAGCAAATTTCTGTGGGCACTTTGCATTTGTCTCAATATCTAAACCCAAGAAAGTTGATGAAGCCTTCATGGAACCTGAATGGATTCAAGCTATGCAAGAGAGCTTCAACAGTTTGAGTTGAATTATGTATGGGAACTGGTTAAGCGTCCTGATCCTCACAAGCACAATATAATAGGCACCGAATGGATATATCGCAACAAGCAAGATGAGCATGGTCAAGTTGTCAGAAACAAAGCTCGTCTCGTTGCTCAAGGATATACTCAAGTTGAAGGGATTGACTCCGATGAGACATTTGCTCCTATTGCTAGACTTGAAGCCATACGCATACTGCTGGCCTATGCAAATCATCATAACATTCTTCTGCATCAAATGGATGTGAAGAGCGCTTTTCTCAATGGCAAGATTCACGAAGAAGTGTATGTTGCACAACTGCCTGGCTTTGAAGATCCAAAACATCTTGATATGGTGTACAAGCTCAACAAGGCACTGTATGGCCTCAAACAAGCCCCTAGGGCATGGTATGACACACTCAAAGACTTCCTGAAGAGCAAAGGCTTCAAACCTGGTTCCCTCGACCCCACTCTCTTCACGAAGACATATGATGGTGAACTGTTTGTGTGCCAAATATATGTGGATGACATTATCTTTGGCTGCACCAATCAGAAATACACTGACGAATTTGGATATATGATGCAAGAGCAATATCAGATGTCCATGATGGGTGAGCTGAAGTTCTTCCTTGGTCTTCAAATACGTCAGCAACGCAACGACATCTTTATATCTCAAGAGAAATACCTCAAAAATTGCCTGAAGAAATTTGGAATGCAAGATTGCAAAGGCTACACGACGCCAATGCCAGCCAAACATCATCTGGGTCCCGACGACAATGGTAAAGAGTTCGATCAAAAGGTATACTGCTCCATGATTGGTTCCTTACTTTATTTATGTGCATCTAGGCCAGATATCATGCTTAGTGTTTGCATGTGTGCCCGGTTCCAAGCGGCATAAAAGGAATCGCATCACTTAGCTGTGAAGCGAATTCTCACATATTTGGCTCACACCCCAACACTAGGATTATGGTATCCAAAGGGCTCAGAGTTTGATTTAGTTGGATTCTCGGATGCTGATTATGCTGGTGACAAGGTGGATCACAAGTCTACATCAGGCACATGTCATTTTCTGGGACGATCACTTGTATGTTGGTCTTCAAAGAAGCAGAACTGTGTATCTCTCTCCAGTGCTGAATCTGAATACATTGCTGTTGGATCTTGCTGCGCTCAGCTTCTCTGGATGAAGCAAACACTCAAGGACTATGGTATTCACCTGAAGCAAGTACCACTCTACTGCGACAACGAAAGCGCCATCAAGATTGCCAACAACCAAGTTCAGCACTCGAAGACAAAGCACATTGAAATTCGTCATCACTTTCTCAGAGATCATGTTGTGAAGGAAGATATTGATATCATACACGTCAACACTGAAGAGCAATTGGCAGATATCTTCACCAAGCCCTTGGATGAGAAGAGGTTTTGCAAGTTACGGTGTGAGCTAAATATCTTGGAATCCTCAAATGTCCTGTGATTAGGCACACATCCTAACACTTATGCACGTTGATGACTTAGATGTGCAACACACGAAGTAAAGTATATCTTCAATCAATGAAGACTTACATTCTGAGTGTGAATACATTAACGTGGAATTTGACTTCGGAGCACCACGATAATTGTGCGCCGTGTCTGGGTCTAATACTTCCTATACGGTGGGTAACGCCACCACCAAATTTTTCTGTTTGAAGTGTTTTACCCATGGCGTTACATTTGCTATGTCTTCACATTTGGTTTGTCTTCAATTTCAACTTGTCTTCATGATTATCTTCACTATATTGACTTGATTGTCTTCTGATATATACATACTAGTGTTCTGTCCTCTATAGCATTCACTTATAGCTACGTCTTCCTTGTTGAATCTTTTGAACTAAGTGAATGTGATCGGACCCTAATCTCTCTATGCTTTCTATCTCAAACTCTATCTGTCCAAATCATATGCATTCTATTGAAACTGTCGAATGTCTTCTCTGCGTCCTTGTCAGCAGAAGATACAGAGACAAACATTAAGTCCGTTTTCAATGCTAATTCCTTCACCAGAAACCCGGAGAAGTGGGAACGACCACCCGACAATCCAGGCGTGCGTGGAAACGTGGAACAACCTCCAATATGTTTGTAAGTGCATCTAGTGCCACCCCTAGTTGGTTTTGGAGTATTGACGACAAACCTAGTTGAGGGACTAATGTGTTTGTGAGAATTGCAGGATAACACAGGTAGAAGTCCCTCATTGATTCGGTTTTCTTACCAGAGATGACCCCTAAAAATGTATGAAGACATTGATGTTAAAGGTGGTATATGAAGATATTCACATTGAAGACTATGACAAGAGAAGACATCGCATGAAGCCTATGGAGCTCGAAGACTTAGATCTTTCGTAGCTCTTTTTCCTCTTCCTTGTTGAGTCATAGGAACCACCGTACTATTAAGTGGGGTCCAAGAGAACCATTCAGAATGATTGAAGTGATGCTTAAACAAAACCTATGTCTTCGAGTGAAGACTATGAGAGCGAATCTTGTCCAGAGTCGGACAAGTCAGCTTTGCTTGTAGCCCAAGTAAAGTTGCCGTGTGAGTTTGAAATCTGACTGTTGGAACACGTGTCAGTTCCTTAGCGACCCAGGGTCATTTTGAACAAATCAGGTCGGGTTGCCTAGTGGCTATAAATAGCCCACCCCCTACAACCATAAATGGTTGGCTGCTCAGAGTTAGTGTACGGCTTTTGTCGTTTGAGAGCAACCCACCTTGAAGCCTTGGAGAGAGCATTCCTTGCGAGGATAAAGCCCTAACCACCCAGAGCCAAAGAGAATTAGGCATCACTTAAGTCTTCGTGTCTATGTGATCTGAAGACTTATTACACTTGAGGACTGTGCATCCTCCAGCCGGTTAGGCGTCGCGTTCTGAGCATCCAAGAGACATTGTGGATCGCCGGTGAACGAAGTCTGTGAAGGTTTGGGAGTCTACCTTGAAGACTTACCAGAGTGATTGGGAGAGGTCTGTGTGACCTTAGCTCAAGGGGAATACGGTGAGGACTGGGTGTCCTGAGCTGCGTGTTCAGGACTGGGTGTCCGGGACTGTGTGTCCTTAGGTTTAAATACCTAGCCGCCCTAACCAGACGTACAGTTGTCACAGCAACTGGAATTGGTCCACTAAATCATTGTCTTCAACGAGTCACTGGTTTCATCCTTCACATCCCTCTACTTAATGTCACTCCTTGTGAAGTCATTGTATGATTGCACTATCTTTTGTCTTCACTAAGTGACTGCGTGTTCTGTTTGGCTTCATAATATCTTCCTACCTGATCCTTACTACATTGCTACTATTAGTCATCGTGCTCTCACTTGAATACTTGACTATGGCTTGCCTAGTGTAGTCTACCTTCCGCTGCATGGTAATAGGTTTATTTCTATCGTTTGTCTTCGAAACTTCCATGTTTTGAAGACTTTCATAAAAATCGCATATTCACCCCCCCTTTAGTCGATATAACGCACTTTCAATTGGTATCAGAGCAAGGTACTCCCTTGTTTTGTGTGATTCGGTTTAACCACCTGGAGTTTTAGCTATGTCGACTGCAGGGATAATCAAAGTCTCCACTGCGTGCCCCGTCTTCGATGGAACTGAATATCCCTACTGGAAGAATAAGATGCGCATGCATCTTGAAGCCATTGACGTCGAGCTATGGTATGTCGTCAAGAACGGCGTTCCCAAGGCTGGAGAAGGTGTCACTGCTGCTGATGTCAAGAAGTTCATTCAACAGGACTCTACCACCAAGAATATCATCTGTGGTCATCTGACCAAAGGACAGTATGGCCGTGTGAGTGCTTTGGAAACATCTAAGCTGGTCTGGGACTGGCTCTCCAAGGTCAACGAAGGCGTCTCAACCCAGAGAGATCAGAGAATTAGTGTCCTTCGCAACCTCTTCAACCGCTTCAAGCAAAATGACAATGAGAATGTCCAGCTCATATTTGATCGACTCACTAACATCACAAATGAGCTTCAAGCCCTCGGTGCTACTGAGATCACCAAGCATGAAGTCGTCAAGACACTACTGAGATCACTTGACAGTTTGTTTGACACCCTAGCCCTGATGATTAAAGAACGACCTGATTTCAAGACACTCGATTCGTCCGACATACTTGAGAGGCTCAACACACATGAGTTTCAGCTTTCTGAGGAAAGAGATATCTACGGTCCAAACTATGGGCGAACTCGTGCCTTGAAGGCAAAAGCTGTCTCCTCATCTGAAGAAGAATCTGACAGCAGTTCTGATGATCCTGAAGACATTGGAAAGGAACTTGGTATGCTTGTGAAGAAGTTCCAAAAATTCACCAAGAAGAAAGGCTTCAGAAAGTCTTCACGATCAAGCTCAAGGAATGATGAAGCTTCTGCTCATGACTACAAGAAGAAAACATGCCAGAAGTGCAAGAAAACTGGCCACTTCATCTCTGAGTGTCCGCAGTGGGATAATGAGAACAGAAAGAAGAAGAAGAGCAAGGAATATGACTCTAACGACAAGAAGAAGAAGAAATACTCAAAGTCTTCTTCCAAGTCTTCCTCAAAGTCTTCATCACACAAGAAGAGCTCATCTGGCAAGGCACGTGCGTTTGTTGGCAAGGAAATGGATTCAGAGGAGGAGTCCGCTTCTGAGGAGGCGGAGGTGGAGTCTGAGGAGGAGTCCGATTCTGGCGTTGCAAGTCTGGCTACAGCATACGTTGCCAAGTCCATCTTCAACACTGAAGACAATGACTTCACCACCAACACCGATGCAAATGACAAGGACTACTCTGCTCCTACCTACTGCTTCATGGCACGCGGTGCCAAGGTAAACTCACGCACTACTCACTATCAAACATCAAGTGACGATGACTCTGATTGTGGTTCAAAACCCAGCTACAAAACACTTGCTAAAATCGCAACTGAACAACAGAAAGCATGGAACATATTCAAAAACTGTTAGACAAAAGCATGATCTGTTAGGCGCTAAAATGACTCGATCTGAGTCCTTAATTGAAGACATAAAAAATCTTCACGTTAAGTATGAGGAACTTGAAAGTCGTCATGAAATGCTCTCAACAACTCATGAAAAGCTTTCCTATGATTATCTTCAAAGGAAGCAAGATCTTGAGAAATTGAGAGCGGCTCATGAAGATCTTCATAAAGAAAATGAGTCACTTCGTGCCAAACAGATCAGTTCCGCTCAGGAAGGATTTGAACCACCATGTCTTAAATGCATTGAGCATGAAAATGCTACTTCTGTTGCTGAATGTTCTACTGCTGCTACTGTTGCAATATCTTCAACTGTTGATGTGGGAACTAACCCCTCTACTGAGGATACCACTGCTATTGCTGATGGGAATGCTAGGTTGAAGACATTGTTTGAAACAGGGATGTACAAAAGTCTCAAAGGGCATCAGACACTATGTGATGTCCTCAAAAGACAGATCCTGAACCGAAACCCTAGGAAAGAGGGTGTTGGGTTCGTAAGGAAAATGAATGCTGATGGCTCTTACTGGAAACCTGAGCAGTACCCCAAAACCACATGGGTTGCTGCAAAGGAACCTTCAGCAGATCCATCCAATCTATCTGGATTCACTTGTGCTAACCTCGTTGTCATTGATGAATCCTTTGATGCAAACTATAAACTGTTTAAGAGTCAGAAAGGTGAAGTGTTTGCCAGGTACATTGGTACTAACTGTAGGAATGGACCGCCTATGAAGAAGATCTGGGTTCCGAAAAAGTGTCTGGAGAATCTTCCTGTGAATGTCAACATGACACCACACGTGAAGAAGACAAACCTCAGACCACAGGCTTCATACGGTCCAAAGGCTTCATACAGACAGAGGACTCACTTGAGTCGCACTAACGCAAATGTTTTGCAGGGAAACCATACTCAGGCCTATGAATATGAGCGTGGTTCATCAAACCGCCATGTTCATAAGACCAAGAACTATTCTGCGTATTCTTATGAGTACTATTGTCCTCCTGCAAGACTTTTTGCTAGGGCTCCAAAGCCAAAATTATCAGACGCTGCACTTAGACTTATTGCTTCTAAGCCACCCTTGAAGATGTGGGTGGCTAAGAAAGCTTAACTCTCTTTTGTAGGGAAAGGTCTCCAGCAGAAAACCAAAATCGTCTGACGCTATTGCTGGGGACCTTAAACATCTTGTAGGGCGCAAGATCAAATGCCCGAATGGTCTTACTATGTACTTCGTTCCTGAATCGCTTGCTACTCTCCCTATCAGTCCTAATCTGGATCTAAGCTTTCATAACCCAGTGGTTTGTCAAATGTTTTTGCTTCACAATTCTCTTCGTGAAGCCTATCCCCCTAACTGCACTGTAGGGTACGACACCAGCATCTTCAGAATGGATTATTGATAGTGGGTGTACCAATCACATGACTGGCAAAAGAAGCCTTCTTATGGACTCAACCTTACGTCCATCTGACAAGAGTCACATCACATTTGCTGACACTGGTAAAATTAAGGTATTGGGTCTAGGTAGAGTTGCAATCTCAAAGGATCAACACATGGATAAAGTCATGCTTGTTGAATCCCTTGGCTTCAACTTAATGTCTGTCTCAATGCTTTGCGATTTGAGCATGATCGTAATATTTAGAAAATATCGCTGCCTTGTTCTAATGGAATCTGACAAGTCTCTAGTGTTTGAAGGGTATCGGAAAGATGACTTGTACGTGGTAGATTTCTCAGCAGGACCACAACTTGCCGTATGTCTTCTAGCAAAGGCTTCAGAATGCTGGCTCTGGCATCGGAGGCTAGGGCATGCCGGCATGGGGAACCTCCACACCCTTGCAAAGAAGAAGCATGTCATAGGCATCGAGGGCGTCAAGTTCAAGAAAGATCACTTATGCGGTGCCTGTGAAGCAGGGAAGATGACGAGGGCCAAACATCCCTCGAAGACAATCATGACAACCACTCGACCCTTCGAACTGCTCCACATGGACCTTTTCGGTCCCACTCATTACTCAACTCTTACTACTACTGCTTGCCTCTATGACTTTGTTATTGTTGATGATTATTCAAGATATACTTGGGTGCACATAATCCTCTACAAGACTGAAGTGCAGGATGTCTTCAGATGCTCCGCCAATCGAGCAATGAACAATTATGGCGCCAAGATAAAGCACATCAGAAGTGACAATGGCACTGAATTCAAGAACACTGGCCTTGATACATATCTTGATACCTTGGGCATCACACATGAATTCTCAGCCCCGTACACGCCACAACAGAATGGCGTCGTCGAACGCAAGAATAGAACACTCATTGAGATGGCTAGAACGATGCTAGATGAATACAAGACCCCAAGAAAATTCTGGCCTGAAGCCATTGATACTGCATGCCATACAATCAATCGTGTTTATCTTCACAAGCTTCTGAACAAGACATCTTATGAGCTCCTTACTGGCAAGAAGCCAAATGTCAACTACTTCAGAGTATTTGGCGCCAGGTGCTGGATCAAGGATCCACATCACACTTCAAAATTTGCACCAAAAGCACATGAGGGTTTTATGCTTGGATATGGAAAGGATTCGCACTCCTACAGAGTCTTCAATCTCTTTCATTATAAAGTGGTTGAAACAGTGGATGTGCGATTTGATGAGACTAACGGTTCACAAAGAGAACACCTGCCAAATGTGCTAGATGAAGTTCCATCCAGTGAATCAATCAAGATGATGGGAACTGGAGAAATCATGCCCTCTGAAGCTCAACCTGAAGAGGAACTCATCATCTCCGCACCTGATCAACCTGAAGACAATGCTCAGCCTGAAGACAATCCCTCTAACAACGACAATAATCAACAAGAGAAAAATCTTCGTCCTGTACATCCTCGCGTTGCCAGTGAAGTGCAGATTGAGAGAATAATTGATAGCATCAATGCACCAGGTCCACTCACTCGATCAAGGGCAACTCAGCTAGCAAATTTTTGTCATCACTTCTCATTCGTCTCAATAACAGAACCCAAGAAAGTTGAAGAAGCCTTCATGGAACCTGAATGGATTCAAGCTATGCAAGAAGAGCTTTAACAGTTTGAGCTAAACAATGTATGGGAACTGGTTAAGCGTCCTGATCCTCGAAAGCACAACATAATAGGCACCAAATGGATATACCACAACAAGCAAGATGAGCATGGTAAAGTTGTCAGAAACAAAGCTCGTCTCATTGCTCAAGGATATACTCAAGTGGAAGGCATTGACTTCGATGAAACATTTGCTCCTGTGGCTAGACATGAAGCCATACGCATACTGCTGGCCTATGCAAATCATCATAACATACTTCTATATCAAATGGATGTGAAGAGCGCCTTTCTCAATGGCAAAATTGAAGAAGAGGTGTATGTTGCACAACCGTCTGGCTTTGAAGATCCAAAACATCCTGACATGGTATACAAGCTCAACAAGGCACTGTATGGCCTCAAACAAGCCCCTCGGGCCTGGTATGACACACTCAAATACTTCCTGAAGAGCAAAGGCTTCATACCTGGTTCCCTAGACCCCACTCTCTTCACGAAGACATATGATGGTGAACTGTTTGTGTGCCAAATATACGTGGATGACATTATCTTCGGCTGCACCAATCAGAAGTACAGTGAAGAGTTTGGATATATGATGCAAGAGCAATATCAGATGTCCATGATGGGAGAGCTGAAGTTCTTCCTCGATCTTCAAATATGACAGCAACACAATGGCATCTTCATATCTCAAGAAAAGTATCTCAAAGATTGCCTGAAGAAGTTTGGTATGCAAGACTGCAAAGGCTTCACGACGCCAATGCCAGCCAAGCATCCTCTGGGTCCTGACGACAATGGTAAAGAGTTTGATCAAAAGGTATACCGCTCCATGATTGGTTCTTTGCTTTATCTATGTGCATCTAGGCCAGATATTATGCTTAGTGTTTGCATGTGTGCTCGATTTCAAGCGGCACCAAAGGAGTCGCATCACTTAGCTGTGAAGCGAATTCTTCGATATTTGGCTCACACCCCAACTCTAGGATTATGGTATCCAAAGGGCTCAGAGTTTGATCTGGTTGGATTCTTGGATGCTGATTATGCTGGTGACAAGGTGGATCACAAGTCTACATTAGGCACATGACATTTTCTGGGACGATCACTTGTATGTTGGTCTTCAAAGAAGCAGAACTGTGTATCTCTCTCTACTTCTGAATCTGAATACATTGCTGCTGGATCTTGCTGCGCTCAGCTTCTGTGGATGAAGCAAACACTCAAGGACTATGGCATTCATCTGAAGCAAGTGCCACTCTACTGCGACAATGAAAGCGCCATCAAGATTGCCAACAACCCAGTTCAGCACTCGAAGACAAAGCACATTGAAATTCGTCATCACTTTCTCAGAGATCATGTTGTGAAGGAAGATATTGATATCATACACGTCAACACTGAAGAGCAATTGGCAGATATCTTCACCAAGCCCTTGGATGAGAAGATATTTTGCAAGTTACGGTGTGAGCTAAATATCTTGGAATCCTCAAATGTCCTGTGATTAGGCACACATCCTAACACTTATGCATATTGATGACTTAGATGTGCAACACACGAAGAAAAGTATATCTTCAATCAATGAAGACATACATTCTAAGTGTGAATACATTAATGTGGAATTTGACTTCGGAGCGCCACGATAATTGTGCGCCGTGTCTGGGTCTAATACTTCCTATACGGTGGGTAACGCCACCACCAAACTTTCTGTTTGAAGTGCTTCACTCATGGTGTTACATTAGCTATGTATTCACATTTGGTTTGGCTTCAATCTCAACATGTCTTCATGATTATCTTCACTATGTTGATTATATATATATATACTAGTGTTCTGTCCTCTACAACATTCACTTATAGCTATGTCTTCTTGTTGAATCTTTTGAACAAAGTGAATGTGATCGGACCCTAACCTCTCTATGCTTTCTATCTCAAACTCTATCTCTCCCAATCATATGCATTCTATTGAAACTGTCGAATGTCTTCTCTGCGTCCTTGTCAGCAGAAGATACAGAGACAAACATTAAGTCCGTTTTCAATGCTCATTCCTTCACCTGAAACCCGGAGAAGTGGGAACGACCACCCGACAATCCAAGCGTGCGTGGGACGTGGAATAACCCCCGATAGACTGCATGACGGCCACATGCCCATCAGATGTCAATTGCCAGGGGCACCTGTGTAATAACGCAGTGCCGCCCCTGTACCTATAAATACACGCCTCACCACAGTCATTATCTCTTCATCCACTCTCGCACGAACCCTAGCGCCACCGCTAGCCCTCGACGACGCCGGCGACGAAGCGCTTCGCTGCCGCAACCTCTCCGACGCCGTCTTCACGCCGACCGCGGACATCGTCCTCTCTGCCGTCGCCGTAGGTGTCCTCCGTCACCAAGTTAGGGCACGGAAGATCGAACTGCTCGGCCTCCTCTTCCACTCCGTCTAGCAGTTCTTCGTGTGGTAAATAAAACTTCCTTTTTACGGCCCCGTTGATCCTATAGCTTTGTCACTTTCTACCACAAGCAGTTTCTATTCACACAAGTTGGATCTCTTTCATACTGCATCTCATAACATGCCTAGTATATTCACTTATGCTTCACAAAGTAGTTAGATTCCTCACTTGTACTGATCTCTGGATTCGTACAAATATGGAACCAACTCCTTATCTATGAGTGAATGTCTTCACACGATGAGGTCAATGTCTTCTAAACTGATTTATCTTCAAAATCTTCTGAGAATGCATATGACCTCTTCCCCTTCCCTTGCACCTTAATGCTGTCACATGTACATGTCCGTGGGAGAATCCCTTGGTTCTCATAGTCTGCATTCATTTGCAGAATTCTTACAGCATCATATAAATTCTCCCGAAGCCAGTTCCTGTTTGTCCAGCAAGCGAAAACCTTTGAAGCCTTTGAACGTATTGAAGCCTTTCAGTTTAAAATTCATGGCTTCAGAGAAATCTGCAAGGAAGGGTGGCAGAAAGCATCGAGGAGAAACATCAAGAGATCTGCCCGATGACCTCTCAGAGCTGTACAAGACAGATCTTGAAGAGGATTACAATCAGCGCAAGACACGAATCCAATGGATTCGACGCTATTGGGCAGAACAGTGGTTCAAGTATAGATTTGTGACCAAGGAATATGCTGAAAAGAATGCCATCAAGCGACCATGGGGAGACATCCTCTAGAAAAATCTTCAACCCAGGACCAGAGATGAAGCCATTGAACATGGCTTCTATCCCTACATGGTCCGTGGACCACAGCCTGCGGATGCTGACCCATCGTCACTGCTATGGTGTCGTGACGACATTCTGTTCAAGCGCAACTTCCAGTTTGCCCAGAACTCAGCAAAGCAGAACAAGAAGACATTGGGACTAGACTTCAACCCTGGTCCTTCTGCTCCAAGGGCCGACGACACACGTGATGCAGAACCCAATGTCGTCGGTCCTTTCTACAACCTTGAAGGTCTCATCACTCATATCTTGGTTCAAGGGACAGCCGTGAATGAGCCTGCAGATGACGCTGAATCAGATGAAGCGCCTGCAGCGTCGAAGCCAAAGAAGCTGAAGCAGCCAAAAGCTTCAAAGCCTGCCTCTGCACCAAAAATCTCACGGGCAAAGCCACTGGCAACTGCACCTCCTGAAGACAGTGTGCAGTCTGAAGATTTGTCACGCATCTCCAAGCCCCAGAAAGTCAAGATGCCTCTGCCACACACCGGCCAAGAGCTAATAGCTGCGGCCATTCTGTGCAGTGATGCCATTGATCTGTCAAGTGATTAAGATCTTGCAGATGACGCTCTTGAGCAACTCATCAAGAGCAAAGAAGAAGCATAAATCTTCAATAATCTGCCTCTCTTTGACGTGGCCATCATCCACAACTTCATTGCTGAATGGTTTGACACGCCCAACATCAGCTTCGATGATCTGCAACTTCCCATTGGCCTCAGTGTCGCCTTCCATGGCGCCATTGCTTTAGAGTTAGCTATCGCCCAGCGCGTTGTTGAACTGAAGCAGAAGATTGACTTTGAGAAATCTCAGTTCAAGAAGCATATGGCCAAGCTCAGCGTGCAAGAAGTGAAGAACTTCAAGATCATGCTGCACGAGCTCAAGGAAGCCTTTCTCACAAAACGTGCAGAAGCTCAGGGTTCTCGTGAGCGCATGAAGGTTCTGGCTGACAGGTGTGTACAAGCCTACAATGAGGCTGAGAAGCGCAAGGCCCTTGGGCGTCCTGGCATCGACCCCAGGATGGCTGCAAAGAAGAAGAAGAAGCCCGCTATGGCTGAACCCGACGCACCAAGGCAGGAAGCAGATCCCATTGTCTTCCCAACAAGCATGACTGACTCGAAGCCAAAAGCCTGGTCAACCACTTCAGAGCTGAAGAAGACAAGGACTACTGAGGCTGAAGCCGGGAAGAGGAAACATCCTGAAGCCTCTCCTACTGCCCCCTCCAAGAAGAAGAGGAAGACCAAGAAAGAACGGGCTGCTCCCACAGAGCCTTTGATTGTTGAACCCATTTCCATGGTTCGTCCTGACGCTGAACACCAACTGACAATCCATGAGCCTGCTTTCACAGAGGCTCATGAAGCTGAAGACTTTCCAGCAGCTGATCCCATCGCTGCTGAAGATATTGGTCACCATGACCATGTAGAAGATGGTGCAGTCCTTCCTCTGCTCGAGCATAGCGAACTCATCAGCATTGGTCGTCCTCTGACGCCAATTGCTCAGGGTGCTTCATGGGCTGATCGTCCACAAGAGGAAGAAGACTTTGAGGCCCAGCCAACACCAACTCCACAAGCGTCGTTAGCGTTATGCAGGCTTCGCAAAGGACCAAGGCCTCCAGTCTCTGAGTCTGAAGCTAAAGCTGCTGAAGACATTCCGGCTGCATCAGCCTATGAAGAAGAAACCCCAGAAGCTCCTACTCCCCGGTCCCACCAAGAAGCTGTTCTCGAGGAGAACGTGATTGTGACTGACCCTCCAGCTCGTCAAGTGGAGGTTGAAAATCTTGAGGCTGCCACCACCAACACCACTGAAGCCACTAACGCAGTCGTGGCTGAAGCTAATGTGGAGCCCTCACCCCCAAAAGCACCAGAAGTCAGCGAAGCCATTGATCCCACTGCTTCTGTTCCTGCACCTGCTGCCGGTCCCTAGTTCGACTATCATGTTGAGCACAGGCCTCAGGTACAGAAGCCAATCCCAAGATTGCCCAGGTTCCTAGGTCCTGCATCAGCACCTGGATCCTTCAATATCAATGGCTTCAGAGCAGACAACACATTCTTCAATAGCTCCAGGAACCCCTACTCAAGGGAAAGAATACCATCTGATCGGTTCTGGAGCTATCCGCAGCGAAGCTATTACTCCTGCATTCTATACAATCAAGGTCACATCTTCCCACACAAGCGTCTTGACATTGAAGCAATAGCTGGTCTGCCCTGTCTGGAAGAAGCTCTGGATTGCTTCAAAGAAGTTGGATTGCTGTCATTCGTCACTGACCAAGATCATTGGAATGAAGAGTTGCTACTCCAATTCTATGCCACACTTCACATCTGCGGGTATAACAGAGATCCGAAGACTTGGGTCCTGGAGTGGATGACAGGAAACGTTCATCACAAAGCCAAAGCCTTTGACATCATTGAGCTCACTGGTCTGCCCACTCCTGGCGATCTCTACAAATCTGGCTGTCAACTTCACAGTGAAGCTGTGGAGAGCATCTTTCAGAGGCCTGAACCTAACATGAGTCAAATGCTCAGTATGATGAAGCCATTACCCCAAGATGCTGCATATCCCAAAGAGTTCTTTGTTGAAGACCTAGAGTATCTGCCAAGAACTATTTATCACATCATAAGGCGAACTCTCTGGCCCATCAAAGGGCACTCTCCACATGCCAAGCTAGAAGGTGCAATGAAGACTTTGGTCTTCTATATTCTTCATGGAAAATGCTTCAATGCACAGGACTTCTTCATTCACCAACTTGCTGCATCAGGCTCTGATCTGTTTGGCTTGAAGTTCTACGCCCCATGGATCATGCGGCTAATCAAACTTCACTCCACTATCTCATATCAGCCATTTGCTCGCAATCATCGGATTTTTCTGCCTGATGTGGATATGTCTATTGAAGCCATCTATACTGAGTCTGCCAAGGAACCTCTAAGTCTTCAGAATGCGGAGCATCACAGTTTTTCTCAGAACATTGAAGGAGTTGAAGCAGTCGCTCGTGTGTATCCTTTGGCTGGCACTACACGTGCACCGCATCCTCCTCTCACTGAAGCCACCGACAGTACAACTGCTCCACGACCCAAGAAGCGCACTCATGTTCTCAATGACCGAGAGCTTCTCATGGCTCTTCATCAGAAACAGGATAGGCATCATGACTGGCTGAAGCGTCAAATGCAAAGCCTCTAGGTGGATGTTAATCGCATTCGCAATCTTGCCACCAAGAATGCTTTTGTTGCCCATGAAACCTCTCGCCGCACATGGAAAGGGCTGATGCTGATGTGTTCTGAAGATGATCTTCAAAAGGATGGCTTCTCTGAGCGCTTCAATTTGACTCCACACCTCCTCGAAGGGCAGTGCTGCGATGAACTCCATCTCTTGAAGAATCTGAGTTCTCTTCCTCTGCTGCAACTGTGAATGCCAGAGTGATCGAGGATGAAGACGATGCTACTTCACCGCCACCTCCTTCAGCATGCTTCGACTCTGCTCCAAGCTCTTCTGCACCGCCAAACACCACCAACGACCCTGCTGCTTCACCTACTCTTCATGGGAACGAGTAGATGCTCTATGTCTTCAAAACTTTTTGGTCCTTACTGACAAAAGGGGGAGAAGCATATGAGTTTGATAGTCTTCAAGCGGGTCTATATGGGCGGGTGCTTTATATTTTGCTTCGTGTTTACAACTCTCATTTTGATACATTTGGTTCTTTGAGTTGTAACACTTAAACTCGATGGTCGTCTGCTACCTATTTGCCATTTTGTGATGTGATGATAAATTCCGCATGTGCGACGATAAATTCCGCGCTTAGATCATTTTGCAGACGTCCATTTCCATTATGCATGTCATTACCTTCACATATCTTCACATGCATAGTGGATTGTCATCATAAGTTGAAGAGGATCTCCACAAGCACAACCTGCCATGTGCATTTGCATTTCAAAAGCAAATTACTTATATGCACATCTTCAGGGGAGCCCTTGCAACTTATGAAGACAATTCCTTATCCTTTACAATTTCACATATTATATTCCCCGTTGAAAACTTCAACTAGTTTGTCATCAATCACCAAAAAGGGGGAGATTCTAAGTGCATCTAGTGCCACCCCTAGTTGGTTTTGGAGTATTGACGACAAACCTAGTTGAGGGACTAATGTGTTTGTGAGAATTGCAGGATAAGACAGGTAGAAGTCCCTCATTGATTCGGTTTTCTTACCAGAGATGACCCCTAAAAATGTATGAAGACATTGATGTCAAAGGTGGTATATGAAGATATTCACATTGAAGACTATGACAAGAGAAGACATCGCATGAAGCCTATGGAGCTCGAAGACTTAGATCTTTCGTAGATCTTTTTCCTCTTCCTTGTTGAGTCATAGGAACCACCGTACTGTTAAGTGGGGTCCAAGAGAACCATTCAGAATGACTGAAGTGATGCTTAAACAAAACCTATGTCTTCGAGTGAAGACTATGAGAGCGAATCTTGTCCAGAGTCGGACAAGTCAGCTTTGCTTGTAGCCCAAGTAAAGTTGCCGTGTGAGTTTGAAATCTGACTGTTGGAACACGTGTCAGTTCCTTAGTGAACCAGGGTCATTTTGGACGAATCAGGTCGGGTTGCCTAGTGGCTATAAATAGCCCACCCCCTACAACCATAAACGGTTGGCTGCTCAGAGTTAGTGTACGGCTTTTGTCGTTTGAGAGCAACCCACCTCGAGGCCTTTGAGAGAAAATTCCTTGCGAGGATAAAGCCCTAACCACCCAGAGCCAAAGAGAATTAGGCATCACTTAAGTCTTCATGTCTGTGTGATCTGAAGACTTATTACAATTGAGGACTATGCATCCTCCAGCCGGTTAGGCGTCGCGTTCTGAGCATCCAAGAGACATTGTGGATCACCGGTGAACGAAGTCTGTGAAGGTTTGGGAGTCTACCTTGAAGACTTACTAGAGTGATTGGGCGAGGTCTGTGTGACCTTAGCTCAAGGGAAATACGGTGAGGACTGGGTGTCCTGAGCTGCGTGTTCAGGACTGGGTGTCCGGGACTGTGTGTCCTCAGGTTTAAATACCTAGCCGCCCTAACCAGATGTATAGTTGTCAGAGCAACTGGAACTGGTCCAACAAATCATTGTCTTCAATGAGTCACTGGTTTCATCCTTCACATTCCTCTACTTAGTGTTACTCCTTGTGAAGTCATTGTATGATTGCACTATCTTTTGTCTTTACTAAGTGACTGCATGTTCTATTTGGCTTCATAATATCTTCCTACCTGATCCTTACTGCATTGCTGCTATTAGTCATCATGCTCTCACTTGAATACTTGACTATGGCTTGCCTAGTATAGTCTACCTTCCGCTGCATGGTAATAGGTTTATTTCTATCGTTTGTCTTCAAAACTTCCACATTTTGAAGACTTCCATAAAAATCGCCTATTCACCCCCCTCTAGTCGATATAACGCACTTTCAATGTTGCATGATGGCCACGTGTCCTTCAGATGTGAATCGCCAGGGGCACCTGTGTAATAACACTGTGCCGTCCCTGTCCCTATAAATACACGCCTCACCACAATCATTATCCTTTCTTCCACTCTTGCACAAACCCTAGCGCCACCGCTAGCCCTCGACGACGCCGGCGACGAAGCGCTTAGCTTCCGCGACCTCACCGACACCGTCTTCACGCTGGCCACGAACATCGTCTTCTCCGCCATCGCCGTAGGTGTCCTCCGTCGCCAAGTTAGGGCACGGACGATCGAACTGCTCGGCCTCCTCTCCCACTCCGTCTAACAGTTCTTCATGTGGTAAATAGAACTTCCTTTTTATGGCCCCTTTGATCCTATAGATTCATCACTTTCTACCACAAGCAGTTTCTGTTCACACAAGTTGGATCTGTTTCATACTGCATCTCATAATATGCTTAGTATGTTCACTTATGCTTCACAAAGTAGTTAGATACCTCACTTGTACTTATTCGTGGATTCGTACAAATCTGGAACCAACTCTCTATCTATGAGTGAATGTCTTTGCACTATGAGGTCAATGTCTTCTAAACTGATTTATCTTCAAAATCTTCTGAGAATGCATATGACCTCTTCCCCTTCCCTCGCACCTTAATGCTGTCATAGGTACATGTCCGTGGGAGAATCCCTTGGTTCTCATAGTTTGCATTCGTTTGCAGAATTCTTACGACATCACATTAACTCTCCCGAAGCCAGTTCCTGTTTGACCAGAAAGCGGAAGCCTTTGAAGCCTTTAAACGTGTTGAAGCCCTTCAGTTTAAGCTTCATGGCACCAGAGAAACCTACAAGAAAGGATGGCAGACAGCATCGTGGCAACACCTCAAGAGATTTGCCTCCTGACCTCTATGAGCTGTACAAAACAGATCCAGAGGAGGACTACAATCAGCAAAAAACTCGAATCCAATGGATTCGAAGATATTGGGCAGAACAGTGGTTCAAGTACAGGTTCGTGACCCAGGAGTATGCTGAGAAGAATGCCATCAAACGACCATGGGGAGACATTCTATACAGAAATCTTCAACCCAAGTCCAGAGCTGAAGCCATTGAACAAGGCTTCTATCCTTGCATGGTCCGTGGACCGCAGCCTGCGGATGCAGACCCATCTTCATTACTGTGGTGCCGCGATGATAGTTCAAGCGCAACCTTCAGTTTGCCAGGAACTCGGCCAAAGAGAACAAGAAGTCACGAGGCTTAGACTTCAATTCAGGCCCCTCTGCTCCTCGTGTTGATGGCACACACGAAGCTGAACCCAATCTTGTTGGCCCCTTCTACAACCTGGAAGGTCTCATCACTCATATCATGGTTCAAGAGACAACCGTGGATGAGCCTGCAGATGACGCTGAATCTGATGAAGCGCCTGCACCGCCGAAGCCAAAGAAATTGAAGAAGCCTAAAGCTTCAAAGCCTGCTTCTGCACCAAAGGTCTTACAGGCGAAGCCTCTGGCCACTGCATCTCCTGAACACAGTGTGCAGTCTGAAGATTTGTCACGCATCTCCAAGCCATCGAGAGTAAAGATGCCCTTGCAACCCACCAACCAAGAACTGACTGATGCTGCTATTCTGCGCAACGACGCCATTGATCTGTCCAGCGATGAAGATCTTGCAGATGACGCTCTTGAGAAACTGATCAAGAGCAAATAAGGAGCAGAAATCTTCAATGAGTTGCCTCTCTTTGACGTAGCAATCCTTCACAACTTCATTGATGAGTGGTTTGAAACCACCAATCTCAGCTTTGATGATCTGCAGCTTCCAATTGGCCTCAGCGTCGCTTTCACTGGCGCCATTGCTTCTGAGCTAGCTCTAGTTCAACGCATTGTTGAAAGCAAACGATTGACTATGAGAAAGCTCGGTTCAAGAAGCACATGGCAAAGCTCGGCGTGCAAGATGTCAAGAACTTCAAGACTATGCTGCACGAGCTCAAGGAAGCCTTTCTCAAGAAACACGAAGAAGCTAAAGGTTCTCGTGAGTGCATGAAGAGTCTGGCTGACAAGTGCGTGCAAGCCTACAATGAAGCTGAAAAGCGCAAGGCTCTTGGGCGTCCTGGCATCGATCCCAGGATGGCTGCAAAGAAGAAGAAGAAGCCAGATGTGGCTGAACCCGAAGCAACAAGGTAGGAAGCACATCCCATTGTCTTCCCAGCCAGTATGACAGGCTCGAAGCCTAAGGTCCCCACAGTGGCTTCAGAATTAAAGAAGACAAGGGCTGCCGAGGCTGAAGCCAGAAAGAGGAAACATCCTAAAGCTTATGATGTCGCTCCCTCCAAGAAGAAGCGCAAAACCAAGAAAGATCGGGCTGCTCCCACATAGCCCCTTATTGTTGAGACCATCTCGGTTGCTCGTCCTGCCTCTTCGCATCAAGAACGACGAATGGTAATTCATGAGCCTGCTTCCACAGAGGCTCCTGAAGCTGAAGACATTCCAGCAATTGACCCCACCGCTGCTGAAGACATTGGTCACCATGACAATGTTGAAGATGATGAAGTCCTTCCTCAGATCGAGCACCAATTGGTATCATCGCTTGTGCTTACGCATATCGAACTCATCAGCATTGGTCGTTGAGGGAGTCCTGGATTAGGGGGTGTTCGGATAGCCGAACTATACCTTCAGCCGGACTCCTGGACTATGAATATACAAGACTGAAGACTCCGTCCCGTGTCCGGAAGGGACTTTCCTTGGCGTGGAAGGCAAGCTTGGCGATGCGGATGTTCAGATCTCCTACCATTGTAACCGACTCTATGTAACCCTAACCCTCTCCGATGTCTATATAAACTGGAGGGTTTTAGTCCGTAGGACAACATACACATCAACAATCATACCATAGGCTAGCTTCTAGGGTTTAGCCTCTCTGATCTCGTGGTAGATCTACTCTTGTACTACCCATATCATCAATATTAATCAAGCAGGACGTAGGGTTTTACCTCCATTGAGAGGGCCCGAACCTGGGTAAAACTTCGTGTCCCTTGCCTCCTGTTACCATCCGGCCTAGACGCACAGTTCGGGACCCCCTACCCGAGATCCGCCGGTTTTGACACCGACATTGGTGCTTTCATTGAGAGTTCCTCTGTGCCGTCGCCGTCGGGCCCGATGGCTCCTACGATCATTAATGGCGATGCAGTCTAGGGTGAGACCTTCCTCCCCGGACAGATCTTCGTCTTTGGCGGCTACGCACTGCGGGCCAATTCACTTGGCCATCTAGAGCAGATCGAAAGCTACGCCCCTGGCCGTCAGGTTAGATTCGGAAGTTTAAATTACACGGCTGACATCCGCGGGGACTTGATCTTCGACGGATTCGAACCACTGCCGAGCGTGCCACACTGTCATGACGAGCATGATCTAACTCTGCCGCCGAAAGGTGCCCTGGAGGCCGCACCCGCACCGGCTCTGACCCTTAGTTCAGAGTCAACTGCGCCAGTCGAGGATGGGCGGTTGGACGCCACCTCGGGGGCTGCGATCCAAACGGCGATCGAGCCGAACACCAGCCCCGTACTTTGTGAGGCTCGTGACTCCAAGGAGCCGGACTCCTCTCCGGACTCCGAACCCTCCGCGCCCCTGCCAGTCGAATCCGATTGGGCGCCGATCATGGAGTTCACTGCCGCAGACATCTTTCAGCACTCGGCGATATCTTGAAGTCACTGAAGTCTCTCTCTTTATCTGGAGAGCCCTGGACGGACTACGGTCAGCAAGGTTGGGGTACGGACAATGAAGAAATTCAAAACCCACCCAACACCCAGTTTGTAGCCACTGTCGACGACTTAACAGACATGCTCGACTTCGCCTCTGAAGACATCGACGGTATGGACGCCGATGAAGGAGATGATGAAGAATCAGCGCCTACTAGGCCCTGGAAAGCCACCTCGTCATATGACATATACATGGTGGACACCCCAAAAGAGGGAGAGGGCGATGGAACGGCAGAGGATGACCCGTCCAAGAAACAGCCCAAGCGCCGGCGTCAGCGGCGCCGCTCAAAATCCCGCCAACACAAAAACGGTGATTCCAGCACGGGAGATAATAATACTCTGGAGAGTGTCGAAGAAAACCCTCTCCAGCAAGGTTTAGCATAGGAGGATGGAGAAACCAGCCCTCATGAGAGAGCGGCAGACAGAGAGGTCGAGGGCAATAATTATTTGCCTCCCTCCGAAGACGAGGCAAGCCTCGATGATGACGAATTCGTCGTGCCAGAGGATCCCGTTGAGCAAAAGCATTTCCAACGCAGGCTTATGGTCACGGCAAGAAGCCTCAAGAAAAAACAGCAACAACTCAGAGCTGATCAAGATTTGTTGGTTGACAGATGGACTGAAGTCCTTGCGGCCGAAGAGCATAAACTCGAACGCCCCTCCAAGAGTTACCCAAAGCGCAAGTTGCTACCCCGATAGAGGAGGAAGCACTTGATGCGGCCGAACGGCCACCTCGTGGCCGCGACAGAGAGGCCTCCCGGCCCTCCACTCAAGCCGCACCCTGTACCAAGGCACGGGAATATGCGCCGGACTTACGAGACATGTTGGAGGACAAGGCAAGGCAAACACGATCGATCTACGGATCGCGTGGGCACCCCATGGCTCGAGACGGTAACCGCCACGCCGGCCACAAATTCGGCAGGGCCGAACACAGTAGACAAAGCTCATTGGAGCTACGTCATGATATCGCCCAGTACAGAGGCGCCGCACACCCACTGTGCTTTACAGACGAAATAATGGACCATCAAATCCCCGAGGGTTTCAAACCCGTAAACATCGAATCATATGATGGCACAACAGACCCTGCGGTATGGATCGAGGATTATCTCCTTCATATCCACATGGCCCGCGGCGACGATTTTCACGCCATCAAATACCTCCCACTCAAGCTTAAAGGACCAGCTCGGCATTGGCTCAACAGCTTGCCAACAGGATCAATCAGTTGTTGGGAGGACCTGGAAGCCGCATTCCTCGACAATTTCCAGGGCACTTATGTGCGACCCCCAGACGCCGATGACCTAAGTCACGTAATCCAGCAGCCAGAGGAATTGGCCAGACAATTCTGGACACGGTTCCTAACAAAGAAAAATCAAATAGTCGACTGTCCGGACGCTGAGGCCCTAGCAGCCTTCGATTACAATATCCGTGACAAGTGGCTGGCCCGGCACCTCGGACAGGAAAAGCCGAAATCCATGGCAGCACTCACGACACTCATGACCCGCTTTTGCATGGGAGAAGATAGCTGGCTCGCTCGTAGCAACAATATAACCAAGAACCCTGGTAGTTCGGGCACCAGGGACATTAGTGGAAGGTCGCGTCGCAATAAGCAGAAGCGCCGCATTAACGGCGACAATGCTGAGGATACGGTAGCTAATGCCGGATTCAGAGGCTCTAAATCTGGTCAGCGGAAGAAGCCATTCAAAAGGAATCCTAGGGGCCCGTGCAGCTTGGACCGAATACTCGACCGCTTGTGCCAAATACATGGCACCCCCAAAAAGCCGGCCAATCACACCAACAGGGATTGTTGGGTGTTCAAGCAGGCAGGCAAGCTAAGCGCCAACAATGAAGACAAGGGGCTGCATAGCGATGACGACGAGGAGCCCCGGCCGCCGAACAACAATGGACAGAAGGGTTTTCCCCCACAAGTGCGGACGGTGAACATGATATACGCCACCCACGTCCCCAAAAGGGAGTGGAAGCGCGCGTTAAGGGACATATATGCGGTAGAGCCAGTCGCCCCAAAGTTCAACCCATGGTCCTCCTGCCCGATCACCTTTGATCGAAGAGACCATCCTACTAGCATCCGTCATGGCGGATTTGCCGCATTGGTTCTAGACCCAATTATTGACGGATTTCATCTCACTAGAGTCCTCATGGACGGCGGCAGCAGCCTGAACCTGCTTTACCAGGATACAGTGCGAAAAATGGGCATCGACCCTCGAGGATTAAGCCCACCAAAATGACCTTTAAAGGCATAATACCAGGTGTAGAGGCCAACTGTACAGGCTCAGTCACACTTGAAGTGGTCTTCGGATCCCCTAATAATTTTCGAAGCGAGGAATTGATCTTCGACATAGTCCCATTCCGCAGTGGCTATCATGCACTGCTCGGACGAACCGCATTCGCCAAATTCAATGCGGTACCGCACTATGCATACCTTAAGCTCAAGATGCCAGGCCCTCATGGAGTAATTACGGTCAATGGAAACACCAAACGCTCCCTCCGAACGGAGGAGCACACGGCGGCCCTTGCAGCGGAAGTACAAAGCAGCCTCTCCAGGCAGTTCTCCAGTCCGGCCATTAAACGTCCAGACACCGTCAAGCGCGCCCGGAGTAACCTACAACAAGACCGCCTGGCACGTTCCGAGCAGGCGTAGCAATGCGTCCCCAACCCCAACCCTCGCAAAAAGGCGACGCTAGTACTTCGCATCCATAACTACGCTCTGGAAATACCATGGGCATAGGGGGAGGGGCACCATCACGGCATGCCCAAAACACGGCTTAAACCGCACCAGGGGCTGCCGATTCTTTACTTTTCTCTTACTTCCAGGACTCTACTCTTCAGAAGGCCTGTTCGGCAGTTCAATTGCCGCACAAACGATGCAAGGACCAGGGAAGCAGACAAGCCATGCCGCATTACGGAAATCCCAGGTGGTCTCTATCACGAGTAGTATACCTGTTTCGCATACTATTTCGCAGCTTGCCCCTGTAGCAGACATGTTAAATAGTCCAACTTTTCATTTATCGCATTACTTGTATCGTTCTGCTTTGATCGCAGCTATTTTTAATAAACAATGCATAGCTTTTGTCTATTTTTTGCATTATCTTTTTATAAATAAATGTTCCTTAACGACATGTTGCACCCATACAACTTGGTACGGCCAAAATACGCCAGGGGCTTTTAGCACCCCTCAATATGGTGTGAGAAGTCCGAACACTTTCACAAGTGCAGCACCCCAAACTTATAGCACTATATGCATCGGCTCCAAATCATGTCTTGGGTCAATAGTTGGGTTTGCCCGGCTCCTATGTTTTGGTGCCTTACATTCCGCTATATCGGCTAAGGTAGCACTAGGAGAACCACTGCGATTGTGCCCCAGTTGAGCTGGGCCGAGCACCTCAGTGGAGAAAGCTAAAACTGACTGTCATGATGAAGCGAGAGCTGGTCGCTGTTCGAGAGGTTTTTTCGAGTCCCTAAAGACTTATGCCGCTTAGGGCGAAGAGTCGGCTCTGTCCGGCCAACGCGTGGATAGCGCCCCGAACTCGGTCTTCCGAATACTAGGGGCTTCGCCGAAATTCAAAATTATAGAATTCTATGGCTAAGTGAGAGTGTTCATGCATTATAGTCCGATTGCCTCGTTCGTTGGGCTGAGCGCCTCCCTCGAAGGACCCAAATATGGGGAAAAGAGCGCCCAGGTTTATCCCGAACACCCCAGCACTAGCAGCAAGGGGGCAGAAGCCGACGACTCGCCATGTCTCAGTATTGATAAACAGCCGCACAGAAGGTAATATTTTAAATTCAAGCAGCATTGCTCAACGCATATGAACAAGTTTTCAGCGCACAGGACAAACACGAGCGAGTTTTACTCAAAAATTACATCCCTAGTACATTCATCCGCCACAAGGCGGGCACCCTTCAGAACATCCTTATAGTAATTTTCGGGCTTGCGATGCTCTTTCCCCGCTGGTGGCCCGTCCTTCACAAGCTTCTCCGCATCTAGCCTGCCCCAGTGCACCTTAGCACGGGCAAAGGCCCTACGGGCACCTTCAATACAGACGGAGTGCTTGATGACTTTGAGCCATGGACAGGCCTCCACCAGCCGCCGCACCAGCCCGAAATAGCTCCCAGGCAGAGCCTCTCCAGGCCACAGCCGAACTAGGAGGCCCTTCATGGCCTGTTCGGCCGTCTTGTGGAGCTCGACCAGTTGCTTCAGCTGGTCGCTCAGGGGCACGGGGTGTCCGGCCTCAGCATACTGAGACCAGAACACCTTCTCCGTCGAGCTGCCCTCCTCAGCTCGATAGAATGCGGCGGCATCGGATACACTGGGGGGAAGATCTGCAAATGCCCCTGGAGAGCTCCGGATTCGGGTAAGTATCAAGTAACTCACATTTACGTGTTTACTTTGCATAAAGAATGCCTTACCCGCCGCTATCTTCTTCACCTCATCCAACTCCCGGAGGGTCTTCTGGGATTCGGTCTTGGCAGACTTGGCATTTTCAATAGCCGCCGCGAGCTCGGACGCTCGCGTCTTCGAGTCAAGCTCCAAACTCTCATGTTTCTTCATGAGAACCTGGAGCTCTTGCCGCACCTTGCCAACCTCGGCCTCATACCTCTCCCGCTCGGTCCGCTCCGCGGCCGCACTCTTCTCGGCCTCGAGCAGCGCTTGCTTAAGGGTCGCCACCTCAGATGTGGCCCCTACAATAGCCATGTTAATCCTATCATTTCTTGCAATTGCACCTTTTTTATATATACATATTCAACCAAGGTATTTCTTACCTTCATTGTCCTCGAGCTGCTTCTTGGCACGCTCGAGCTCTTGCTCGGACCTTTCGAGGTCCTGCTTTAGCGTGTCCACTTCCGCAGTCAGTGCGGCGGACGCAAGCAGAGTAGCCTGCACATGCATATTGACTCATTTTTGTTAGACTCCTGCGAATTATGTTTGATCCTCTATTCGGCTTTTCTTCCCGAACGCCAAACAGAGCATCAGGGGCTACTGTCTATGCGGTACTATTATTTACACTTTGTTTACTTACCTCGAAGCCTGTCAAAAGGCTAGTACAAGCTTCAGTCAGTCCGTTTTTTGCGGACTGAACCTTCTGGACCACCGTGCTCATAATAGCGCGGTGCTCCTCATTGATGGAGGCACCTTGGAGCGCCTCCAGCATATTGTCCGGCGCCTCCGGTTGGACGGAGGCAGCCGGCACGGTGGACTTGCTCCTCTTGGAAGGAGGTCCCCCGCCGGACTCCGGAACCTTTGAAGGTTCCGGAGCGGTGTCCGGCCTAGAGCCGGACTTGGAGCCCTGGGGGGTTTCATCCCCCTTACTCCTGGAGTCCGGGAGGTCGCCTCGCGGCGCCTCCAGGACCACCTCCTCCCGGATTGGAACCTGTTGGGACAACACTTCGGTGTCGTCCGTAGGGCGGGGGGAGGAGGCCGTCGGAAGTGAGTTCACTATCGACGAGTCCAGTGAGCCGCTCGACGACGCGTCGAGACGGTCTTTGGGTGGGCTGCATAAACACATTCGACATAAGGGAAAGTTGTGCAATAAATGAATACTACGAATTACTCCAGTATCCGGATACTTACGATTTTGCCAGGGGCTTGGCCCTGGGCTGCCACTCGTCTCCGCCGTCGTCGGCGTCGGCGGAGTAGTCCGGAGGAAGGGTTTTCCCCTTCTTGGACCCTCCGGCCTCCTCAGAGAGGGCGGCCTTCCTTTTCTTCTCTCTTCCCGCTGGAGGGGGAGAGGTTTCTTCTTCTTCCTCCTCGTCTTTGCGAGAGGAAGGCGCTTCGGGACCGTCGGATGATGAATCCGACACCTCCTGGTGCCGGGCGCTCTTTCGAGTCCCCGTGGCCCCTTTCGTGGCCTTCTTCTCCGGCAGCACATAGGGCGCCGGAACCAGCAGCCTCGCCAAGCGAGCGTCCGCTGGGCCTTCGGGCAAAGGGGCCGGACAGTTGATCTGTCCAGACGTCACCTGGCAATCCTGTTAGAGGAAAGGGAGCTTAGATCCCACATAGAGTCAAACTATGGAAAACTGATACCCTGTAAATGGAAAAAACAGCTTACCACGAGCGCCTGACGCTGCGCGCTGAATCCGCGATCCTCGGTAGCGGATGCAGGATCCTCGGCGCCCTTGAAAAGCATCCTCCAGGCATCTTCGTACGTCGTGTCGAAGAGCCTGTTTAGAGTTTGATGCTACGCCGGGTCAAACTCCCACAGATTGAAGGCCCGTTGTTGACACGGGAGGATCAGGCGGATGAGCATAACCTGGACTACGTTGACAAGCTTGAGCTTCTTGTACACCAGGATTTGGATGCATGTTTGGAGTCCGGTCAGCTCTCCTTTTTTACCCCAAGACAGGCCTGTCTCCTTCCAGGAGGTGAGCCGCGTAGGGGGGCCGAATCGAAACTCAGGGGGTGCGACCCATTCGGCGTCGCGCGGCTCGGTGACATAAAACCACCATGATTGCCACCCCTTCAGGGTCTCCACAAAGGAGCCCTCGAGCCACAGGACGTTGGCCATCTTGCCAACCATGGCACCGCCGCACTCCGCCTGGCTGCCGCGCACCACCTTTGGCTTGACGTTGAAAGTCTTAAGCCATAGGCCGAAATGGGGGCGGATGCGGAGGAACGCCTCGCACACGACGATGAACGCCGAGATTTTGAGGACGAAGTTCGGGGCCAGATCATGGAAATCCAGGCCGTAGTAGAACATGAGCCCCCGGACAAATGGATGCAGAGGGAAGCCCAGTCCGCGGAGGAAATGGGGGAGGAATACCACCCTCTCATGGGGCCCAGGAGTGGGGATGAGCTGCCCCTTTTCGGGAAGCCGGTGCGCGATGTCGCTAGCCAGATATCCGGCCTTCCTCAGCTTTTTGATGTGTCCCTCCATAACGGAGGAGACCATCCACTTGCCTCCCGCTCCGGACATGACTGGAGAAGGTTGAGGTGATAGTGCGGACTTGGGCGCTGGAGCTCGAGTGCGCAAGAATGGATAGGCAAAGGAGGAAGAAGGCATGGGTGAAAAGGTGGATCCTTATCCCCTTATATGGGTGGACGCAACTACGTGTCCCCACCAGCCTGGTAAAACTCGCTTATCTCCAAACGCTGTAATCAATGGCGCGGTTGGGTTACCCACGCCCGTATTGATGAGAATCCCGGAATAAGGGGACATGATCTCTGCTTTAACAAGACGTGCCAAGGAAACCGCCTCGCATAACGCGCTAAGATGGGACAGTAAAATGGTTCAAATAAAAGCTTGGCCGTGGTGTGATGTCACACTATGGAGTACGTCAGCAGATTAGATTTGTGTAAATATTATTCTCTCTATGGCAATATGTGGTAACTTATTTTGCAGAGCCGGACACTATCTTTGTGTTCAAAATCTTCTATGAAGTACTTGGAGGAGGAACCCGCCTTGCAATGCCGAAGACAATCTGTGTGCGGGACTCGTCGTCATTGAAGCCTGGTTCAGGGGCTACTGAGGGAGTCCTGGATTAGCGGGTGTTCGGATAGCCGAGCTATACCTTCAGCCGGACTCCTGGACTATGAAGATACAAGATTGAAGACTCTGTCCCGTGTCCGGAAGGGACTTTCCTTGGCGTGGAAGGCAAGCTTGGCGATACGGATGTTCAGATCTCCTACCATTGTAACCGACTCTATGTAACCCTAGCCCTCTCCGGTGTCTATATAAACCGGAGGGTTTTAGTCTGTAGGACAACATACACATCAACAATCATACCATAGACTAGCTTCTAGGGTTTAGCCTCTCTGATCTCGTGGTAGATCTACTCTTGTACTACCCATATCATCAATATTAATCAAGCAGGACGTAGGGTTTTACCTCCATCGAGAGGGCCCGAACCTAGGTAAAACTTCGTGTCCCTTGCCTCCTGTTACCATCTGGCCTAGACGCACAGTTCGGGACCCCCTACCCGAGATCCGCCAGTTTTGACACCGACAGTCGTCCTTTGACGCCAACTGCTCAGGATGCATCATGGGCTGATCACCCACAGAGACAAGACACTCCAAGCTCTCCCCAACCGCAAGCAACCCCATCAGTGCAAGAAGAGGATGAGTTTGAGGCCCAACCAACTCCATCTTCACAGGCGTCGCCAGTGTTACGCAGGCTTCGCAAAGGACCAAGGCCCCAAGTCCCTCTTTCGAGCATTTCAAAAGGAGAAGTGCACCACCAATCTGTTGCACATCAGGTGTTCCCCGAAGCCACTCCTACTGTGAATGTTTCTGAGTTTGAAGCTAAAGTTGCTGAAGACAATCCGGCTGCATCAGCCGAAGAAAAACAAGCAGAAGAACGTGTCCCTACTTTCCCCATCACTGAAGAAGCTGTTCCTGAAGTGAACGTGTCAGTGCCCGACCCTCCAGCTTCTCAAGTGGAGGTTGAGAATCCTGAGGCTGCCACCACTAACACCACTGAAGCCAATGACGTGGTCATGGCTGAAGACACTGTGGAGCCTGCACCTAACACTGTGCCAGAGGCCAATGAAGCCAATGATGCACCTGCAACAGATGTGCAGCCTCACGCCTCTGTTGATGCCACTGCTGCTGTTCCACCACCAAGGCCACATACTATTGAGCAAGCATACAACTATGATCAGCTCATCACTATCAAATGGCCTCTTCTTGATCCTCCACCTGCTGCTGGTCCCCAATTTGACTATCATGTCGAGCGCAGGCCTCAGGTTCAGAAGCCAATGCCAAGGCTGCCTAGGTTTCCAGGCACTGCATCTGCACCCGAATCGTTCAATATCAATGGCTTCAAAGCACACAACACCTTCTTCAATAGCGCCAAGAACCCCTACTCAAAGGCAAGAATATCTTCTGATCGGTTCTGGAGCTATCAGCAGCGCAGTTATTACTCATGCATCTTGTACAATCAAGGTCGCATTTTTCCCCATATGCGTCTTGACACTAAAGCCATAACTGGTCTGCCCTGTTTGGAAGAAGCGCTGGATTGCTTCAGAGAATCTGGTTTGTTGCAGTTCGTCACTGACAAGGAGCACTAGAACGAAGAATTGCTGCTCCAATTCTATGGCACTCTTCATATTCGTGGCTACAATAGGGATCCGAAGACTTGGGTCCTTGAGTGGATGACAGGCAATGTTCATCACGAAGCCAAAGCCTTTGATATCATTGAGCTCACTGGCCTGCCCACTCCAGGAGATCTTTATGAACCTGGTTGTCAGCTTCATAGTGCTGCTATGGAAAGCATTTTTCACAAGCCTGAACCCAACATGAGTCAGATGCTTAGCATGATGAAGCCTTTGCCTCCAGATGCTGAATATCCTAAGGAGTTCTTTGTTGAAGACCTTGAGTATCTGCCATGCACTATCTATCACATCATAAGGCGTACTCTCTGGCCCATCAAAGGACATTCTCCACATGCAAAGCTGGAAGGTGCAATGAAGACTTTGGTCTTCCATATTCTTTGCGGCAAAAGCTTCAATGCACAAGACTTCTTCATCCGCCAACTTGCTGCATCCGGATCTGATCTCTTTGGCTTGAAGTTTTACGCCCCATGGATTATGCGTCTGATCAAACTACACTCGGCTGTCACCTATCAGCCCTCTGCTAGCAATCATCGGATTTTTCTGCCTGACATCGACATGTCAGTTGAAGCCATCTATACAGAGCCTGCCAAGGAGCCCCTTAGTCTTCAGAATGCTGATAAGCAAAGTTTATCTCAACACATTGAAGGCGACCCAGCAGTCACTCGTGTTTATCCTCTAGCTGGTACTACCCGTGCACCTCATCGTGCCCTCATTTAAGCCACTGAAAGCACCATTGCACAACGGCCCAAGAAGCGATCCCGTGTTCTCAATGACCAAGAGCTTCTGGTTGCCCTTCATCAAAAACAGGATAAGCATCATGACTGGCTGAAGCGCCAAATGGAAAGCCTCTTGGTGGACGTAAACAGGATTCGCAACCTTGCCACCAAGAATGCCTTTGTCGCCCATGAAACTTGTCAGCGTACATGGAAAGGGCTGACGCTTATGTGTTCTGAAGATGATCTTTAAGAGGATGGTTTCTCTGAACGCTTCAAGTTTGACTCAACACCTCCAAGAAGGACCTTGCTGCGGCGTACTCCGTCTCTTGAAGACTCTGAGTTCTCCTCCTCTGCTGCAACAGTGAGTGCACGTGTCATCGATGATGAAAACGATGCTACTTCACCACCTTCGGCGCGAATCACCACTGCACCAAGTTCGTCTGCACCGCCAACCAACTCCGACGACCCTGCTGCTTCACCAACTCCTCATGGGAACGAGTAGGTGCTCTATGTCTTCAAACCTTTTAGATCCTTACTAACAAAAGGGGGAGAAGCATATGAGTTTTATAGTCTTCAAGCGGGTCCATATGGGCGGTGGTTTTATATTTTGCCAAGTGCTTACAACTCTCATTTTTGATACATTTGGTTCTTTGAGTTGTAACACTTAAACTCGATGGTCGCTTGCTACTTATTTGCTATTCTGTGATGCGATGATAAATTCCGCATGTCCGATGATAAATTCTTCACTTAGATCATTTTGCATACGTCCATTTTTCATTATGCATGTCATTATCTTCACATAATTTTCTTGCATGATGAATTGTCATCATAAGTTGAAGAGGATCTCCACAAGTACAACCTGCCATGTGCATTTGCATACCAAAAGCAAATTACTTATATGCACATCTTCAGGGGGAGCCTTTGCCACTTATGATGACAATTCCCTATCCTTTACAATTTCACATATTTTATTCCCTGTTGAAAACTTCAACCAGTTTGTCATCAATCACCAAAAAGGGGGAGATTGTAAGTGCATTTAGTGCCACCCCTAGTTGGTTGTGGAGTATTGACATCAAACCTGGTTGAGGGACTAATGTGTTTGTGAGAATTGCAGGATAACACAGGTAGAAGTCCCTCATTGATTCGGTTTTCCTACCAGAGATGACCCCTAAAAATGTATGAAGACATTGAAGTCAAAGGTGGTATGTGAAGACATTCACATTGAAGACTATGACAAGAGAAGACATCGCGTGAAGACTATGGAGCGCGAAGACTTAGCAGTTTCATCATTCTGTGTTTTTCCTTGTTGAGTCATAGGAACCACCGTACTGTTAAGTGGGGTCCAAGAGAACCAGCCAGAATGAACGAAGTGATGCTTAACCAAAATCATATGTCTTCGAGTGAAGACTATGAGAGCAAATCTTGTCCAGAGTTGGATAAGTCAGCTTTGCTTGTAGCTCAAGTAAAGTTGCCATGTGTGTTTGAAATCTGACTGTTGGAAAACATGTCAGTTCCTTAGTGACCAAGGGTCATTTCGGACAAATCAGGTCAGGTTGCCTAGTGGCTATAAATAGCCCACTCCCTACAACCATAAACGGTTGGCTGCTAAGAGTTAGTACACGGTGACTGCTTTATCTTTTGTCTTCACTGAGTGACTGCTTGTTCTGATTGGCTTCACAATATCTTCCTACTTGATCTTTACTGCCTAGCTGCTATTAGTCATTGTGCTTTCACTCCATTGAATACTTGACTATGGTTTGCCTAGTGTAGTCTACCTTCCGCTGCATGGTAATAGGTTTATTTCTATCGTTTGTCTTTGAAACTTCCATGTTTTGAAGACTTCCATAAAAATCGCCTATTCACCCCCCCTCTAGTTGATCACTAGCACTTTCAGTACCCAATTGTTTCCTTAGGGTATCCTATGAAGATGCACTTCTCCGATTTGGGTTTGAGCTTATCAGGCTCAAGCCTTTTGACATAATTATCGCAACCCCAAACTTTAAGAAATGACAGCTTAGGTTTCTTGCCAAACCAAAGTTCATACGGTGTCGTATGAACGGATTTAGATGGTGCCCTATTGAACATGAATGCGGTTGTCTCTAATGCATAACCCCAAGACGATAGTGGTAAATTGGTAAGAGACATCATAGATCACACCATATCTAATAAAGTGCGGTTACGATGTTCGGACACACCATTACGCTGTGGTGTTCCAGGTGGCATGAGTTGTGAAACAATTCCACATTGTTTTAAATGAAGGCCAAACTCGTAACTCAAATATTCGCATCCACGATTAGATCGTAGAAACTTTATTTTCTTGTTACGATGATTCTCACTTCACTCTGAAATTCTTTGAACTTTTCAAAGTTTCAGACTTGTGTTTCATTAAGTAGATATACCCATACTTACTCAAATCATCTATGAAGGTCAAAAAACAACGATACCTGCCGTGTGCTTCAGCACTCATCGGACCGCATACATCGGTATGTATTATTTCCAACAAGTTATTAGATCGCTCCATTGTTGTGAAGAACGGAGTTTTTAGTCATCTTGCCCATGAGTCATGGTTCGCAAGTATCAAATGATTCATAATCAAGTGATTCCAAAAGTCCATCCACATGGAGTTTCTTCATGCGCTTTACACCAATATGACCTGAGGGAGTCCTGGATTAGGGGGTCTCCGGGCAGCCGGACTATATCCTTTGGCCGGACTGTTGGACTATGAAGATACAAGATTGAAGACTTCGTCTCGTGTCCGGATAGGACTCTACTTGGCGTGGAAGGCAAGCCAGGCAATTAAATATGTATGTATCCTCCTTTGTAACCGACCTTGTGTAACCCTAGCCCTTTCCGGTGTCTATATAAACCAGAGGGTTTTAGTCTGTAAGACAACATACAATCATACCATAGGCTAGCTTCTAGGGTTTAGCCTCTCCAATCTCGTGGTAGATCAACTATCGTAATACTCATATCATCAAGAATAAATCAAGCAGGACGTAGGGTTTTACCTCCATCAAGAGGGCCCAAACCTGGGTAAAACATCGTGTCCCTTGCCTCCTGTTTCCATCCGCCTTAGACGCACAGTTCGGGACCCCCCACCCGAGATCCGCCGGTTTTGACACCGATATTGGTGCTTTCATTGAGAGTTCCTCTGTGTCGTCGACATTAGGCTTGATGGCTCCTACGATCATTGATAGTGATGCAGTCCACGGTGAGACTTTTCTCCCCGGACAGATCTTTGTGTTCGGCGGCTTCGCACTGCGGGCCAACTCGCTTGGCCATCTGGAGCAGATCGAAAGTAACGCCCCTACCCACCAGGTCAGGTTTGGAAGCTTAAACTACACGGCTAATATTCGCGGAGACTTGACCTTCGACGGATTCGTGTCCCTGCCTTGTGCGCCACGTGGTCACGATGAGTACGATTTAACTCTACCATCGGACCGTATTCAGGAGATCGCACCGGCAGCCGCTCCGACCCTCAATTCGGAGCCAGTTTCGCCATCCGTGGACGGGTGGATAGACCCCGTCACAAAGGCCGTACCCTCTGCGGTGATCGAGCCGAATATCAACGTTACCCTTCACTAGAGCCGTGTTGCCAAATTGCTGGATCCTTCTCCGGCCACGGACTCCGAACCGCCTGCGCCCGTTCCTATCAAGTCCGATTGGGTGCCGATCATGGAGTTTACCTCCGCGGATATTTTTCAGCACTCGCCCTTCGGCGACATACTGAACTCGTTAAAGTCTCTTTCCTTGTCAGAAGGATCCTGCCCGAACTATGCCCGGCAGGATTGGGATGCGGATGACGAAGAAATTCGCCACCCACCCACCACCCACTTAGTAGCCACTGTCGACGACTTAACCGACATGCTTGACTTCAACTCCGAAGACATCGACGGTATGGACGACGATGCGGGAGCCGAAGAGGAACCACTGCCCACAGGACACCGAACAGCCACCTCATCACATGACATATACATGGTGGACACACCGAAAGAAAATAACGACGAGGAACGGAAGGACGCAGCGAAGGGTGGTTCCCTCGAGCAGCCGTCAAAGCGGCGGTGTAAACGCCGTTCCAAATCCCGCCTCGGCAGAAATAACGATCACATAGACCCAGCTTTAGAACAGGGTGAACCATTGCCCGACCACGGCAACACGGAAAATCAAGCCGAACAACCCAACCCCGTCGAAGATAACAGTCCGGACGACATCACACCGGACATGCGCCAGGAGCAACATAATGCCCACCAAAGGCTTGTTGCCACGGCGAGGTGTCTGAAAAAACAGAAGCAAAGGCTCAAGGCTGCACAAGACACACTCAAAATCAAATGGAGTGAAGTACTCAACACAGCAGCGAAGTACGGCAGTAATCGCCACACCAAGAGCTCTCCGAAGCGAAAGTTGCTACCTGAATTCGATGAGGAGGCCTTAGATCCTCCACAACTAAAAAAACGGCCATCCGGTCGGATAGACGACCTCATAACCAACATAAAGCGGCAATCGACGCCGAACATAAACCAGTACGCGATCCACGTAAGGGCTCGCATCAAAAGGACGGCGCAACCAGATCCACCTATGGACCACACATACACGCTCCAACATACAACGCGACACAACAAACATCCGAATACCACGGTACACCCAAATACAGGGGTGCCACACACCCTCTATGTTTCACCGATGAGGTGCTGGATCATGAGTTTCTAGAGGGATTCAAACCCATAAACATAGAGGCGTACGACGGAACAACAAACCCTGGGGTCTGGATTGAGTATTACATCCTCCATATCCATATGGCTCGAGGAGATGACCTCCACGCCATCAAGTAGGGGAACGTAGTAATTTCAAAAAATTTCCTACGCACACACAAGATCATGTGATGCATAGCAACGAGAGGGGGAGTATGATCTACATACCTAGTAGATCGACAACGGAAGCGTTTGGTTGATGTAGTCGTACGTCTTCACGATTCGACCGATCAAGCACCGAAACTACGGCACCTCCGAGTTCTAGCACACGTTCAGCTCGATGACGATCCCTGGACTCCGATCCAGCAAAGTGTCGGGGAAGAGTTCCATCAGCACGACGGCGTGGTGACGATCTTGACGAACTACTGCTGCAGGGCTTCGCCTAAGCACCGCTACAATATTATCGAGGACTATGGTGGCTGGGGGCGCCACACACGGCTAAGGAATAGATCACGTGGATCAACTTGTGTGTCTCTAGGGTGCCTCTGCCTCAGTATATAAAGGACCAAAGGGGGGAGGCTGGCCGGCCACATAGGGCGCGCCAGGAGAGTCCTACTCCCTCTGGGAGTAGGATTCCCCCTCCCCCCAATCCTAGTTGGAATAGGACTTGTGGAGGGGGAAAAGAGAGAGAGGGGCCGACCCCCTCTCCTTGTCCAATTCGGACCAAGGGAGGGGAGGGGCGCGCAGCCCATGTAGGGCTGCCTCTTCTCTTTTCCACTAAGGCCCATCATGGCCCATTTAGCTCCCGGGGGGGTCCGGTAACCTCCCGGTACTCCGGTAAAATCCCGATTTCACCCGGAACACTTCCGGTATCCAAACATAGGCTTCCAATATATCAATCTTTATGTCTCGACCATTTCGAGACTCCTCGTCATGTCCGTGATCACATCCGGGACTCCAAACAACCTTCGGTACATCAAAATGCATAAACTCATAATATAACAGTCATCGTAACCTTAAGCGTGCGGACCCTACAGGTTCGAGAACAATGTAGACATGACCGAGACATGTCTCCTGTCAATAACCAATAGCGGGACCTAGATGCCCATATTGGCTCCTACATATTCTACGAAGATCTTTATCGGTCAGACCGCATAACAACATACGTTGTTCCCTTTGTCATCGGTATGTTACTTGCCCGAGATTCAATCGTCGGTATTCCAATACCTAGTTCAATCTCGTTACCGGCAAGTCTCTTTACTCGTTCTGTAATACATCATCCCGCAACTAACTCATTTAGTTGCAATGCTTGCAAGGCTTAAGTGATGTGCATCACTGAGAGGGCCCAGAGATACCTCTCCGACAATTGGAGTGACAAAACCTAATCTCGAAATACGCCAACCCAACATGTACCTTTGGAGACACCTGTAGTACTCCTTTATAATCACCCAGTTACGTTGTGACGTTTGGTAGTACCCAAAGTGTTCCTCCGGTAAACGGGAGTTGCATAATCTCATAGTTATAGGAACATGTATAACTCATGAAGAAAGCAATAGCAACATACTAAACGATCGGGTGCTAAGCTAATGGAATGGGTCATGTCAATCAGATCATTCTCTCAATGATGTGATCCCGTTAATCAAATAACAACTCATTGTTCATGGTTAGGAAACATAACCATCTTTGATTAACGAGCTAGTCAAGTAGAGGCATACTAGTGACACTTTGTTTGTCTATGTATTCACACATGTATTATGTTTCCGGTTAATACAATTCTAGCATGAATAATAAACATTTATCATGATTATAAGGAAATAAATAATAACTTTATTATTGCCTCTAGGGCATATTTCCTTCAGTCTCCCACTTGCACTAGAGTCAATAATCTAGATTACTCAGTAATGATTCTAACACCCATGGAGCCTTGGTGCTGATCATGTTTTGCTCGTGGAAGAGGCTTAGTCAATGGGTCTACAACATTCAGATCCGTATGTATCTTGCAAATCTCTATGTCTCCCACCTGGACTAGATCCCGGATGGAATTAAAGCGTCTCTTGATGTGCTTGGTTCTCTTGTGAAATCTGGATTCCTTTGCCAAGGCAATTGCACCAATATTGTCACAAAAGATTTTCATTGGACCCGATGCACTAGGTATGACACCTAGATCGGATATGAACTCCTTCATCCAGACTCCTTCATTTGCTGCTTCCGAAGCAGCTATGTACTCTGCTTCACATGTAGATCCCGCTACAACGCTTTGTTTAGAACTGCACCAACTGACAGCTCCACCGTTTAATGTAAACACGTATCTGATTTGCAATTTAGAATCGTCCGGATCAGTATCAAAGCTTGCATCAATGTAACCTTTTACGATGAGCTCTTTGTCACCTCCATATATGAGAAACATATCCTTAGTCCTTTTTAGGTATTTCAAGATGTTCTTGACCGCTGTCCAGTGATCCACTCCTAGATTACTTTGGTACCTCCCTGCTAGACTTATAGCAAGGCACACATCAGGTCTGGTACACAGCATTGCATACATGATAGATCCTATGGCTGATGCATAGGGAACATCTTTAATATTCTCTCTATCTTCTGCAGTGGTCGGGCATTGAGTTTTACTCAACTTCACACCTTGTAACACAGGCAAGAACCCTTTCTTTGCTTGATCCATTTTGAACTTCTTCAAAACTTTGTCAAGGTATGTGGTTTGTGAAAGTCCAATTAAGCGTCTTGATCTATCTCTATAGATCTTAATGCCTAATATGTAAGCAGCTTCACCGAGGTCTTTCATAGAAAAACTTTTATTCAAGTATCCCTTTATGCTATCCAAAAATTCTATATCATTTCCAATTAGTAATATGTCATCCACATATAATATCAGAAATGCTACAGAGCTCCCACTCACTTTCTTGTAAATACAGGCTTCTCCAAAAGTCTGTATAAAACCAAATGCTTTGATCACACTATCAAAACGCTTATTCCAACTCCGAGAGGCTTGCACCAGTCCATAAATGGATCGCTGGAGCTTGCACACTTTGTTAGCTCCCTTTGGATCTACAAAACCTTCTGGTTGCATCATATACAACTCCTCTTCCAGAAATCCATTCAGGAATGCAGTTTTGACATCCATCTGCCAAATTTCATAATCATAAAATGCGGCAATTGCTAACATGATTCGGACAGACTTAAGCATCGCTACGAGTGAGAAGGTCTCATCGTAGTCAATCCCTTGAACTTGCCGAAAACCTTTTGCGACAAGTCGAGCTTTGTAGACAATAGTATTACCGTCATCGTCAGTCTTCTTCTTGAAGATCCATTTATTCTCAATTGCTTGCCGATCATCGGGCAAGTCAACCAAAGTCCATACTTTGTTCTCATACATGGATCCCATCTCAGATTTCATGGCTTCAAGCCACTTTGCGGAATCTGGGCTCATCATCGCTTTTTCATAGTTCGTAGGTTCATCATGATCTAGTAACATGACTTCCAGAACGGGATTACCGTACCACTCTGGTGCGGATCTTACTCTGGTTGATCTACAAGGTTCAGTAGTATCTTGTTCTGAAGTTTCATGATCATCATCATTAGCTTCCTCACTAACTGGTGTAGGTGTCATAGAAACAGTTTTCTGTGATGTACTACTTTCCAATAAGGGAGCAGGTACAGTTACCTCGTCAAGTTCTACTTTCCTCCCACTCACTTCTTTCGAGAGAAACTACTGCTCCAGAAAGTTTCCGAATTTAGCAACAAAAGTTTTGCCTTCGGATCTGTGATAGAAGATGTATCCAATAGTTTCCTTTGGATATCCTATGAAGACACATTTCTCCGATTTGGGTTCGAGCTTATCAGGTTGAAGTTTTTTCACATAAGCATCACAGCCCCAATTTTCAGAAACGACAACTTTGGTTTCTTGCCAAACCACAGTTCATAAGGCGTCGTCTCAACGGATTTTGATGGTGCCCTATTTAACGTGAATGCGGCCGTCTCTAGAGCGTATCCCCAAAATGATAGCGGTAAATAAGTAAGAGACATCATAGATCGCACCATATCCAGTAAAGCACGATTACGACGTTCGGACACACCATTACGCTGAGGTGTTCCGGGTGGCGTGAGTTGCGAAACTATTCCACAATTTTTCAAATGTACACCAAACTCGTAACTCAAATATTCTCCTCCACGATCAGATTGTAGAAACTTTATTTTCTTGTTACGATGATTTTCAACTTCACTCTGAAATTCCTTGAACTTTTCAAATGTTTCAGACTTATGTTTCATTAAGTATATATACCCATATCTGCTTAAATCATCTGTGAAGGTGAGAAAATAACGATATCCGCCACGAGCCTCAATATTCATCGGACCGCATACATCTGTATGTATGATTTCCAACAAATCTGTTGCTCTCTCCATAGTACCGGAGAATGGCGTTTTAGTCATCTTGCCCATGAGGCACGGTTCGCAAGTACCAAGTGATTCATAATCAAGTGGTTCCAAAAGTCCATCAGTATGGAGTTTCTTCATGCGCTTTACACCGATATGACCTAAACGGCAGTGCGACAAATAAGTTGCACTCTCATTATCAACTCTGCATCTTTTGGCTTCAACATTATGAATATGTGTGTTACTACTATTGAGATTCAACAAGAATAGACCACTCTTCAAGGGTGCATGACCATAAAAGATATTACTCATATAAATAGAACAACCATTATTCTCTGATTTAAATGAATAACCGTCTCGCATCAAACAAGATCCAGATATAATGTTCATGCTTAACGCTGGCACCAAATAAAAATTATTTAGGTCTAATACTAATCCCGAAGGTAGATGTAGAGGTAGTGTGCCGACTGCGATCACATCGACTTTGGAACCGTTTCCCACGCGCATCGTCACCTCGTCCTTAACCAACCTTCGCTTGATCCGTAGTCCCTGTTTCGAGTTGCAGATATTAGCAACAGAACCAGTATCAAATACCCAGGTGCTACTGCAAGCATTAGTAAGGTACACATCAATAACATGTATATCACATATACCTTTGTTCACCTTGCATCCTTCTTATCCGCCAAATACTTGGGGCAGTTCCGCTTCCAGTGACCAGTCTGTTTGCAATAGAAGCACTCAGTTTCGGGCTTAGGTCCAGGTTTGGGTTTCTTCTCTTGAGTAGCAACTTGCTTGCCGTTCTTTTTGAAGTTCCCTTTCTTCTTCCCTTTGCCCTTTTTCTTGAAACTAGTGGTCTTGTTGACCATCAACACTTGATGCTCCTTCTTGATTTCTACCTCCGCAGCTTTCAGCATCGCGAAGAGCTCGGGAATAGTCTTATTCATCCCTTGCATATTATAGTTCATCACGAAGCTCTTGTAGCTTGGTGGAAATGATTGGAGAATTCTGTCAATGACGCAATCATCTGGAAGATTAACTCCCAATTGAATCAAGTGATTATTATACCCAGACATTTTGAGTATATGCTCACTAACAGAACTGTTCTCTTCCATCTTGCAGCTATAGAACTTATTGGAGACTTCATATCTCTCAATCCGGGCATTTGCTTGAAATATTAACTTCAACTCCTGGAACATCTCATATGCTCCATGACGTTCAAAACATCGTTGAAGTCCCGATTCTAAGCCGTAAAGCATGGCACACTGAACTATCGAGTAGTCATCAGCTTTGCTCTGCCAGACATTCATAACATCCGGCGTTGCTCCTGCAGCAGGCCTGGCACCCAGCGGTGCTTCCAGGACGTAATTCTTGTGTGCAGCAATGAGGATAATCCTCAAGTTACGGACCCAGTCCGTGTAATTGCTACCATCATCTTTCAACTTTGCTTTCTCAAGGAACGCATTAAAATTCAACGGAACAACAGCACGAGCCATCTATCTAGAATCAAACATAAACAAGCAAGATACTAATCAGGTACTAAGTTTCATGATAAATTTAAGTTCAGTTAATTTACTTAAAGAACTCCCACTTAGATAGACATCCCTCTAATCCTCTAAGTGATTACGTGATCCAAATCAACTAAACCATGTCCGATCATCACGTGAGATGGAGTAGTTTCATTGGTGAACATCATTATGTTGATCATATCTACTATATGATTCACGCTCGACCTTTCGGTCTCCGTGTTCCGAGGCCATATCTGTATATGCTTGGCTCGTCAAGTATAACCTGAGTATTCCGCGTGTGCAACTGTTTTGCAACCATTGTATTTGAACGTAGAACCTATCACACCCGATCATCACGTGGTGTCTCAGCACGAAGAACTTTCGCAACGGTGCATACTCAGGGAGAACACTTCTTGATAATTTAGTGAGAGATCATCTTATAATGCTACCGTCAATCAAAGCAAGATAAGATGCATAAAAGATAAACATCACATGCAATCAATATAAGTGATATGATATGGCCATCATCATCTTGTGCTTGTGATCTCCATCTCCGAAGCACCGTCGTGATCACCATCGTCACCGGCGTGACACCTTGATCTCCATCGTAGCATCGTTGTCGTCTCGCCAAGCTTGTGCTTCTACGACTATCGCTACCGTTTAGTGATAAAGTAAAGCATTACATCGCGATTGCATTGCATACAATAAAGCGACAACTATATGGCTCCTGTCGGTTGCCGATAACTCGGTTACAAAACATGATCATCTCATACAATAAAATTCAGCATCATGTCTTGACCATATCACATCACAACATGCCCTGCAAAAACAAGTTAGACGTCCTCTACTTTGTTGTTGCAAGTTTTACGTGGCTGCTACGGGCTTAAGTAAGAACCAATCTCACCTACACATCAAAACCACAACGATAGTTTGTCAATTTGACTCCGTTTTAACCTTCGCAAGGACCGGGCGTAGCCACACTTGGTTCAACTAAAGTTGGAGAAACTGTCACCCACAAGCCACCTCTGTGCAAAGCACGTCGGGAGAACCGGTCTCGCGTAAGCGTACGCGTAATGCCGGTCTGGGCCGCTTCATCCAACAATACCGCCGAACCAAAGTATGAGATGCTGGTAGGCAGTATGACTTATATCGCCCACAACTCACTTGTGTTCTACTCGTGCATATAACATCAACATATAAAACCTAGGCTCGGATGCCACTGTTGGGGAACATAGTAATTTCAAAAAAATTCCTACGCACATGCAAGATCATGTGATGCATAGCAACGAGAGGGGGAGTATGATCTACATACCTAGTAGATCAACAACGGAAGCGTTTGGTTGATGTAGTCGTACGTCTTCACGATCTGACCGATCAAGCACCGAAACTACGGCACCTCCGAGTTCTAGCACACGTTCAGCTCGATGACGATCCCCGGACTCCGATCCAGCAAAGTGTCGGGGAAGAGTTCCGTCAGCACGACGGCGTGGTGACGATCTTGACGAACTACTGCTGCAGGGCTTCGCCTAAGCACCGCTACAATATTATCGAGGACTATGGTGCCTGGGGGCGCCGCACACGGCTAAGGAATAGATCACGTGGATCAACTTGTGTGTCTCTAGGGTGCCTCTGCCTCAGTATATAAAGGACCAAAGGGGGGAGGCTGGCCGGCCACATAGGACGCGCCAGGAGAGTCCTACTCCCTCTAGGAGTAGGATTCCCCCCCCCAATCCTAGTTGGAATAGGACTTGTGGAGGGGGAAAAGAGAGAGAGAGAGGGGCCGGCCCCCTCTCCTTGTCCAATTCGGACCAAGGGAGGGGAGGGGCGCGCAGCCCATGTAGGGCTGCCTCTTCTCTTTTCCACTAAGGCCCATCATGGCCCATTTAGCTCCCGGGGGGTTCCGGTAACCTCCCGGTACTCCGGTAAAATCCCGATTTCACCCGGAACACTTCCGGTATCCAAACATAGGCTTCCAATATATCAATCTTTATGTCTCGACCATTTCGAGACTCCTCGTCATGTCCGTGATCACATCCGGGACTCCGAACAACCTTCGGTACATCAAAATGCATAAACTCATAATATAACGGTCATCGTAACCTTAAGCGTGCGGACCCTATGGGTTCGAGAACAATGTAGACATGACCGAGACATGTCTCCGGTCAATAACCAATAGCGGGACCTGGATGCCCATATTGGCTCCTACATATTCTACGAAGATCTTTATCGGTTAGACCGCATAACAACATACGTTGTTCCCTTTGTCATCGGTATGTTACTTGCCCGAGATTCGATCGTCGGTATTCCAATACCTAGTTCAATCTCGTTACCGGCAAGTCTCTTTACTCGTTCTGTAATACATCATCCCGCAACTAACTCATTCAGTTGCAATGCTTGCAAGGCTTAAGTGATGTGCATCACCGAGAGGGCCCAGAGATACCTCTCCGACAATCGGAGTGACAAAACCTAATCTCGAAATACGCCAACCCAACATGTACCTTTGGTGTCAGGACCCCGACTCAATGCCACATCGATCTAGCATGTAACACCTCATATCACTTTGCGGCCTCACGCACGGTATCCCCACGGTGTCGCCTTACCTTTGCCCGGGACTGTTTGCGCCTTTTGGCACACGTATATGATGGTGTCGCTAGCATCCATATGATAAAGAGCCCGGGCTGACATGGCTAGTCGTAAACCCAAAGTGGCACTAACTTACAGGGACAGGCATCCATGACCCAGCATTGAACGTGTCGGTCATCGGCGAGGGAATCCAGGCTGTAGCACTGGGCTAATAGGACTCCGGTGAACCGGGCTGTAGCGGGCTAACAGGACTCCGGTATTCATCGCGTGACATTTCCCCGAAGGGACAGACACAGGATCGAAGAAGGACACATGCCGGCCAGCCTAAGTGTTCCGGAGCAGTAGCAAGCTACCAGGGCTCAGTGGAAGCACTAGGAGACATTTCCCGGTAAGAAAGACTACTAAGGATAAACAACTAGATAGTCAGATCCCACAGATAGCAATACACATTACACGTACGCATAACATGCAAGTATGTGTTGTACAACATGGCATCACAACATAACTCAACAACTCATATAGATAAAGGCTCAGAAGAGCCATCATAGCATTTATTGCAAATAGGGGTCACAAGACCCATCATACAGAGCATACAAGCAACAAGCGGAAGCATTACATGTCTGGGTACAGACATCTACAAATGGAAAAGGCTGAAAGCCTGACAATCTACAACGTCCGATCAAGATCGTAGCTGAGGTACAAGCTACTCGTCGAAGTCCATGAGAACACTAGTAAGACCGAAGTCTCTGCTGCAAAAACATAAATAAAGCAACATGAGTACAAAGGTACTCAGCAAGACTTACATCAAATCCTATCATACATGCATTAGTATCAAGAGGGTAATGTGGGGTTTAGTTGCAGCAAGCCAGCTTTGACTCTGTGGCTATCCTGTTCTACGACTACCAGAAGCTCTTGAGGTGATATGGCACACACGAGGTCACTAATCACCACACAATACACTACTATGGATTCGTCCCCGTCTCCCTACGAGAAGGCCATCCATAGCACTCACACTTGTCTTGAGCTTTTTAGAGTATCCACTTCAAGTTGTCTATGTACCATGTAAGCATCCAAGAAGTCCATAACCGCGGACCCAGCTATTCGAATAGATCATGTTAACCCTGCAGGGGTGTACTTCTTCACACACGCTCTCGCCACTTACCGCCATGTACACGTCATGTATCTCGGTAACCTTCAAGCGGAAGCCTGGCGAGGGTGTCGGCCACGACCTGACTAACCACACAAGACTCTAGTCCAGGTTTATCGCCTATTCGGGTTCCATCCGCAAGGAGATCCGGCCGGGGTTTCACTCACGGCCCCAAACGATGTGTGCAGGGTTCCCAAGCCCACCTCGCCGGATGGATCTATGCTTGGTACACCGTGCCACTTGTGCCTAGTCTGTCCCAAGCCCACCTGTCCAGGTGCCACTTGGTAGACTACTAACACTACCTACAAACACCAGAAACTAGTTGCGACTCCTGGACAGAGATCAAGTTGGTTAATAAGTTGAGAGGGCTTGGAGCGCCCGGAGCCCAATGTGTGGTAGTATCGAGTCATTGGACAACATACATAGAACTCAGTGCTTAAGGACGGTTCCAGTGAGACAACCCACCATGTACTCCTACATGGCCTCTCACCGCCACCTTTACCAAATCGTGTTCACACACTTAACTCTCAGCACCAGAACATATCGTAACACTCCAATTCATTCCCAATGAATCAGACCTGACACAACTCTAAGCAATAGCAGGCATAGCATGGTAGGAACACAACAATGGCTTCAATCAACTCCTACACATGCTAGTGGGTTTCAACTATTTATTGTGGCAATGACAGGTCATGCAGAGGAATGGGTTCAACTACCGCAGCACAAAGTAGCAGATGAATCGTTGTTGTCCTAATGCAATAACTGAGAGCAGGAGCGAGAGAGTAGGATTTTATCGGAATGAACAAGGGGGTTTGCTTGCCTGGTAAATCAACAAGGGAGGCACTGCTTCACAGACAGGTACTCTGGAACGTCCTCCGGAGTAGGACCTATCGAGAAGGAACGGTGCCAACAATCAATACACAAACATATGCAACAATATGATGCATGAACATGGCATGAAGTTGTGATGTTGTTTGAGCTAATGCAACTAGTATCCATTTGGTTTGAAGTCCATTTGAACCAAAGGTTCAAATGCATCTCCAAATTAAGCTCCTATATATGCCATAATGTGTTTTCTCATATTCAGCATGTATAAGTTGGTTTGTCATGCATGAAACTAGTACAGATGGATAGATTACATTTTTCTGATAATTTTTCATATATAAATCATTTCAATCTGAGCTACGGTTGAATTTCTATGAATTTTTGAAGTTTAAATCAATTTCTGGAATTTCCTAATTTAATTTAAATCCAGAAATCATATTATTGCGCCAGCATGACGTCAGCACGACGTCAGCAGTCAACCGCGGCTGACTGGGGTCAAACCTGACGTGTGGGTCCACACGTCAGTGACAGGGGGTTAAACAGGGGGTTAATTTAATCCTAATTAAAAGTTAGTGGCGCTGGGGCCCACTGTCAGTGTCAGGGGGGTTAGTTAACGGTGATTAGCACTAAGCTAATCACCTGGCCGACGGGGCCCACCCGTCAGGCCGGCGAGGTCATCGGCGGCGACCTCTGGACGCGGCGGCGTCCGCGATACCGGCCACGGGGACGGCGTCGGAGAGCACCGGGGCGTAGTCCGGGCTCTCGCGCATCTGGAGGGGCAGGTGGGAGGAGCTGGGGAGGCCGGAGCTCGCCGGAGCAAAGGTCGCGGCGGCGGCCGGAGCTCGGCTTCGATCGGGAACGGGCTGCGGGGCACTAGGGAGGCTGCGAGCGGGTCCGCGCGACTCGCCAGAGTGCACTGAGTGCAACGGCGAGCTCGGCTGCAGCCTGCGGCGGCTGTGGCCACGACGGCGAGGAGCTGCGGCGGCGATGGCTTCGGCCATGGTGGGGAACGGGGCTACGGCGCGGGAACAAAGGGAAGAAGAGAGGGGAAACGGGAAGAAGCTCACGGTGGATCCAGCGAAGGCGTCAGCGGGCTCGGGGAAGCACTGGTGCGGCCGGAGCGTCGTCGGCGATTCGGGCAGCCGGCGATGAAGACGACGAGGGTGGCGACGATGGAGGCCGTCCGGAGGTGCGTGGCTCGACGAGGAGGTGGAGGGGGTCGTGGCGGAGCTCGTGGACTCTACGGAGGGGCGAGGGGACGGCGGGGAGCGCGTCGGTGGTGAGCTGCGGCAGCGGCAGTGCTTCGGGTGCGGGGAGAGGGAGATGTCCAGGGGAGGAGGGAGAGCGAGAGAGAGTGGAGGAGGACCGGGGCGGCGCGTGGTGACGTTCCAGGGCGTCCAGGGCGACGAGAAGGGCGCCAGGCAAGCAGGGAGGCTGGTGGCATGGCGCGGTGGCGAGCGCGCGCGCCGGGCACGCTCCCCTCCCTCTGTCGAGGACGAAGACGACAAAGGAGGCCAGTGGGCTGGGCCGGCGCTGGCTGCTGGGCCGGCCAGGCCGCACAGGAGCTGGGCCGCAGGTAAGTTTCTCCTCTTTATTTATGTTTTCTATTTTTCTGACATTTGTTTTGATTTAATTAAAATATTAAATCATTTTATTACCTTATGCCAATTTTTGCAGGAGCTAGCTATATTATTCTAGAGCTCCCCAACAGGAGGCATAATTTTTGGACATATATTAATATATATAACTAATATATTTCCAATGCAAATATTTATGCATTAATTCCAAATGCCCAAAATAAATACCTATGAGCTCTTAAAAATATTGGTTTGATTTTTATCTCTGTCCAATATTTTCAGAGAGCAACATGAGCATTTTCTTGGACCCTTTTGGAGAAATTTTTATTTGGGTCATTTTCAAAAATGATTCTGAGGGTTCCACAAATCCCCATTTCAATATTAAATGGAATTTAAACATGATGCACAAATGACTAGCTAGTCTAGGTCATACCAGACTAGGGATGTGACAACTCGCCCCCACTTGAAAGAATCTCGCCCCGAGATTCAGGGGTCGACGGAAAGAAAGCGGGGTACTCCAGTCGAAGACGATCTTCTCGCTCCCAAGTAGCTTCTCTCTCGGAATGATGAGACCACTGAACTTTGAGAAACTTGATGTTCTGACGTCGAGTGACACACTCTGCTTGATCAAGAATGCGAACCGGGTACTCTCGATATGTGAGGTTATCTTGGAGATCAAGCGTTTCGTGGTCCACTCCGCGGATGGGATCCGAGAAGCAACGCCTGAGTTGAGAGACGTGGAAGACATCATGAACTCGAGAAAGATGTGGGGGTAGTTCCAATTGGTAGGCAACCTCTCCTCGTTTAGCGAGAATGCGAAAAGGACCAATGTAACGAGGAGCCAACTTGCCCTTGATACCGAAACGATGGGTACCCTTCAAAGGAGTAACCCGAAGGTAAGCTTTGTCGCCAATTTCATAAGTCATATCCTTATGATGACGATCGTACTGGCTTTTCTGACGAGACTGGGCTGTTTTCAAATTCTCACGAATGATGCGAACTTGCTCTTCTGCCTCCTGGATCATGTCCGGTCCAAAGAATTGTCTTTCACCAGTTTCTGACCAGTTCAAAGGTGTTCGACATCTTCGTCCATAGAGAACCTCAAAAGGAGCTTTCTTGAGGCTGGATTGATAGCTATTTTTATAAGCAAACTCGGCAAAAGGAAGACATTTCTCCCAATCCATACCAAATGAGATAACGCAAGCTCTAAGCATGTCTTCGAGAATTTGATTGACCCGTTCCACCTGACCACTTGACTGAGGGTGGAAAGCAGTACTGAAGGAAAGATGGGTTCCCATGGCAGTTTGGAAACTCTCCCAGAAATGGGAAGTGAAAAGACTGCCGCGGTCTGAATTGATCTCTAGTGGAACACCATGGAGTGATACTATTCGAGAAATGTATAAGTCAGCAAGCTGACTAGCAGTGATACTCTCTCGAACAGGAAGGAAGTGAGCCACTTTGGAAAGACGATCAACGACTACGAAGATAGCGTTATTCCCTTTCTTGGTCCTGGGAAAACCGGTGATGAAGTCCATACCAACTCTATCCCACTTCCATTCAGGAATAGCTAAAGGCTGAAGGGTGCCAGCAGGTCTTTGATGCTCTGCCTTAACGCGATGACAAACGTCACAGTTAGCAATAAACTGAGCGATTTCTCTCTTCATCCTAGTCCACCAGAACCTCTGGCGTAGGTCCTGATACATCTTAGTACTACCAGGATGAATCGTGAGAGGAGATTCATGCGCCTCCTTAAGAATCAGTTGTCGCAGATGTTGATTCTTGGGAACCACCAAGCGATTCTCAAAGAAAACAACACCACGATCATCCATAGAGAAACATCCACCAACTCCCTTCTTAATGTTTCTCTTGATCCAGGAAATTCCTGTGTCTTGCTTTTGAGCTGCGATAATCTGATCCTTAAGATCAGGTTTCGCCACCAGGGTAGAAAGGAATCCGTGAGGAGCAATGTGAAGATTAAGCTTACAGAATTCCTCATGGAGAAGTGGTTAGCCTTGCTGCAACATGAGTTTGTTGCAATAGGATTTATGGCTTAGAGCATCAGCCATGACATTGGCTTTGCCTGGGGTGTAGGTAATCCCTAGATCATAATCTGTGATCAACTCCAACCAACGTCTTTGCCTAAGGTTCAGATCCGGTTGGGTGAAGATATACTTGAGACTCTGGTGATCGGTGTAGATCTCGCAACGTTTACCAAGTAGGTAATGTCGCTAGGTCTTGAGTGCATAGACTATGGCTGCAAGCTCTAGATCATGTGTAGGATAATTCTCCTCATGTGGATGCAACTGTCGAGATGCATAGGCAATCACATGACGATCCTGCATAAGAATGCAACCTAGTCCCTGTCGTGACGCGTCGCAGTAGATAATAAAGTCTTTAGTGAAATCCGGTGGCACAAGTATGGGAGCAGAAGTCAGGCGCCTTTTCAGTTCCTGAAAACTGTGTTCACACTGTGGGGACCACTCAAACTTTTTATCTTTCTTGAGAAGTTCCGTGAGGGGTTTGGCTACTTTGGAGAAGTTTTCAACAAAGTGGCGACAATAGTTGGCTAGACCAAGGAAACTCCTAACTTGTTTAACGGTTTCAGGTGGAGTCCAATCGAGAACAACCTGAACTCTCTCGGGATTGACAGCAATGCCCTTACCAGAAATTACGTGGCCTAGGTAGGTCACTTCTGGCAACCAAAATTCACACTTGGAGAACTTGGCATAAAGGCGGTGCTCTCTGAGTTTTTTAACACAAGTCTAAGATGTTCGGCATGCTCTTCCTCGTTCTTCGAGTAAATAAGAATATCATCGAGATAAACCACGACGAACTTATCTAAGTACTCCATGAAGATCGAGTTCATCAAGCGGGAGAATGTGGCTGGGGCGTTGGTTAGGCCAAAGGACATGACGGTGTACTCGTACTGACCATAACGAGTGACAAAAGCCGTCTTGGGATGTCCCCATTTTATGATTTTGATTTGGTGGTAACCTAACCTCAAATCCATCTTGGAAAAGACTGAGGATCCAGCGAGCTGATCATACAGGTCGTTGATCCTGGGGAGCGGATACTTGTTCTTTATCGTGACCAAATTAACGGGACGATAATCTACAACCATCCGGTCCGTACCATCCTTCTTCTTGACGAAGAGGACGGGGCAAGCCCAAGGAGAAGAACTAGGACGGATGAAACCCTTTTGCAAGGACTCATCGAGTTGTTTCTTAAGCTCGGCTAGTTCTAAGGGTGCCATCTTGTAGGGTCTCCTAGAGATTGGAGCTGTTCCTGGAATAAGATCTATGACGAACTCTACATCTCTGTCAGGCGGAACACCTGGCAGTTCCTCTGGAAAGACATCCGGAAAGTCACGGACTACCGGAATATCTTCAAGGTCTGGAAGAGGGCTGGCATTAAGGGAATAGAGCTGACGCTTTGCAATTCTAGTGGAGACAGTGACTATCTTGCCAGATGGGTGTGTGAGCTGAACAGACCTGGTGAAACAATCAATCTTGGCATGATGAGCTGTCATCCAGTCCATACCCAAGATGATGTTAATATCCGAAGACTTGAGAAATATCAAGGAAGCAAGGAATACAAGTCTGTCAACAAGGATTTCATTGCCATAACTTATCCTAGAAGTTTGCCATTTGGATCCAGGAGTTTGAATAAGTAGTGGGGAGGGCATATCACAAAATGACATGTCATGCAAGCGGGCATAGCTTTCAGAAATGAAGGAATGAGACGCTCCAGTATCGAACAAAACCGATGCCGGATGACAGTTAACAAGGAGTGTACCAAGAACGACATCTGGATCATCATGAGCGGCTTTAGCTGAGACGTGATGCACACGTCCATGTTTAATGGAAGCTGACTTGGCACTGATCATCTTGCGTGATGGCTTAACACAGCCAACAGACTTCTCGGGCTGAGGTGGAGCAACTCTGGTCTGAGTGCAAATACGGGCAATGTGGCCTGGCTCTCCGCACTTGTAGCAAATCTTGGAGGTAGGATGTGGACCTGCATTGGAAGGCGGTCCACCAATAGACCTGGGTGGAGCATACTACTGAAATGGATGAGGTGCCACATAAGATGGCCTCAGTACATATTCGGAAGGAAGAGCGGAGTTCGGAACCCAAATCCGGCGCTTCTGAGAGCTAGAACCGGAGGAAGATTCCAAATCACGAGTGTGCTTACGAGACTCCTCGTAAGTGAGTTGAGCTGTCTCTGCATTAATGGCCTTGTTCACAAGGGCTTGGAATGTATCACAATGATGCAAGTGGAGATCACGACGCAACTTGGGGTTGAGACCCTTCCGGAACCTAGCCTGCCTCTTGGCGTCCGTGGACACCTCTTCTGTGGCATAACGGGCGAGGTTCTCAAACTCTCTACTGTAAGCATCAACAGCCAACTTACCCTGGGTGAAACTACAGAACTCTTCTCTCTTGCGATCAATGAGGGCCTGGGGAATGTGATGCTCGCAAAAAGCCTCAGTGAAATCCCTCCAGGTAGGAATCTGGCCAGCTGGAAGCATAGCCTCATAGTTCTGCCACCAAAGACTAGCAGGACCTTCCAGGTGATATGTGGCATAAGTGACCTTGTCATCTTCAGCTACGTTCGCGGAACGCAGCTTATGGGTGATGCTACGGAGCCAGTCATCTGCATCGAGTGGCTCGATGGAATGATGAAAGGTGGGTGGGTGCAAGCGGATAAAGTCATGAATGGTCACAGATCCTTTGAACTGATGTGCGGTGTTCTCCTCGATACGTACCAACAAGCGGTTGGACTCACACTTGCTCCTCTCCATTTCTAACATGAACTCTGCCAACGAAGGCTGGTCGGGAGGATCCTCATCCCTACCATCTTCATGGTTCTAGCTACGAACAATAGAACTTGATGACATCCTGAGAAACGAAACCAGGGACGGAGTCAGCATTAACTACAGGCTATAGAATGTAGGACAAGGAATTAGTATCTCTCGAACTCCTAGGGAAATTCCGGCAGCATAACGGCAGTAAAATGCTCAGAATGAGACATCCTGCTAAAAATGGGGTGGTAACATACTCATCAACATTACTCAAGGTTCTGAAATCGAACTAAACAGGCTACACCGGAAATACTCGAAACTGGGGGTAAGACTCTGATCAACCAATCCTATGGGACTACGGAGTAGTAACACGTGATCCTGATAGACGGAAGAGAAAGCCTAGTTCCTTAACCCCGTAGGAAAGATAGGATGACTCAGATCAGAAGGCCATGAGGTAAAGGAGTAAAAAGAGCCTTACGTTCCAACCCACAATCAATTCCCTTACATAACTAAAGATTTTCTAGACTCAACTTCGACCAGTTTGGCTTGGTAATCCTACAGGCAGTCAGGCTCTGATACCAGCGCTGTCAGGACCCCGACTCAATGCCACATCGATCTAGCATGTAACACCTCATATCACTTTGCGGCCTCACGCACGGTATCCCCACGGTGTCGCCTTACCTTTGCCCGGGACCGTTTGCGCCTTTTGGCACACGTATATGATGGTGTCGCTAGCATCCATATGATAAAGAGCCCGGGCTGACATGGCTAGTCGTAAACCCAAAGTGGCACTAACTTACAGGGACAGGCATCCATGACCCAGCATCGAACGTGTCGGTCATCAGCGAGTGAATCCAGGCTGTAGCACTGGGCTAACAGGACTCCGGTGAACCGGGCTGTAGCGGGCTAACAGGACTCCGGCATTCATCGCGTGACATTTCCCCGAAGGGACAGACACAGGATCGAAGAAGGACACATGCTGGCCAGCCTAAGTGTTCCGGAGGAGTAGCAAGCTACCAGGGCTCAGTGGAAGCACTAGGAGACATTTCCCGGTAAGAAAGACTACTAAGGATAAACAACTAGATAGTCAGATCCCACACATAGCAATACACATTACACGTACACATAACATGCAAGTATGTGTTGTACAACATGGCATCACAACATAACTCAACAACTCATATAGATAAAGGCTCAGAAGAGCCATGATAGCATTTATTGCAAATAGGGGTCACAAGACCCATCATACAGAGCATACAAGCAACAAGCGGAAGCATTACATGTCTGGGTACAAACATCTACAAATGGAAAAGGCTGAAAGCCTGACTATCTACAACGTCCGATCAAGATCATAGCTGAGGTACAAGCTACTCGTCGAAGTCCATGAGAACACTAGTAAGACCGAAGTCTCTGCTGCAAAAACATAAATAAAGCAACATGAGTACAAAGGTACTCAGCAAGACTTACATCAGATCCTATCATACATGCATTAGTATCAAGAGGGTAATGTGGGGTTTAGTTGCAGCAAGCCAGCTTTGACTATGTGGCTATCCTGTTCTACGACTACCAGAAGCTCTTGAGGTGATATGGCGCACACGAGTCCACTAATCACCACACAATACACTACTATGGATTCGTCCCCGTCTCCCTACGAGAAGGCCATACATAGCACTCACACTTGTCTTGAGCTTTTTAGAGTATCCACTTCAAGTTGTCTATGTACCATGTAAGCATCCAAGAAGTCCATAACCGCGGACCCGGCTATTCGAATAGATCATGTTAACCCTGCAGGGGTGTACTTCTTCACACACGCTCTCGCCACTTACCGCCATGTACACGTCATGTATCTCGGCAACCTTCAAGCGGAAGCCTGGCGAGGGTGTCGGCCATGACCTGAGTAACCACACAAGACTCTAGTCCAGGTTTATCGCCTATTCGGGTTCCATCCGCAAGGAGATCCGGCCGGGGTTTCACTCACGGCCCCAAACGATGTGTGCAGGGTTCCCAAGCCCACCTCGCCGGATGGATCTATGCTTGGTACACCGTGCCACTTGTGCCTAGTCTGTCCCAAGCCCACCTGGCCGGGTGCCACTTGGTAGACTACTAACACTACCTACAAACACCAGAAACTAGTTGCGACTCCTGGACAGAGATCAAGTTGGTTAATAAGTCGAGAGGGCTTGGAGCGCCTGGAGCCCAATGTGTGGTAGTATCGAGTCATTGGACAACATACATAGAACTCAGTGCTTAAGGACGGTTCCAGTGAGACAACCCACCATGTACTCCTACATGGCCTCTCACCGCTACCTTTACCAAATCGTGTTCACACACTTAACTCTCAGCACCAGAACATATCGTAACACTCCAATTCATTCCCAATGAATCAGACCTGACACAACTCTAAGCAATAGCAGGCATAGCATGGTAGGAACACAACAATGGCTTCAATCAACTCCTACACATGCTAGTGGGTTTCAACTATTTACTGTGGCAATGACAGGTCATGCAGAGGAATGGGTTCAACTACCGCAGCACAAAGTAGCAGATGAATCGTTGTTGTCCTAATGCAATAACTGAGAGCAGGAGCGAGAGAGTAGGATTTTATCGGAATGAACAAGGGGGTTTGCTTGCCTGGTAAATCAACAAGGGAGGCACTGCTTCACAGACAGGTACTCTGGAACGTCCTCCGGAGTAGGACCTATCGAGAAGGAACGGTGCCAACAATCAATACACAAACATTTGCAACAATATGATGCATGAACATGGCATGAAGTTGTGATGTTGTTTGAGCTAATGCAACTAGTATCCATTTGGTTTGAAGTCCATTTGAACCAAAGGTTCAAATGCATCTCCAAATTAAGCTCCTATATATGCCATAATGTGTTTTCTCATATTCAGCATGTATAAGTTGGTTTGTCATGCATGAAACTAGTACAGATGGATAGATTACATTTTTCTGATAATTTTTCATATATAAATCATTTCAATCTGAGCTACGGTTGAATTTCTATGAATTTTTGAAGTTTAAATCAATTTCTGGAATTTCCTGATTTAATTTAAATCCAGAAATCATATTATTGCGCCAGCATGACGTCAGCACGACGTCAGCAGTCAACTGCGGCTGACTGGGATCAAACCTGACGTGTGGGTCCACACGTCAGTGACAGGTGGTTAAACAGGGGGTTAATTTAATCCTAATTAAAAGTTAGTGGCGCTGGGGCCCACTGTCAGTGTCAGGGGGGGTTAGTTAACGGTGATTAGCACTAAGCTAATCACCTGGCTGACGGGGCCCACCCATCAGGCCGGCGAGGTCATCGGCGGCGACCTCTGGACGCGGCGGCGTCCGCGATACCGGCCACGGGGACGGCGTCGGAGAGCACCGGGGCGTAGTCCGGGCTCTCGCGCATCTGGAGGGGCAGGTGGGAGGAGCTGGGGAGGCCGGAGCTCGCCGGAGCAAAGCTCGCGGCGGCGATCGGAGCTCGGCTTCGATCGGGAACGGGCTGCGGGGCACTAGGGAGGCGGCGAGCGGGTCCGCGCGACTCGCCAGAGTGCACTGAGTGCAACGGCGAGCTCGGCTGCGGCCTGCGGCGGCTGTGGCCACGACGGCGAGGAGCTGCGGCGGCGATGGCTTCGGCCATGGTGGGGAACGGGGCTACGGTGCGGGAACGAAGGGAAGAAGAGAGGGGAAACGGGAAGAAGCTCACGGTGGATCCAGCGAAGGCGTCAGCGGGCTCGGGGAAGCACTGGTGTGGCCGGAGCGTCGTCGGCGATCTCGGGCAGCCGGCAATGAAGACGACGAGGGTGGCGACGATGGAGGCCGTCCGGAGGTGCGTGGCTCGACGAGGAGGTGGAGGGGGTCGTGGCGGAGCTCGTGGACTCTACGGAGGGGCGAGGGGACGGCGGGGAGCGTGTCGGTGGTGAGCTGCGGCGGCGGCAGTGCTTCGGGTGCGGGGAGAGGGAGATGTCCAGGGGAGGAGGGAGAGCAAGAGAGAGTGGAAGAGGACCGGGGCGGCGCGTGGCGACGTTTCAGGGCGTCTAGGGCGACGAGAAGGGCGCCAGGCAAGCAGGGAGGCTGGTGGCGTGGCGCGGTGGCGCGCGCGCGCCGGGCACGCTCCCCTCCCTCTGTCGAGGACGAAGACGACAGAGGAGGCCAGTGGGCTGGGCCGGCGCTGGCTGCTGGGCCGGCCAGGCCGCACAGGAGCTGGGCCGCAGGTAAGTTTCTCCTCTTTATTTATGTTTTCTATTTTTCTGACATTTGTTTTGATTTAATTAAAATATTAAATCATTTTATTACCTTATGCCAATTTTTGCAGGAGCTAGCTATATTATTCCAGAGCTCCCCAACAGGTGGCATAATTTTTGGACATATATTAATATATATAACTAATATATTTCCAATGCAAATATTTATGCATTAATTCCAAATGCCCAAAATAAATACCTATGAGCTCTTAAAAATATTGGTTTGATTTTTATCTCTGTCCAATATTTTCAGAGAGCAACATGAGCATTTTCTTGGACCCTTTTGGAGAAATTTTTATTTGGGTCATTTTCAAAAATGATTCTGAGGGTTCCACAAATCCCCATTTCAATATTAAATGGAATTTAAACATGATGCACAAATGACTAGCTAGTCTAGGTCATACCAGACTAGGGATGTGACATTCCCACCAGAAGTCAAAATAGTCAACGTGTTACACGTGATAAAAGGGAGAAACAAAGCGGCACCCTTAGAGGAACATGCCCCAGGGCCTATCACCGGGGAGCTCCGCCACTAGTCGTCCCAACCGATCACCTTCGACCATCGGGATTACTCGGCAAGTATCTGGCGTGCAGGATGGGCTGCCTTGGTATTAGATCCAATAATTGACGGATACCACCTCACCCGAGTCCTGATGGACGGGGGCAGTAGTTTAAGTCTGATATATCAGGACACAGTCCGCAAAATGGGGATAGACCAAACAAAAAATTTCCGCAGCAATGCTACCTTTAAAGGAGTAACGCCAGGCCCGGAGGCTCATTGCAGGGGCTCCCTGCTACTAGAGGTTATATTCGGCTCCCCCGACAACTTCCGCAGCGAAAATTTAACCTTCCACGTCGCTCCGTTCCAAAGTGGCTATCAAGCACTACTCGGATGCGAAGCTTTCGCTCGCTTTAACGCAATACCGCATTACGCTTCCCTCAAGCTCAAAATGCCTGGTCCACGTGGCATCATTATAGTGAATGGAAATATTGAGCGCTCCTTGCGTGCCAAAGACGGTGCAGCCGCCTTGGCCGCCGCACACTAAACAGCCTCACCAACTCAAGCATTTGACAGGTCGTTAAGACCACGGACACGGCTAGACGAGTCCGGCTCAGCTATATGTAATTAATACAGGTTTGATGGCTATACCCCTATTACAATACAAGGGGCTCAATGCACGCGCAAAAGTGACAATAAGGCTCAGCTTCACTCATTTTCAACTGTATATTGTTTATTTAGTATAACTTAACTTTTGCATGGCAACTTTTCAATTAAGTTCCTCTCTTTTTCAGATGACCATCGTGCTACACCCGTCCAGAATACGGCACAACGGAGACACAGGCGCAGACGTGCAGCAGGGACCCGTTCAAAGGATTCTTTGCAGATTAAGACCCTGCGTAAACCTTTTTTACCGTCTCTTGTTGATTTACATCCCTCGGATTCTCAGTACAACCGAGAAGGATGCTGACGTCTTGGCATGTGGCCATGCCAGAATAATGCACGTACCGGGACACCAGGGGCTTATTACAAAGGGTACTGTTTAGACCTGGTTTACACCATAAAGACCGAATCCCTTAGGGAGTGTTCGGCGTCGCGAGTTTGGCCTTATATGCATCAGCTCCGAATCATGTCTTTGGTCAAATGTTGGGTTTGCCCGGCTCCTGTGTTTGGCTGCCTTACGTTCCGCTCTATCGGCTAAGGCGGCACCAGGAGAACTATTGCGATTGTGCCCTAGTTCATCTGGACGAGCACCTCAGTAGAGAAAGCCGAAAACTGACTGTCATGATATAGCGTGAGACTGGTCAACCACTCGATGACCTATCGGAATCTTCGGGATTCCTCCGCATTAACGAAGGGCCGTTTCCCGGCCAGGCATGTACGCACCCCGAATCCGGGCGAGTGCGGAGCCACCAGGGGCTGTCAAACTCCTATGGCTAAGTGAAAGTGTTAAAGCATTATAGTCCGGTTGCCTAGTTCGATGCGCTATCACCTCCTTACTAGGACCAAGACGTTGGATTAAATGTGAATGCGCGTCCTCTGCGAACACCCCTGCATTGTATGCGTGGGGGCTGAAGCCGACGACTGCAATCTTTCAGGTTATATACATATATACTTAAACGGGCGCACATGAGGCATCACAATACTTTCGGGCAAAAGTATAAACACAGCCTTGATAAATTTAATAAAACATTGTTTTTACAATGGAAATACGTGTCACTCAAACATAATATTCTTCGAGCACTGGGCCTCTATCAAACGAGCACCCTCAAGAACTTCTTCGAAATAGTGCTCGGCAGCCACTCGGCCTATGGCCAAACCCTGCGTCACGACAGTGGTAGCATCCATCTCCGCCCAGTATGCTTTGACATGGGCAAGGGCCATCCGCGAGCCTTCTATGCATGCCGACCTCTTCATCGCATTGATGCGCGGCACCACACCAAGGAACTGCTGCACCAGGCTAAAATAACTGTTCAGCTTTGGCCTTTCTGGCCACAGCTGATCCACGACAGAACTCATGGCGAGTCCGGACAACCTATTGAGTTCGGCCCATTCGGCTAGCTGATCGGTCAATGGAAGCGGACGCTCTGGAACGTTAAACTGCGACCAGAACAGTTTGTCCACTTCATGATCTGTTTGATCTCGGAAGTATTTGGCCGCATCGACAGCGCTCGCCGCCAAGTCCAGATATGCGTTTGCTGAACTCCACAGCCGATCCAGAGGGGCATACCGCAGATCCCCGAACTTCCTCCGCAGCAAAAAGGGCTTCCCAGCCACAATGTCACACGCTTCACGAAGCTCCTCCTTCTTTGCTCTCATGGCAGAACGTGTGTCTTTGGTCGCCATCATGGCCTTTTCAAGGTTTGTCGCCTTCGCTCGGTTTTCTTCCTCAAGGAACTGGCAACGGTCGGCAGTGTCTTTCAACTTTACAACCATCTTGGCCTTTTTCTCTTTGCTCTTGCAATGCGCGGCCTTCTCGGCTCTTAACTCCTCGGCCGCCTTCAAAGCAGCCGCATTACTACTCCTTGCTTGTTCTTTGGCCCGGGCAAGTTCCGCCTGAAGGGTCTCCACGGTGGCAGCTCCATCTGCAGTCACAACATATTAAAGATACTCGCATCACGCTGCTCTTACTATGTGACATTCACCAGAAAATATCACTTACCCTGTGCCTCGTCAAGCCGCTTGTTAACAAGCTCGATGTGGGCATCCGCCGCATCTACTTGCCTCTTTAGTTCGGCAAACTCATGAGTCCGGCTAGCCACCGGAGCTTCCACTACCTACACATAAAGGCGGTATGGTTATTACCTGGGACTATGATCCTCTGTTTGCCGCTGTTCTCGGTGACAACTAGAGTCTCAGGGGCTACTATCTACACAGGGCACACCTAAAAATGTGCGGTACTATCACACAGGTATATCATTTTACGTACCTCAAAGCCCGTTAGTAGACTCATAAAGGCGTCATGCAACCCGCTTTCGGCGGACGAAATCCTTTCCATCACCATACCCATTAACGTACGGTGTTCTTCCGAGATGGTCGCTCGCTTCAGCAGATCCCTCAGTGCGTCCGACCGCATACCAGACGGCGCCAGACTCTTTTGTTTGCCCTCTTCAAAAGCCGGATGCTGGGGACTTCGGGTGACTATAGGATTATCTTCTGGCCTCACTGGATCCAGAGAGGCCCTCTGTGACGACACTTCAAGGTTGCCCGCTTCTTGAGCGGAGGAGTCCGGGGGAGGCGTTTCGCTCTCCATCATCTCCGGAAGAAGGTCCCCTGAAGACGAGCTCTGTTGAGAAGGGCTAAGATCCGAACTGCAAGATAAACGCTTCGGTTATTTTCCTCGAAAGTAAGGTAGAATATCTCTACTATTAAGTAGATTTTGATCACTTATGACTCGTTAGAGGGCTGATCCCCGCACGGTCTTTGTGCGGCAAGAGCACCTTCTAGGGCAGGACCCTCTGCTAGAGACTTCTTCTCCCGTTTGGAAGCCTTAGTTTACGGATCTTCAGAGGCAGTCCTCTTCCTTCCCCGGAGCGAGAGAAGGTCAGATTCTTCCCCTTGGTTATCCTCCCTCACGGAGGCGCTCATTCCCTCGGTTGGAATTGGTAGCGATGGGGGCCCTCTTTCGTCCTCATTATTCCCCCTTTATCTTCCTTTTAGGGCTCCGGGAAAGGTGCTAGCTCGAGCATCTTCTCCAGTACCGGATTGTCCAAACCCTCAGGAAGGGGGTCCGAACACCGAATCATCTTCGCCTTTGTTAGCCAGTCCTGGTCAGAGAGCGATTTCTCAGAATGACGTCATGATAAACACAAGACGGTGTGTTCTGCTAGAAGATTACTTACTTGGTCGACGGTGCGGTTGCTGCTCAGACCCACATCCTCGGTGGTATCCGGACACTCTGTTTGGAGTCCGAAGAATGATTTGTACATCTCCTCGTGCGTCAGGCCGAGGAAATTCTGAATAGCGTGCGGTCCTTCTGTGTTGAATTCCCACAAACGGAGGGGCCGGTGTTTGCAAGGCTGGACTTGACGAACCAGCATCACTTGCACTACCATAACCAAGCTAAAATCTCCCTCGAAGAGATCCCGGATGCGGTTCTGCAGTATGGGCACATCCTTGGCTGGACCCCAGCTCAGCCCCCTGCGGATCCATGACATCAGTTGTGGTGGAGGGCCCGAGCGAAAGGCGGGGGAAGCTACCCACTTGGCACTTCTAGGAGCAGTGATGTAGAACCACTCCCGTTGCCATAATCCGGACACCTCTGGAAAGAAACCTTTTGGCCACAGAGCTCCAACAATCTTGCTTACTAATGCTCCCCCGCACGCTGCATACTGCCCCTCAACCGTCTTCGGCTTCACATCAAAGGTCTTGAGCCACAGGCCGAAGTGAGGGGTAATGCGGAGGAAGGCCTCACATACGACAATAAATGCCGAGATGTGGAGAAAGGAATCCGGGGCTAGATCGTGGAAATCAAGCCCGTAATAGAACATCAAACCCCTTACGAAGGGATCCAGAGTGAGGCCTAGTCCTCGAAGGAAGTGGGAGATGAACACGACGTCTTCATGGGGTTCAGGAGTAGGGACAACCTGCCCTCGGGCGGGCAGCCGATGTGAGACTTCGGCAGTCAGGTATCTTGCCTCCCTCAACTTCTTGATATCCTCTTCTGTAACGGAGGAGGGCATCCACCGGCCCTGGAGGCTGGATCCGGACATGATTGAAGATCCGAAGCACCTGACCTAGGCTTTGAGTGTTAGAACTCGAGGCGGGGGAGGGATTCGATTGAGCACGGGAGGAAAAGAGTAGAAGCCTTGACCCTTTATAAAGAGGGTGAATATCAAGCGTCCTCCTCGTGGTCGTTTGGGACTTGCCTAACATCTAGGAGTCCTAGGCATGGTCGGGTTACCCACGCCCGTATTGATGAGAATCCCGTAATAAGGGGAACACGATCTCTGCTTTGACAAGACGTGTCAAGAAACTGCCTCGTGCTATGTGCGGGGCTAGTTAAAGGAAACGGTTCGAATAATCACCGGGCCATGGCATAATGTCATGTTGCCAAAACAAGTCAGCAGATTAGATTTGTGGAAATATTATTCTCTCTATGGTGGTATGTGGAACTTATTTGGCAGGGTCGGACACTATCCTTGTATTCAAATTCTTCCGTGGTGTATTCGGAGGAGGAACCCGCCTTGCAATGCCGAAGACAATACTGCGCGTCGGATTCGTCGTCATTGAAGCCTGGTTTAGGGCTACTGAGGGAGTCCTGGATTAGGGGGTCTCCGGACAGCCGGACTATATCCTTTGGCCGGATTGTTGGACTATGAAGATACAAGATTGAAGACTTCGTCTCGTGTCCGGATGGGACTCTACTTGGCGTGGAAGGCAATATAGGCAATACGGATATGTATATCTCCTCCTTTGTAACCGACCTTGTGTAACCCTAGCCCCCTCCGGTGTATATATAAACCGGAGGGTTTTAGTCCGTAGGACAACATACAATCATACCATAGGCTAGCTTCTAGGGTTTAGCCCCTCCGATCTCGTGGTAGATCAACTCTTGTAATACTCATATCATCAAGAATAAATCAAGAAGGACGTAGGGTTTTACCTCCATCAAGAGGGCCCGAACCTGGGTAAAATATGGTGTCCCCTGCCTCCTGCTACCATCCGCCTTAGACGCACAGTTCGGGACCCCCTACCCGAGATCCGCCGGTTTGGAATCACTCAAATCATCTATGAAGGTCAAATAACAATGATACCCGCCGCGTGCTTCAGCACTCATCAGACCGCATACATCGGTATGTATTATTTCCAACAAGTTATTAGCTCGCTCCATTGTAGTGAAGAACAGAGTTTTTAGTCATCTTGCCCATGAGGCATGGTTCGCAAGTATCAAATGATTCATAATCAAGTGATTCCAAAAGTCCATCCACATGGAGTTTCTTCATGCGCTTTACACCAATATGACCTAAACGGCAGTGCCACAAGTATGTTGCACTATCATTGTCAACCTTGCATCTTTTGGCATCAATATTATGAATATGTGTATCACTACGATTGAGATTCAATAAACCATTCACATTGGGTGTGTGACCATAGAAGGTTTTATTCATGTAAACAAAATAACAATTATTCTCTGAATTAAATGAATAAATGTATTGCAATAAACATGATCCAGTCATATTCATGCTCAATGCAAAGACCAAATAACATTTATTTAGGTTTCAACACTAATCTCGAAGGTAAAGGGAGTGTGCGATGGTGATCGTATCAACCTTGGAATCATTTCCAACACACATTGTCACCTCGTCCTTACCTAGCCTCTGTTTATTCTACAACTCATGTTTCGAGTTACTAATCTTAGTAACTGAACCAATATCGAATACCCAGGGGCTACTGAGAACACTAGTAAGGTACACATCAATAATCAAATATACTTTTGTTCACTCCGCCATCCTTCTTATCCGCCAAGTATTTGGGGCAGTTCCACTTCCACTGACCATTTCCTTTGCAGTAGAATGATAACCCACAAGTATAGGGGATCGCAACAGTTTTCGAGGGTAGAGTATTCAACCCAAATTTATTGATTCAACACAAGGGGAGCCAAAGAATATTCTCAAGTATTAGCAGCTGAGTTGTCAATTCAACCATACCTGGAAACTTAATATCTGCAGCAAAGTGTTTAGTAGCAAAGTAATATGATAGTGGCAGTAACGGTAGTAAAAGGTAACGGTAGCAAAAGTAATATTTTTGGTGTTTTATAGTGATGATAACAATAGCAATGGAAAAGTAAATAAGCGAAGAACAATATATGGAAAGCTCGTAGGCAATGGATCGGTGATAGAGAATTATGCCGGATGTGGTTCATCATGTAACAGTCATAACCTAGGGTGACACAGAACTAGCTCCAATTCATCAATGTAATGTAGGCATGTATTCTGAATATAGTCATACGTGCTTATGGAAAAGAACTTGCATGACATATTTTGTCCTACCCTCCCGTGGCAGCGGGGTCCTAGTGGAAACTAAGGGATATTAAGGCCTCCTTTTAATAGAGTACCGGACCAAAGCTTTAACACATAGTGAATACATGAACTCCTCAAACTACGGTCATCACCGGGAGTGGTCCCGATTATTGTCACTTCGGGGTTGCCGGATCATAACACATAGTAGGTGACTATAGACTTGCAAGATAGGATCAAGAGCTCACATATATTCATGAAAACATAATAGGTTCAGATCTGAAATCATGGCACTCGAGCCCTAGTGACAAGCATTAAGCATAGCAAAGTCATAGCAACAACAATCTCAGAACATAGTGGATACTAGGGATCAAACCCTAACAAAACTAACTCAATTACATGATAAATCTCATCCAACCCATCACCGTCCAGCAAGCCTATGATGGAATTACTCATGCATAGCGGTGAGCATCATGAAATTGGTGATGGAGGATGGTTGATGATGACGGTGGCGACGGATTCCCCTCTCCGGAGCCCCGAACAGACTCCAGATCAGCCCTCCCGAGAGAGTTTAGGGCTTGGCGGCGGCTCCGTATCGTAAAACGCGTTGAATCATTCTCCCTAAAAAATTTTCTCTCCGAAAACGAATATATAGAGTTGGACTTGAGGTCGGAGGAGCTCCAGGGGGCCCACGAGGTAGGGGGCGCCCCCCCACCCTCGTGGCTAGGGTGTGGGCCCCCGTGTCTTGATCTTTTGCTAGTATTTTTCATTATTTCCAAAAATACGTTGCGTGAAGTTTCAGGTCATTCCGAGAACTTTTGTTTCTGCACATAAATAACACCATGGCAATTCTACTGAAAACAACGTTAGTCCGGGTTAGTTCCATTTAAATCATGCAAGTTAGAGTCCAAAACAAGGGCAAAACTGTTTGGAAAAGTAGATAAGACGGAGACGTATCAACTCCCCCAAGCTTAAACCTTTGCTTGTCCTCAAGCAATTCAGTTGACAAACTGAAAGTGATAAAGAAAAACTTTTACAAACTCTGTTTGCTCTTGTTGTTGTAAATATGTAAAGCCAGCATTCAAGTTTTCAGCAAAGATTATGAACTAACCATGTTCACAATAACGCTCAAGTCTCATGTTTACTCATAGCAATGGCATAATCAACTAGCGAGCAATAATAATAAATCTCGGGTGACAACACTTTCTCAAAACTATCATAATATGATATAACAAGATGGTATCTCGCTAGCCCTTTCTGAGACCGCAAAACATAAATGCAGAGCACCTTTAAAGATCAATGACTGACTAGACATTGTAATTCATGGTAAAAGAGATCTAGTCAAGTCGTACACGATTTAAACTAATCAGTAATGAATGCAAATGACAGAGGTGCTCTCTAGCGGGTGCTTTTTAATAAGAGGAGCATGACTCAGCATAAAAGTAAATAGATAGGCCCTTCACAGAGGGAAGCAGGGATTTGTAGAGGTGCCAGAGCTCGGTTTTGAAATAGAGATGAATAATATTTTGAGCGGTACACTTTCATTGTCAACATAACAACCAAGAGATGGCGATATCTTCCATGCTACACGCATTATTGGCGGTTCTCAAACAGAATGGTAAAGTTTATACTCCCCCTCCACCAACAAGCATCAATCCATGGCTTGCTCGAAGCAACGAGTGCCTCCAACTAACAAGACTCCCAGGGGGAGTTTTGTGTGCAATTATTTTGATTTGATTTGGATAAAGCATGGGACTGGGCATCCCGGTGACCAGCCATTTTCTCGTGAGTGAGGAGCGGAGTCCACTCCTCTGGAGAATAACCCGCCTAACATGGAAGATGCGGACAACCCTAGTTGATACATGAGCTATTCGAGCATACAAAACGGGATATTTATTTGAAGGTTTAGAGTTTGGCACATACAAATTTACTTGGAACGGCAGCTAGATATCGCATATAGGTAGGTATGATGGACTCATATGGAACAACTTTGGGGTTTATGGAATTGGATGCACAAGCAGTATTCCCGCTTAGTACAAGTGAAGGCTAGCAAAAGACTGGGAAGCGACCAACTAGAGAGCGACAACAGTCATGAACATGCATTAAAGTTAGTGAACATTGAGTGCAAGCATGAGTAGGATATAATCCACCATGAACATAAATATCGTGAAGGCTATGTTGATTTTATTTCAACTATATGCGTGAACATGTGCCAAGTCAAGTCACTTAAATCATTCAGAGGAGGATACCACCCTATCATACCACATCACAACCATTTTAATAGCATGTTGGCACGCAAGGTAAACCATTATAAGCTCCTAGCTAATTAAGCACGGCAGAAGAAACTATGATCTCTAATTGTCATGGCAAACATGTTTATTCATAATAGGCTAAATCAGGAATGATGAACTAATCATATTTACAAAAACAAGGGAGGTCGAGTTCATACCAGCTTCTCCCATCTCAATCAGTTCATCATATATCGTCATAATTGCCTTTCACTTGCACGACCGAACGATGTGGATAATAATAATAGTGCACGTGCATTGGACTAAGCTGGAATATGCAAGCATTCAATAAACAGGAGAAGACAAGGCAATTTGGGCTCTTTTATTAGAACAACAATAATGCATATAAGAGCCACTTCAACAATTTAATCATGATCTTCTCCTATCGACCCCCTAAGAAAAGAAAAGAAATAAAACTATATACATGGGAAAGATCCCAACGAGCAAAAGAAGAACAAGAAATCTTTTTGGGTTTTCTTTTTAATTACTACTACAGGCATGGAAAGTAAACTAATTAAAATCTACAACTAATTTTTTTGTTTTGTTTTTCTTAAGGTTTATTAAACACACAAGAAGAAAGCAATAAAAGGAAATAAAGTAGCATGGATAATACAGTGAAAAAGTATGAGCACCGACATCTAGCAATGAGTGTGTGAACATGAATGTAATGTCGGTGAGAAATACGTACTCCCCCGAGCTTAGGCTTTTGGCCTAAGTTGGTCTATGGCCACGACTGGCCTGGCGGATATCCAAAGTTGTAACTGGGTTCATACTGTGATGCGGCAGTCATTGCATCGTGGGCTACAGCTTGGAGGCGAGCTATCTCAGCTCTCCTCTTATACTCTTCCGCCTCCTCTCTGGTTATAAAATATCTCCCTTTTGCCTGAAAGTCAAAGAAAGTAGAAGCAGGGAGAGCGAGGTGATAGGTGTGTCATCTGTCAAAGATTAGTCGGTACTGGAGGAACTGATCGTTTCTCTCAACAAACTGATGACGAACCATAGCCTCATAATCCAAATAAGCAGGAGGCAACTCAATATCATCCTCACATATGGTTATACCAAGAAAATTAGCTATGGGGTTGCATAAATTCCACCAAAGAAATCTCCATTAAATCTATTAAGATGCAACCTACGTGCAACAATGGCTCCCAAATTATAAGATTTATCTCCTAACACAACACTCCTAAGAATACTGAGGTCAGGGACACACATGTGACATGCTTCATCTTTACCATTAATGCATCTACCTATGAAGAGAGCAAAATAATGTATAGCAGGAAAGTGAATGCTCCCTATGGTAGCTTGTGTTATATCTTTGGACTCTTCCACAGTTATACTAGCAAGAAAATCTCTAAACTCAGATTTGCGGGGTTCATTAGTACTACCCCATTGTGGAAGTTTGCAGGCAGTGGTAAAATCCTCTGACTCCATAGTATAAGAATTTTCATAAAGATCAAACAGGACAGATTGAGAATTGCGTGAAGATGAAAATTCAAACCTCCTCACAAAGGAACTAGTGAGGTAGTGGTACTGATGGCACTTTTCCGCCTCGAAGCCCACAAAATCAGCATTACGCAAATATGCGTTAAATTCTTCCTTAATTCCTGCTCGATCCATGAAGTCCTCTGAAGGCCATTCGCAAGGCCGCACTGGAGCGTCCCTTGGTGGCTCATCATCAGCATCACGCATTGCAAGCCTGGGTCCTTGTTTCCTTGAAGAACCACCTTGGTACATTTTCCTAAACATATTTCTTCCTCTGAAAAATTTCTGAAATTTTTACTAACTTCAAAATAAGAGTAAACCAAACTCAACAAAATTGATAGCAACTACTCCTACAAGTGCCTAGAGCCTATATCCTGCATTAGAACTACTTAGAACCATATAAATTTGACATGTGATACATCTCCAACGTATCTATAATTTTTGATTGTTCCATTCTATATTATATTTTGTTTTGGACATTATTGGGCTTTATTATACACTTTTATATTATTTTTGGGACTAACCTATTAGCCGGAGGCCCAGCCCAGAATTGCTGTTTTTTTTTGCCTATTTTAGGGTTTCGCAGAAAAATAATATCAAACGGAGTCCAAACGGAATGAAACCTTCGGGAACGTGATTTTCGGAACGAACATGATCCAGAGGACTTGGACCGTACGTCAAGACATCAACCAAGAGGCCACGAGGTAGGGGGCGCGCCCTCCACCCTCGTGGGCCCCCTCTTGCTCCACCGACGTACTCCTTCCTCTTATATATACCTACGTACCCCCAAACTACCAGATACGGAGCAAAAACCCTAATTCCACCGCCGTAACTTTTTGTATCCACGAGATCCCATCTTGGGGCCTGTTCTGGAGCTCCGCCAGAGGGGGCATCGATCACGGAGGGCTTCTACATCAACACCATAGCCTCTCCGATGAAGTGTGAGTAGTTTACTGATAACCCACAAGTATAGGGGATCACAACAGCTTTCGAGGGTAGAGTATTCAACCCAAATTTATTGATTTGACACAAAGGGAGCCAAAGAATATTCTCAAGTATTAGCAGCTGAGTTGTCAATTCAACCACACCTGGAAACTTAGTATCTGCAGCAAAGTGTTTAGTAGCAAAGTAATATGATAGTGATGGTAACGGTAACAAAAGAGTAATGAAAGCAAAGTAATGTTTTTGGTATTTTGTAGTGATTATAAAAATAGCAACAGGAAAGTAAATAAGCGTAAATCAGTATATGGAAAGCTCGTAGGCATCGGATCAATGATGGATAATTATGCCGGATGCGGTTCATCATGTAACAGTGATAACATAGGGTGACACAGAACTAGCTCCAATTCATCAATGTAATGTAGGCATGTATACCGAATATAGTCATACGTGCTTATGGAAAAGAACTTGCATGACATCTTTTGTCCTACCCTCCCGTGGCAGCAGGGTCCTAATGGAAACTAAGGGATATTAAGGCCTCCTTTTAATAGAGAACCGGAACAAAGCATTAGCACATAGTGAATATATGAACTCCACAAACTACGGTCATCACCGGTAAGTATCCCGATTATTGTCACTTCGGGGTTAACGGATCATAACACATAATAGGTGACTATAGACTTGCAAGATAGGATCTAGAACTCTCATATATTAATGAAAACATAATAGGTTCACATCTGAAATCAGGGCACTCGGGCCCTAGTGACAAGCATTAAGCATAGCAAAGTCATAGCAACATCAATCTCAGAACATAGTGGATACTAGGGATCAAACCCTAACAAAACTAACTCGATTACATGGTGAATCTCATCCAACCCATCACCGTCCAGCAAGCCTATGATGGAATTACTCACGCACGGCGGTGAGCATCATGAAATTGGTGATGGAGGATGGTTGATGATGACGACGGTGACGAATCCCCCTCTTTGGAGCCCCGAACGGACTCCAGATCAGCCCTCCCGAGAGGTTTTAGGGCTTGGCAGCGGCTCCGTATCGTAAAACGCGATGATTTCTTCTCTCCTATTTGTTTCTCCCCGAAAGCAGTTATATAGAGTTGGAGTTGGAGTCGAGGGGTCTCCAGGGGGCCCACGAGGTAGGGGGCGCGCCATAGGGGGGCGCCATAGGGGGGGCCACAGGGGGGCGCCCCCCACCCTCGTGAGAAGGGTGTGGGCCCCCTGGTCTTCATCTTGGCGAGGATGTTTTATTATTTATTGTAAGATATCCCGTCGAGTTTCAGGTCATTCTGAGAACTTTTGTTTTCTGCACATAAAACAACATCATGGCAATTCTGCTGAAAACAGCGTCAGTCCGGGTTAGTTCCATTCAAATCATACAAGTTAGAGTCCAAAACAAGGGCAAAAGTGTTTGGAAAAGTAGATACGTTGGAGACGTATCAACTCCCCCAAGCTTAAACCCTTGCTTGTCCTCAAGCAATTCAGTTGACATACTGAAAGAAATAAAGAAAAACTTTTACAAGCTCTGTTTGCTCTTGTTGTTGTAAATATGTCAAGCTAGCATTCAAGTTTTCAGCAAAGATTATAACTAACCACATTTGCAATAATTCTCAGGTCTCATGATTACCCATATCAATAGCATAATCAACTAGCAAGCCATAATAATAAATCTCGAATGACAACACTTTCTCAAAACAATCATAATATGATATAACAAGACGGTATCTTGCTAGCCCTTTCTGAGACCGCAAAACATAAATGCAGAGCACCTTTAAAGATCAAGGACTGACTAGACATTGTAATTCATGGTAAAAGAGATCCAATCATAGTCACACCCAATATAAACTAACAGTAATGAATGCAAATGACAGATGCGCTCTCCAGCTAGTGCTTTTTAATAAGAGGGTGATGACTCAACATAAAAGTAAATAGATAGGCCCTTCACAGAGGGAAGCAGGGATTTGTAGAGGTGCCAGAGCTCGGTTTTGAAATAGAGGTGAATAACATTTTGAGCGGTATACTTTCATTGTAAACATAACAATCGAGAGATGGTGATATCTTCCATGCTACACACATTATAGGCGGTTCCCAAATAGAATGGTAAAGTTTATACTCCCCCTCCACCAACAAACATCAATCCATGGCTTTCTCGAAACAACGAGTGCCTCCAACATACATCAGGTCCCAGGGGGAGTTTTGTTTGCAATTATTTTGATTCAGTTTGCATAAAGCATGGGACTGGGCATCCCGGTGACCAGCCATTTATCTCGTGAGTGAGGAGCGGAGTCCACTCCTCTTGAGAATAACCCGCCTAACATGGAAGATACAGACAGCCCTAGTTGATGCATGAGCTATTCGAGCATACAAAACAGGATGATTATTTAAAGTTTTAGAGTTTGGCACATATAAATTTACTTGGAACGGCAGGTAGATACCGCATATAGGAAGGTATAGTGGACTCATGTGAAATAACTTTGGGGTTTAAGGAGTTTGGATGCACAAGCAGTATTCCCGCTTAGTACAGGTGAAGGCTAGCAAAAGACTGGGAAGAGACCAACTAGAGAGCGACAACAGCCATGTACATGCATTAAAATTAATAAACATTGGATGCAAGCATGAGTAGGATATAATCCACCATGAACATAAATATCGTGAAGGCTATGTTGATTTGTTTCAACTACATGCGTGAACATGTGCCAAGTCAAGTCACTTAAATCATTCAGAGGAGGATACCACCCTATCATACCACATCATAACCATTTTAATAACATGTTGGCATGCAAGGTAAATCAATATAACTCATAGCTAATCAAGCATGGCACAAGCAACTATGATCTCTAATTGTCATTGCAAACATGTTTATTCATAACAAGCTGAATCAAGAATGATGAACTCATCATATTTACAAAAACAAAAGAGGTTGAGTTCATACCAGCTTTTCTCATCTCAGTCAGTCCATCATATATCATCATAATTGCCTTTCACTTGCACGACCGAACGATGTGAATAATAATAATAAGAGTGCACTGATACGTCTCCAACGTATCTATAATTTTTGATTGCTCCATGCTATATTATCTACTGTTTTGGGCAATATTGGGCTTTATTTTCCACTTTTATATCAATTTTGGGACTAACCTATTAACCGGAGGCCCATCCCAGATGTGTTGTTTTATGCCTATTTCAGTGTTTTGAAGAAAAGGAATATCAGACGGAGTCGAAACGGAACGAAATCAACTGGAGAAGTTATTTTTGGAAGGAAACACACCTGATGGACTTGGACCCCACGTCAAGGAAGGAACGAGGTGCTCACGAGGGTGGGGGGCGCCCCCCCTCCTAGGGGGCGCCCCCTGTCTCGTGGGGCCCTCGTGGCTCCCCTGACGTACCTCCTGCACCCATATATACCTACTTGACCTAAAACTTCCAGAACGCACAATAGATCAGGAGTTCCGCCGCTAGAAGCCTCTGTAGCCACCAAAAGTCAATCGGGACCCTGTTCCGGCACCCTGCCAGAAGGGGGAACCCTCACCGGTGGCCATCTTCATCATCCCGGTGCTCTCCATGACGAGGAGGGAGTAGTTCTCCCTCGGGGCTGAGGGTATGTACCAGTAGCTATGTGTTTGATCTCTCTCTCTCTCTCTCTCTCTCTCTCTCTCTCTCTCTCTCTCGTGTTCTTGAGATGATACGATCTTGATGTATCACGAGCTTTGCTATTATATTTGGATCCTATGATGTTTCTTCCCCCTCTTCTCTCTTGTAATGAATCGAGTTTCCCCTTTGAAGTAATCTTATCGGATTGAGTCTTTAAAGATTTGAGAACACTTGATGTATGTCTTGCCGTGGATATCTGTGGTGACAATGGGATACCACGTGCCACTTGATGTATGTCTTGGTGATCAACTTGCGGGTTTCGTGACATTGGGAACCTATGCATAGGGGTTGGCACATGTTTTCGTCGTGATTCTCTGGTAGAACTTTGGGGCACTCTTTGAGGTCCTTTGTGTTGGTTGAATAGATGAATCTGAGATTGTGTGATGCATATCGTATAATCATACCCACGGATACTTGAGGTGACATTGGAGTATCTAGGTGACATTACGGTTTTTGTTGATTTGTATCTTAAGGTGTTATTATAGTACAAACTCTAGGGCTGTTTGTGACACTTATAGGAATAGCCCAACGGATTGATTTGAAAGAATAACTTTGAGGTGGTTTCGTACCCTACCATAATCTCTTCATTCGTTCTCCGCTATTAGTGACTTTGGAGTGACTCTTTGTTGCATGTTGAGGGATAGTTATGTGATCCAATTATGTTAGTATTGTTGAGGGAATTTACACTAGCGAAAGTATGAACCCTAGGCCTTATTTCCTAGCATTGCAATACCGTTTACGCTCACTTTTATCACTTGCTACTTTGCTGTTTTTATATTTTCAGATTACAAATAGCTTTATCTACTATCCATATTGCACTTGTATCACCATCTCTTCGCCGAACTAGTGCACCTATACAATTTACCATTGTATTGGGTGTGTTGGGGACACAAGAGACCCTTTGTTATTTGGTTGCAAGGTTGCTTGAGAGAGACCATCTTCCTACGCCTCCTACGGATTGATAAACCTTAGGTCATCCACTTGAGGGAAATTTGCTACTGTCCTACAAACCTCTGCACTTGGAGGCCCAACAACGTCTACAAGAAGAAGGTTGTGTAGTAGACATCATGCACATGCATTGGACTAAGCTGTAATCTACGAGCATTCAATAAATAGGAGAAGACAAGGCAAAATGGGCTCGTTTGTCAGATAAACAATAATGCATATAAGAGCCACTTCAACAATTTAATCAAGGTCTTTTCCTACTGACCCCCAAAGAAAAGAAAAGAAATAAAACTATTTACACGGGAAAGCTCCTAACAAGCAAAAGAAGAATAGGAAATATTTTTGGGTTTTCTTTTTAATTACTGCTATAGCATGAAAAGTAAATTAATTAAAAGCTACAACTAATTTTTTTGGTTTTTTCTTAAGGTTTATCAAACACACAAGAAGAAAGCATAAAATAAAATAAACTAGCATGGATGATACAATGAAAAAGTATGAGCATCGACATCTAGCAGTGAGTGTGTGTGAACATAAATGTAATGTCGGTGGGAAATACGTACTCCCCCAAGCTTAGGCTTTTGGCCTAAGTTGGTCTATGGCCACGGCTGGCCTGGCTGATATCCATAATAATAGTTGGGGTCGTACTGAGATGCAGCGGCTATCGCCTCCTGAGCTGTAGCGTGGCGACGAGCGGCCTCCGCTCTCCTCTCGTACTCATCTGCCTCCTCTTTGGTAATAGTATATCCTCCTCTTGCCTGATAATCAAAGAAAGCAGGAGCAGGGAGAGTAATATGGACAGCACGGCATCTGTCAAAGATTAGTCGGTACTGGAGAGGTGATTCGTTCCTCTCGACAAAATGGTGGGAAACCATAGAATCAAAATCTAAATAAGCAGGAGGCAACTCCATGTCTCCTTCACGAACGTCTATCTCAAGAAATTTGGCTAAGCGGGTTGCATAAATTCCTCCAAAGAAATCTCCATTATGTCTATTATGATGCAACCTACGAGTTACAATGGCTCCCATATGATAAGATTGGTCTCCTGACACAGCACTCTTGAGAATGCTAAGGTTAGGGACACACATGTGGCATGCTTCATCCTTAGCATTTATGCACCTACCTATGAAGAGAGCAAAATAATGTATACCAGGAAAGTGAATGCTCCCTATGGTAGCTTGCGTTATATCTCTAGATTCCCCTACAGTTATACTAGCAAGAAAGTTTCTAAATTAAGATTTAGGGGATCCCTAACACTACCCCATTGTGGAAGTTTGCAAGCAAGAGTGAAATCCTCTAGGTCCATGGTATAAGATTTATCATAAAGATCAAACATGACTGAAGGAGAATTACGTGAAGATGAATACTCAAACCTCCTCACAAAATAGCTTGTGAGCTCATGATACTGGGGGCATTTGTCTGCCTCAAAGTCCTCAAGATCGGCATTACGCAAATATGCGTTAAATTCTCCTTTAATTCCCGCTTGATCCATAAAAAATTCAGAAGGCCACTCACAAGGACGCACTGGAGCGTCTCTTGGTGGCTCTTCGTCAGCATCACGCATTGCAAGCCTGGGTCCTTGCTTCTTTGAAGAACCACATTGGAACATTTTCCTAAGCATATTTATTCCTCTGAAAAATTCTGAAATTTTTTTAGTAACTTCAAAATAAAAGTAAACCAAACTCAATAATATTGATAGCAACTACTCCTACAAGTGCCTAGGGCCTATATCATGCATCAAAACTACTTTTGACCATATAAATTTGACATGCAAGCTCAAGAACAGGGTCACCTAAGAAACACAAATTTGCAATGAATAAAGCACTGGAACAAAAACTAATTGGACCAATGGAGGAGTCACATACCAAGGAACAATCTCCCCAAGCAGTTTTGTGATAGGTGCTTTGAGCAAGGAGATCGAAAATGGCAGCAAAACGAGCTGGGACTCGGGTTTGAGTTAGTTTTTCGTGTTTGGGGGAGGAAGATGAAGTGTGTGGCTGGAAGAATGAGTGGAGGAGGGCCACCGTGGGCCCACGACGTAGGGAGGCGCGCCCTAGGGGGGTGGGCGCGCCCTCCACCCTCGTGGCAAGGTGGTTGCCCCCCTGGTGTGTTCTTTGTTCCATAAATCCTCAAATATTCTATAAAAAATCATATTTAATTTTCAGGGCACTTGGAGAACTTTTATTTTTGAGGTATTTTATATTGCACGGATAATCAGATAACAGACATAAAATTATTTATTTTTACCTTATGTCAACTAAATAACGGAAACAATAGAGAGGGTACAGAAGGTTGTGCTTCTAGTTTCATCCATCTCATGCTCATCAAAAGGAATCCACTGACAAGGTTGATCAAGTCTTGTTAACAAACCCATTCCGGTTAACATGAAACCGGAGAAATTTCGAATAACACTAGGTTACCTCAACAGGGATATGCACATCCCCAATAATAAGTATATCATATTTCTTCTTGACAGTAGGAAGAGGAAATTCAAAACCTCCAAATATAATCGATGGAATTTTTCTGATAGAATTGATACTATGAACTTGAGGTTGTTTCCTCGGAAAGTGTACCGTATGCTCATTACCATTAACATGAAAAGTGAAATTGCCTTTGTTGCAATCAATAACAGCCCCTGCAGTATTAAGAAAAGGTCGTCCAAGAATAATAGACATACTATCGTCCTGGGGAATATCAAGAATAACAAAGTCCGTTAAAATAGTAACTTTGCAACTACAACAGGCACATCCTCACAAATACCGACAAGTATAGCAGTTGATTTATCAGCCATTTGCAAAGATATTTCAGTAGGTGTCAACTTATTCAAATCAAGTCTACGATATAAAGAGAGAGGCATAACACTAACACCGGCTCCAAGATCACATAAAGTAGTTTTAACATAGTTTCTTTAAATGGAGCATGGTATAGTAGGTACTCCTGGATCCCCAAGTTTCTTTGGTATTCCATCCTTAAAAGTATAATTAGCAAGCATGGTGGAAATTTCAGCTTCCGGTATCTTTATTTTATTTGTAATAATATATTTCATGTACTTAGCATAAGGATTTGTTTTGAGTATATCAGTCAATCGCATACGCAAAAATATAGGTCTAATCATTTCAGCAAAGCGCTCAAAATCCTCATCATCCTTTTTCTTGGATGGTTTGGGAGGAAAAGGCATGGGTTTCTGAACCCAAGGTTCTCTTTCTTTACCATGTTTCCTAGCAACAAAGTCTTTCTTATCATAACGTTGATTCTTTGATTGTGGGTTATCAAGATCAACAATAGGTTCAATTTCTACATCATTATCATTACTAGGTTGAGCATTAATATGAACATCATCATTAACATTTTCTTACCAGATTATGTTTCAGCATCGGACATAGAGATATCATTTGGATTATCAGGTGGTTCAGCAATAGGTTCACTAGAAGTTTGCACAGTTCTATCATTTTTCTTTTTCTTCTTTTTATAAGAACTAGGTGCATCAATTGTATTTCTCTGAGAATTTTGCTCAATTCTCTTAGGGTGGCCTTCAGGATACAAAGGTTCCTGAGTCATTCTACCAGTTCTAGTAGCCACTTTAACAGCATATCATTTTTCTTACTATTTATCTCATTGAGCAATTCTTTTTGAGCTTTAAGTACTTGTTGTACTTGAGTAGTAACCACAGAAGCATGTTTGCTAACAAGTTTAAGTTCACCTCTAATATTAGCCATATAATCACCCAAGTATTTAATCATATCAGCATCTTGTTTTAATTGTCTACCAAAATAAGCATTGAAGTCTTCTTGCTTAAACATAAAATTATCAAACTCATCCAGGCATTGACTAGCAATTTTAGTAGGAGGGATTTCAGCTTTATCATATCGATAGAGAGAATTTACCTTTACTACCTATGTTGGGTTATCGAGGTCTGGAGGTTCTTCAATAAATAAAGGATTAAGATTATATATTTCTTCATCAGGCGGTAAATTGAGACCATATATTTCTTCAATAGGAGGTAAATTCTTAACATCTTCAGCTTTAATACCTTTTTCTTTCATAGATTTCATTGCCTCTTGCATATCTTCAGGACTGAGAAATAGAACACCTCTCTTCTTCGAAGTTGATTTAGGAATAGGATCATTAATTGGAGCAGGAGCTGCCTCAGGAGCTGGCTCAGGAGGTGCCCAATTATTTTCATTTGTCAACATATTATTCAATTAGATTTCAGTTTCATCCGGTGTTCTTTCCCTGAAAAGAGAACCAGCACAACTATCCAGGTAATCTCTGGAAGCATCGGTTAGTCCATTATAAAAGATATCAAGTATTTCATTTTTCTTAAGAGGATGATCAGGCAAAGCATTAAGTAAATTGAGAAGCATCCCCCAAGCTTGTGGGAGACTCTCTTCTTTAATTTGCACAAAGTTGTATATTTCCTTTAAAGCAGCTTGTTTCTTATGACCAGGGAAATATTTAGCAGAGAAGTAATAAATCATATCCTGGGGACTACGCACACAACCAGGATCAAGAGAATTAAACCATATCTTAGCATCACCCTTTAATGAGAACGGAAATATTTTAAGGATATAAAAGTAGCGAGATCTCTCATCATTAGTGAACAGGGTGGCTATATCATTTAATTTAGTAAGATGTGCTACAACAGTTTTAGATTCATAACCATGAAAAGGATCAGATTCGACCAAAGTAATTATATCAGGATCAATAGAGAATTCATAATCCTTATCAGCGACACATATAGGTGAAGTAGCAAAAGCAGGGTCAGGTCTCATCCTAGCATTTGGAGATTGCTTATTCCATTTAGCTAATAACCTTTTGAGTTCATATCTATCTTTGCAGGCTAAAATAGCTAAAAAAGCATCTTGATCAAATAAATAACCCTCAGGAATAACAAGTGATTCTTCATCATCACTTTCATCTTCATAATCAGATTCAATATTTTCAATCTCTCTAGCCCTAGCAAGTCGTTCCTCTAGAAAATCACTAAGTGGCATAGTAGTATCAGGCATAGAGGTGGTTTCATCATAAGTATCATGCATAGCAGAAGTAGCATCATCAATAACATGCGACATATCAGAACGAATAGCAGAAGCAGGTGTAGGTGTCGCAAGCTTACTCAAACAGAAGGTGAATCAAGTGCAGAGCTAGATGGCAGTTCCTTACCTCCCCTCATAGTTTAGGGATAGATCTTAGTTTTTGGATCTCTTAAGTTCTTCATAGTGTCCAGTAGATATAAATCCCAAGTGACTCAAATAATAGAGCTATGCTCCCCGGCAACAGTGCCAGAAAATAGTCTTGATAACCCACAAGTATAGGGGATCGCAACAGCTTTCGAGGGTAGAGTATTCAACCCAAATTTATTGATTCGACACAAGGGGAGGCAAAGAATATTCTCAAGTATTAGCAGCTGAGTTGTCAATTCAACCACACCTGGAAACTTAGTATCTGCAGCAAAGTGTTTAGTAGCAAAGTAATATGATAGTGATGGTAACGGTAACAAAAGAGTAATGAAAGCAACGTAATATTTTTGGTATTTTGTAGTGAATGTAACAATAGCAACGGGAAAGTAAATAAGCGTAAACCAGTATATGGAAAGCTCGTAGGCATCGGATCAATGATGGATAATTATGCCGGATGCGGTTCATCATGTAACAGTCATAACATAGGGTGACACGGAACTAGCTCCAATTCATCAATGTAATGTAGGCATGTATTCCGAATATAGTCATACGTGCTTATGGAAAAGAACTTGCATGACATCTTTTGTCCTACCCTCCCGTGGCAGCAGGGTCCTAATGGAAACTAAGGGATATTAAGGCCTCCTTTTAATAGAGATCCGGAACAAAGCATTAGCACATAGTGAATATATGAACTCCTCAAACTACGGACATCACCGGTAAGTATCCCGATTATTGTCACTTCGGGGTTAACGGATCATAACACATAATAGGTGACTATAGACTTGCAAGATAGGATCTAGAACTCTCATATATTAATGAAAACATAATAGGTTCAGATCTGAAATCATGGCACTCGGGCCCTAGTGACAAGCATTAAGCACAACAAAGTCGTAGCAACATCAATCTCAGAACATAGTGGATACTAGGGATCAAACCCTAACAAAACTAACTCGATTACATGGTGAATCTCATCTAACCCATCACCGTCCAGCAAGCCTACGATGGAATTACTCACACACGGCGGTGAGCATCATGAAATTGGTGATGGAGGATGGTTGATGATGACGACGGCGACGAATCCCCCTCTCCGGAGCCCCGAACGGACTCCAGATCAGCCCTCCCAAGAGGTTTTAGGGCTTGGCGGCGGCTCCGTATCGTAAAACGCAATGATTTCTTCTCTCCTATTTTTTTATCCCCAAAAGCAGTTATATAGAGTTGGAGTTGGAGTCAGGGGGTCTCCATGGGGCCCATGAAGTAGGGGGCGCGCCCTAGGGGGCGCCCTAGGGGGGCGCCCCCACCCTCGTGAGAAGGGTGTGGGCCCCTGGTCTTCATCTTTGGCGAGGCTTTTTATTATTTATTGTAACATACCCCGTGGAGTTTCAGGTCATTCCGAGAACTTTTGTTTTCTGCACATAAAACAACATCATGCCAATTCTGCTGAAAATAGCGTCAGTCCGGGTTAGTTCCATTCAAATCATACAAGTTAGAGTCCAAAACAAGGGCAAAAGTGTTTGGAAAAGTAGATACGTTGGAGACGAATTATTTACCTCAGACCTTCGGGTCCATAGTTATTAGCTAGATGGCTTCTTCTCTCTTTTTGGATCTCGATACAAAGTTCTCCCCCTCTCTTGTGGAGATCTATTCGATGTAATCTTATTTTGCGGTGTGTTTGTTGAGAGCGATGAATTGTGGGTTTATGATCAAGTTTATCTATGAACAATATTTGAATCTTCTCTGAATTCTTTTATGTATGATTGGTTATCTTTGCAAGTCTCTTCGAATTATCAGTTTGGTTTGGCCTACTAGATTGATCTTTCTTGCAATGGGAGAAGTGCATAGCTTTGGGTTCAATCTTGCGGTGTCCTTTCCCAGTGACAGTAGGGGCAGCAAGGCATGTATTGTATTGTTGTCATCGAGGATAACAAGATGGGGTTTACATCATATTGCATGAGTTTATCCCTCTACATCATGTCATCTTCCTTAAAGCGTTACTCTATTCTCTTGATCTTAATACTCGAGATGCATGCTGGATAGCGGTCGATGTGTGGAGCAATAGTAGTAGATGCAGGCAGGAGTCGGTCTACTAGTGTCGGACGTGATGCCTATATACATGATCATACCTAGATATTCTCATAACTATGCTCAATTCTGTCAATTGCTCAACAGTAATTTGTTCACCCACCGTAAATACTTATGCTCTTGAGAGAAGCCACTAGTGAAACCTATGGCCCCCGGGTCTATCTTCCATCATATTAATCTTCCAATACTTAGTTATTTCCTTTGCCATTTATTTTACTTTGCATCTTTATCATAAAATACCAAAAATATTATCTTATCATATCTATCAGATCTCACTCTCGTAAGTGACCGTGTAGGGATTGACAACCCCTTATCGCGTTGGTTGCGAGGATTTATTTGTTTGTGTAGGTGCGAGGGACTCGTGCGTGGCCTCCTACTGGATTGATACCTTGGTTCTCAAAAACTGAGGGAAATAGTTACGCTACTTTGCTGCATCACCCTTTCCTCTTCAAGGGAAAACCAACGCAAGTGCTCAAGAGGTAGCAACATGCAAGCTCAAGAACATGGTCACCTAGGCAGCACAAATTTGCAATGAATAAAGCACTAGAACAAAAACTAATTGGACCACTGGAGGAGTCACATACCAAGGAACAATCCCCCAAAGCAGTTTTGTGAGAGGTGCTTTGAGCAAGGAGATCGAAAATCGCAGCAAAATGAGCTAGAACTCGTGCTTGAGCTGGATAATGGTGTTTGTGGGAGGAAGAAGGAGTGTGTGGGTGCAGGAATAAGTGGAGCAGGGCCATCGTGGGCCCATGAGGCAGGGGGCGCGCCTAGGGGGTAGGGCGTGCCCTCCACCCTTGTGGCCAGGTGGATGCCCCCTGTTGTGTTCTTGATAACCCACAAGTATAGGGGATCGCAACAGTTTTCGAGGGTACATTATTCAACCCAAATTTATTGATTCGACACAAGGGGAGCCAAAGAATATTCTCAAGTATTAGCAGTTGAGTTGTCAATTCAACCACACCTGGAAACTTAATATCTGCAGCAAAGTATTTAGTAGCAAAGTAGTATGATAGTAGTGGTAACGATAGCAAAATGTAGATTATGGTATAAATGGTACCCTTTGTCAAGGATAGCCATTTGACAAGAAGGCTAATTCCCCCTTATTGAATCAGATGGAGAAGGTTCCTTGTCGGCTTTCCGTGAAATACTCGTTTGGCCTAGGACTTCCAAACACGTCATAAGCTAAACCCGTACTGACAAATAACCAACCCGCAATGAATAGGGAAGGTAGTAATGCTATGAATAACATAGTATCGAATACTGGTAATAATATCAGCAAAAGAACGTTCTCCCGACATAGCCTGTTCTATTCGTTCCGAACCAAATTTGCGCTGGGTTTAAGTAACATAGTACACGATGGAGCTCGAGAGGACAGAATTTTTTTTATCAAGGGAAAGAATCTAGGGTTAGTGAGAACTAATAAATTAGGCCAACTTTGTCAGTCTATCCTTAATATAGAAATGTATCAAACTAACTTCGGAATTGGGCACAGTATTAAAGATCTTTTAGAAGCGCATACTCCTCCCGGGGGTCGATTAGGGCGTGGACATAAGGGCCTTTATGACACAATCAACAACAAATTCAAAGCGCTTTGTAATCTTCAACCAGTTCTGTGCTTCAATATAATTTCCCGGAGTAAGCGCTATAGCTTGTTTCCAATATTCAGCAGCTTGATCAGAGAAAAGGATTCTAGAAAGATTCATAGAATTAGAAGAACTTTCTCTCTTGGACGAGATGATAAAAGGGAAACTAAAGACACATGTACAAAAACCTCCTTTTTTCATTTTGGATTTTAAAACATATACGTAAAACACAATCTACTAAATTAATTCTTTGCTCTCAATTTCGCCTACTAGTATTTATAATACTTCAGGAGCTAATGAAACTATTTTGGTAAAATTCAATTCTCTCAATTCCTCGGCAATCGCGAGGTCCAAGAGACAGACCCGAATAAAGAAGAAATAGTAATCTTTGACGAATTAGGAAGAAAAAGGATTCTTATTTTGATACAAGAAGAATCGGCAAAAGAAAAAGGATTGAAATCCCCCTTATGGGTGTTTTACGTGGAAATACTATTTTTTCTTATTTTGACGATCCCCGATACAGAAAAGATAAAAAGGGTTCAGGAATTGTTAAATTTAGATATAGGACCCTAGAAGAAGAATATAGGGCACTTAAAAGCCGAGTACTCTACCATTGAGTTAGCAACCCGGATAAAAAAAGGATCTTAGATACGATCGAAATCCAAAAATCAATGGAATTACACCGCGCGCTTCTGTCAAAACATTGAACTAGCAAGACATCAAAAGATTTTTTTTTATTGACCATGAAAAACACTCAAATGCCAAAACGAACAGGTCCGGAATCCATACAAATACGAAAGGGTATTTTATCCTTACCAACTGGATCTTGTTGCACCCGGTAACAAACATTCATAAACCATTTCTCGAAGTACGTGTCCGGATAGCCCAAAATGTCGATAGTTAAGCTACATGAAACAGATTTCCGGACGTCCATAGAAAGATTATTGCTAATTGCCCAAAGTGAGAAGCAAAAATGTTCTGATAAAGACGTTCTTCAGTAATATCATCATGACTTTCGATATCATGTGCGGCGCGATTGCCGAGGAATTGAGAGAATTGAATTTTACCAAAATAGTTTCATTAGCTCCTGAAGTATTATAAATACTAGTAGGCGAAATTGAGACCAAAGAATTAATTTAGTAGATTGTGTTTTATGTATATGTTTTAAAATCCAAAATGAAAAAAAAAAGAAAACATGTTGATTATAGAAACATTAGGAGGAACCCTCAATAGCATATTGAGGAAGAATATACATTCTGGCGATTTGTATCCAAAGACTAATTTAAATTGCATCCAAAATAAAAATAGGATTATGAGTACAGAGTCGCGAAGCATAATTTTGCATTGGATTAAGTATTCCAATTTTGAAAATATGAGTAAAGGATCTATGGATGAAGATACAAAAAAGTTGATTTCCAATCGTAGCTAAATCTTCTTAAACTTGTTCTATATATTCCTTTTCTAGTCTTTCTCTTTTGATGTCGCAAAGTTGAAACCAAGAAATATCTGTTACGTTCCTGATGTTTCCGAACACTTTCAACTTCAATCGGAACTTCTCTTGACCCAATGACGCGTTGATCCAGGTTCCATCGTAGCCACAAGGGACTATCTAAACTAATTAGTTTTTGTCTATAAGCTCCCAGTGCATCATAAGAACTAGAAAAATGGGGTTCTTTATCTTTCCTATATTTAGAATTATTATTATTATTGTAATTTACTTTTAGATTTGGGTAGTTTCTGCAACTATTATAGGCAGCCGCAAATGCTACTCATTATAGGGATTTCGACAAAGCGAATTTATTTATTACTAAAGCCGAAGTCAGTAGGAGTACTATTATGAAGAAATTCAGACCTCGGGGATCTTTTAACAATACCCTCTAAGGGATGGTTAGTCCAAGACGCGGAACAACAGTTTTCTTTTGGAGAAACACTATTATTATGGGGCTGTACACGCGGTAGAAAAATTACGCCAATCTGTTGAGATAGTCGCCCGGGCCTGGTCACTGCGGCCCCCTTTTGTGAGGGGGCACCCCTTCTCCCGAAGTTACGGGGCTATTTTGCCGAGTTCCTTAGAGAGAGTTGTCTCGCGCCCCTAGGTATTCTCTACCTACCCACCTGTGTAGGTTTCGGGTACAGGTACCCTTTTCTTGAAGGTCGTTCGAGCTTTTCCTGGGAGTATGGCATCAGTTACATACTTCAGCGCCGTAGTAATGTTTTTGGTATTTTGTAGTGATTGTAACAATAGCAACGGAAAAGTAAATAAGCGAAGAACAATATATGGAAAGCTCGTAGGCAATGGATCGGTGATAGAGAATTATGCCGAATGTGGTTCATCATGTAAGAGTCATAACCTAGGGTGACACAGAACTAGCTCCAATTCATCAATGTAATGTAGGCATGTATTCCGAATATAGTCATACGTGCTTATGGAAAAGAACTTGCATGACATCTTTTGTCCTACCCTCCCGTGGCAGCGGGGTCCTAGCGAAAACTAAGGGATATTAAGGCCTCCTTTTAATAGAGTACCGGACCAAAGCATTAACACATAGTGAATACATGAACTCCTCAAACTACGGTCATCACCAGGAGTGGTCCTGATTATTGTCACTTCGGGGTTGCCGGATCATAACACATAGTAGGTGACTATAGACTTGCAAGATAGGATCAAGAACTCACATATATTCATGAAAACATAATAGGTTCAGATCTGAAATCACGGCACTCGGGCCCTAGTGACAAGCATTAAGCATAGCAAAGTCATAGCAACATCAATCTCAGAACATAGTGGACACTAGGGATCAAACCCTAACAAAACTAACTCGATTACATGATAAATCTCATCCAACCCATCACCGTCCAGCAAGCCTACGATGGAATTACTCACGCACGGCGGTGAGCATCATGAAATTGGTGATGGAGGAAGGTTGTTGATGATGATGGCGACGGATTCCCCTCTCCGGAGCCCCGAACGGACTCCAGATCAGCCCTCCCAAGAGGTTTTAGGGCTTGGCGGCGGCTCCGTATCGTAAAATGCGATGAATCCTTCTCTCTGATTTTTCCCTCCGAAAGCAAATACATAGAGTTGGAGTTGAGGTCAGAGGAGCTCTAGGGGGCCCACGAGGTAGGGCCCCCCCCCCACCCTCGTGGCTAGGGTGTGGGCCCCCTGGTCTTCATCTTTTGCAAGGATTTTTTATTATTTCCAAAAAGACGTTCCGTGAAGTTTCAGGTCATTCCGAGAACTTTTGTTTCTGCACATAAATAACACCATGGCAATTCTGCTGAAAACAGCGTCAGTCCGGGTTAGTTCCATTCAAATCATGCAAGTTAGAGTCCAAAACAAGGGCAAAAGTGTTTGGAAAAGTAGATATGACAGAGACGTATCATAGAAGCACTCAGTTTTAGGCTTGGGTCCAACTTTGCTCTATCTTGATTTCTACCTTCGCTTATTTCTGTTGGAAAATGTAGCATGCAATTCCAAAAAATTCCCTACGCTCACGCAAGATCTATCAAGGAGATGCACAGCAACAAGAGGGGGAGAGTGTGTCCACGTACCCTCATAGACCAAATGCGGAAGCATTTGACAACGCGGTTGATGTAGTTGAACTTATTCTCGTTCCGACCGATCAAGTACCGAACGTACGGCAACTCCGAGTTCTACACACGTTCAGCTCGATGACGTCCCTCGAAGTCTTGATCCAGCAAAGTGTCGAGGGAGAGTTTCGTCAGCATGACGGCGTGGTGACGGTGATGGTGAAGTGATCCGCGAAGGGCTTTGCCTAAGCACTACGACAATATGATCGAAGGCGTAAACTGTGGAGGGGGGGCATCGCACACGGTTAGGAATCAATGTTGTTTGTTCTAGCGGTGCCCCCCCACATATATATAGGTGGGAGAGGGAGAGGGGCAGCAAGGGGCGCCCCAAGTAGGATTGAAGGAAATATGCCCTAGAGGCAATAATAAAGTTGTTATTTATATTTTCTTATATCATGATAAATGTTTATTATTCATGCTAGAATTGTATTAACCGGAAAATTAGTACATGTGTGAATACATAGACAAAACAGAGTGTCCCTAGTATGCTTCTACTTGACTAGCTCGTTAATCAAAAGATGGTTAAGTTCCCTGACCATAGACATGTGTTGTCATTTGATGAACGGGATCACATCATTAGGAGAATGATTTGATGGACAAGACCCATCCGTTAGCTTAGCATAATGATCGTTTAGTTTTATTGCTATTGCTTTCTTCATGCCATATACATGTTCCTCTAACTATGAGATTATGCAACTCCCGAATACCGGAGGAACACCTTGTGTGCTATCAAACGTCACAACGTAACTGGTGATTATAAAGATGCTCTACAGGTGCCTCTGATGGTGTTTGTTGAGTTGGCATAGATCGAGATTAGGATTTGTCACTCTGTGTATCGAAGAGGTATCTCTGGGCCCTCTCGGTAATGCTCATCACTATAAGCCTTGCAAGCAATGTGACTAGTGAGTTAGTTGTGGGATGATGCATTACGGAACGAGTAAAGAGACTTTTCAGTAACGAGATTGAACTAGGTATAATGATATTGACGATCGAATCACGGGCAAGTAACATACCGATGACAAAGGGAATAACGTATGTTGTTATGTTGTTTGACCGATAAAGATCTTCGTAGAATATGTAGGAACCAATATGAGCATCTAGATTCCGCTATTGGTTATTTACCGGAGATGTGTCTCAGTCATCTCTACATAGTTCTCGAACCCGTAGGGTCTGCACGCTTAATGTTCGATGACGATTTGTATTATGAGTTATGTGATTTGATGAACCGAAGTTTGTTCGGAGTCCCGGATGAGATCACGTACATGACGAGGAGTTTCGAAATGGTCGAGAGGTAAAGATTCATATATTGGAAGGTGGCATTCTGACACTGGAATGGTTCGGGTCATATCGGATGAGTTTCGGAGTACCAGGGGTTACCGGACCCCTCCCCCCCTGCCGGAAGTTAATGGGCCATACATGGGCCTTAGTGGAGGAGATAGGGCCGGCCAGGGAGGTGGCGCGCGCCCCCTTGCCCAATCCGAATTGGAGAAGGGGTGTGGGTGGCGCTGTCGGATTTCGGGTTCCGGCAAAACCCTTAAGGTTCGAACTCTGGGGTGCGCACGAAGATCTCTCCTTCCCCCTAGCTCACTCACTCACCACGATCTCAAAGCTCAGCGCGTCGAACTCACCGAACAAGGGACACAAGAGTTTATACTGGTTCGGCCCACCGATGCGGTGTAATACCCTACTCCAGTGTGGTGTGGTGGATTGCATTGTAGGCTGAGGATGAACAAGTACAAGGGGAGAACTACCTCCTAAGGAGAGGTGTTCTTGAGCTCAGTGAGCTTGTGTGGTTGAGGATAATCTGAATGATCCCCCCTCCTATGGTGGTGGCTAGTCCTATTTATAGAGGCCCTCGTCCTCTTCCCAGATATTAGGCGGGAAGGGATGCCACAACGGCCAATTTGAAGGGGGGCAGCTACTACAAGCTATCCTGACAAAAGGTGGTCTTCGCATGCCAAAGGCTCTGGCGATGACGCCATCGTGGGCTCCGCGATGACCTCCATCCTGCCGTCCTGCTGGTCTTGGTCTTGTTGCACCGATATGGAAACCTTTGCCTGACTACTCGGGACTCCTCGCATGTGCCTTCTTCTTTAGCACCAAAGAGGAAACCGGTACTCTGCACCCTCCTGGCCTTGGTCGTCATAGCTTACGTCACAGAAACCTCATGAGGTGCCCCTCGCCTTGATCTCTCCGCTCCTCGCGAGCCAGCCTAGCGAGGCTGCCCCTGAGGAGGTCTTGTGTCGTCCGCCTCGCGAGGGTCTTGAGTGTTTGCTGGTGAAGATGGGTCATACCAGGCTGCTAGAGGAGCCACGCCGTGGGCTGCAGGTAGGCAAGTCCGGGGACCCCCGTTCCTAGAACACCGACAGTAGCCCCCGGGCCCAAGGCGCGCTCGGACTTGGCTTTGAGACGAAGCCAAGGGGCAAGTGCGGAGGGACGCGGGCCCCAACCGCCTGTGGCCTTGATTGACGTGTGGCGACTGACAGGACGTGGGCGTCTCCGCTTCCCCATGCTGCCTCGGCAACTGCCTGACTTGACGAGTCCCCGGTGCATGCAGAAAGGCCATCATTATCTGCGATCGTGGGGGTCGCCGATTGGCCTTCTCTCGCTATAAATGGCGAGGGGGTGGATCCCCTGTCGCCCATCTCTTCCCGTTCTGCTTGCTTCTTCTTCCTTGCTTCACTGCTAGCAGCGACATCCATGGCGCCGATGAAGAGGTTCTCTGCCGCGGAGAAGGGAAAGGCTCGCTGTCGGGGATATACCCCGCGGTGTAAACCGGCCGGAAGTTAACCCGGCCGGACTTGGCGGTTTATCTGAAGACCTTGCTGACACTTGGCGAGTTACTAGCGACCCGCCCTAACCTGGCGGTTTACAAGCAACCCACCTGGTCATTATGACCCACTGGTGATCCGGCGTGCGGGACAGACGGATGACAAGACCCAAGGCCCAGAAGGCCGGTTCACGTTTAACGGTGGGCCGGTTTAAGAGGAAAGGCATGAGGAATATTTGTCCTACAAGGAGTTAAGACCTGGACTTATATCCGGTTTGTATTAGAGACAGACTAGTCCTAATCCTAATAGGACTCCACATGTACACCGCCCCTTCAACATATATAAGGAGGGGCAGGGCTCCCCAAAAGGGGACAAGATTCACAAGTTCCACGAGTTTGACAAGTTAGGTTTAGACAATAGCTCTCAAGATAGAGCACTCTTGTAACCGTGATCATCATCATCATCAATATCAATGAAGCAGGACGTAGGCTTTTACCTCCACCATGAGGGGCCGAACCTGGGTAAAACCACGCGTCTCTCGTCCCGCTCAACCCCTCTCAAGCTACCACATTGATGCGTTGGCCTTGCGACTAAGTCCTGACACTAAGGACATCTTCCGTGACAATTCCACGACACTCGCCAAGAGGGGCCTGGCTCTCCTCTGCACAAGAGGGGGCATGGTCGCCCTCGCAAGCATGCCTCGACCCCCGCCGTGGCTCCCCGTGGTCGAGGACGGATCTCTTTGGGGTCCGGTGCCGCTCCGGGCATCCAAGGCGGCGTTTCTCCTCCCGATGGAAGTCACTTGGGGCATGGCGGTCCCGTCGACGAGGGGAGGCATGCCGTGGTCTCCAGGCCTCCCCGACTATGCTTGCACTCAGTGGTGGTGCTGCCGGAGTTCGTTGTGGTCGGAGAACCCGACCGGCACCTGGCTCCAGCTTCCGCGCTTCTTTGCCGGAGAGCTGGCGACTTCGGGTCCCGGCGGCCTCTGGCTGCAGGTGGACGACTACTGTAGCAAGGCCTCGTGGGTCACGATGGAGAACTTCATCGCAGGCAACATAGCCCTGGCCCATGGCTGGCAGACGTTTGCCCGCGCGCGCGGCCTGGACAGGCGATGCGCCCTCCACTTCAAGTACGACGGCATTGTGACCCTCTTCGTGAAGGTGTTTGGTGTAGATGGTCGCCGTGCTGGGTGCTGCCCTTAAGACAGCGACGGCGACGAAGTGCTTGGACTTGGCGATGGCCGCGACGAGGATGAGGACGAGCTCGCCCTCGGTGATGGTTGCGACTAGTCCAGCACTGGCGGCTCCTCCTCCAGCGAAAGCTCCAACAGCGGCTACGACAAGCCGCCTCATCGTCAGGCTCATTTTGAGGACGATGGCGGGTCGTCCCGCCATCGCGCCTCAGTGAAGCGCGAGGAGGGCTCCGGCTGAGCTTGGTGAAGCGTTGGGAGCTGGTTCTCGGGAGTAGTCGCGAGCGTAGGGGCTGCTTTTGCCTGTTCTTCCTCTCTTTTCTCCCTGCATCACAAGAAACAAGTATGGGGCCCCGCAGGGGCATATAATAAACCGTAACGTCTTTCCCGCCTTTTGCTATGTTTATCACTTCTGAGTTGTACTGTGGTATCAGTGCTTTACGTAGGCATGTAAGGATAACTTAGCTCGATGCGTCTGAAGCAGCCTCCGTCTTGTGAGGTGCGCATATCCTGGCACCTGATGAGACCTCCCTGCCGAGGATTTGGGAGGTGTCGAGATACTGCAAAAATTCATTTAAGAAACCCTTATCCTACCTTGCTCAGGGCCCCAGGCGTGGCCGGGCATGGCCTGGTGCACCACGTCGTGGTACCCGTGGGGTACGGACTTAAAAAAAGGGGTTCACCAGTCGCGAGCTCGAATGAGGGTGCTTCAAGAAGACCAAGGGAAGCGCTTATGCATGCACCTGTCCAACCCCTTGCGAGGCGTGCGAGGGAGATTGTCGGGTAAAATAGGAAAATGAGGGAAGAAACGAAGAGAAGGGAATCGAACCAAGTCAGCGAGAAACACCAGAATTCAAATTTTCCATTAAAGAAAGGCAAGCCAACTACGGAAAGCAAATGAACAGCTGCGTCCGGCACCTAGTCTAGTCTTCTCACCAGCGCGGAGCTAAGTGCTGCCACTAGGACGTGGGAGGGAGCCCCCGAGGCCCAAGGGCGGCACTCTTGAGACTCCGGGGCGTGTAGAGGGTGGACTAACGAGCAACTCAGCTCGTTAAGCTCGTACTTGTTAAGCTCGCGCTCGTTAAGGCTCGGCCCGTTAAGCTCGTTAAGATTAACGAGCGGAAAACCCTGCTCGGCTTGGCTCGTTTGAAGCTTCTTATGCCCGGGAGCGCTCACAAGCTCGTTAAGGGAGGGAGCGATGCCTGACCTCGTGAGGGAGAACCGCTTCTACTCTGTAGACGAGGAAGAACGGGGTCTTGCCTGTTGGCTTGGTGGCGGTGGTGCAGATGGAACACAGCACAGACTGGAGCTCGTCGTGCCAACCCCTGCCGTAGGCCTCGAGCTTCTTCTTGAAGGTCCTGGTCTTGAGGCCTCTCAGGACCTCCGCGTTGGCGCGTTCGGCTTGGCCATTGCTCCTGGGGTGTGCCACCGAAGCATAGCAGATCTGCGTTCCAAGGTTGGCACAATATGTCTTGAAGAGATTGCTAGTGAACTGCGAATCGTTGTCGGTGATGATGCAGTTAGGGACCCCGAACCGGCTCACGAGGACTTTGATGAACTTAACTGTGGACCTGGCCGGGATGGTGCGGACGGCCTCCACCTCTGCCCATTTGGTGAACTTGTCGATGACGATGTAGAGGTAGCGGTGGCCCCCCAACCGCTCGAGGGAACGTGCCTAGGATATCCAGCCCCTAGACCGCGAATGGCCACGAGAGCGGGATGGTCTGGAGGCCCTAAGCTGGCTGGTGGATCTGCTTGGCGTGGAATTGGCAGGCCTCGCGGGACCTCACTAGCTCGGCCGCGTCGTTGAGTGTCGTGGGCCAGTAGAACCCGTTGCGGAATGCCTTGCCGACCCGGGTACGTGACGACGAGTGGTTCCCGCAGTCTCCGTCGTGTATGTCAGCCATCAACTTGTTCCCCTGCTCTCTGGAGATGCATCACAAGGAAACATCATTCGGCCATTTTCTGTAAAGCTCACCATCTTGGATGCAGTATGCCGTGGCTTGTCGGGCCACACGCTCTGCATCCTCCTCCTTCTCCAGTAGCATCCCCTGCCCTAGGTACGCCTTGAACTCCTTGGTCCAGCACCCCTCCTGAGGCTCGAGCGCCAGGAGCAAACGTGCTCCTAAGGTCGGACCGCAAGCGGGGTCTCCCGAGGTCGGTGGTTGGGGGAGTTCCTCTCGAGAAGGCGCTGCATCCATGGCCGCGGGGGGCGCTGAAGGCTTGAAGAGTCACTCCTTGAAGACACCGGGTTCTTGGGGCTGGCGCTTTGACGCCCTCTTGGCGATCTCATCCGCCTCCTTGTTGGTGCCGCGTGGGACGTGCTGCAGTTCTAGGCCCAAGAATTGCTTCTCCATCTTACGCACCTCCGCGAGGTACGCTTCCATGTGCTCGTCCCTTGGTTCGTACACCTTATTGGAGAAGTTGACGAGGAGCTGGGAATCGCCCTTGATGGTGATACGCTTCACTCCCAAGGCCGCCGTTGCCTTGAGACCGGCGATCAACCCCTCATACTCTGCAATGTTGTTGCAGACCTCCTCACCCCGCTGGAAGCAGAGCTGCACGATGTAGTAGAGCTTATCTTGGGTGGGCAAGATGAGCATGGCTCCAGCCCCCGCGCCTTGGCGCGTGAAGGCGTCGTCGAAGTACATGACCCAACCATCTGGTGCTTCACTTCCTGGCGAGAGAGATGGGCTCCTGCCATCTTCAGGTTCCAGGACGTCAGTCCATTCGGCCGCAAAGACGGCTAGGGCGGCCCCCTTGATGACCCTGGTTGTGCTGAACTCGAGCTGAAATGCCTGAAGTTCGATATTCCACTCAGCGACCCTTCCTGCGGCATTAGGGCTCCGGAGCACCCTCTCTAGTGGGTAAGCCGAGACAACTTTGATCGGGTGACCTTGGAAGTAATGGCGCAGCTTACGTGAGGCCACCAGGAGCGCAAGAAGAAGTTTCTTTGGCATGGGGTACCGCGCCCTTGCATCCCGCAGCACCGTGCTGACGAAGTACACTGGGTGCTCGACGAGGGCGGGAGCATCGATGGAGCCTGCGTTTGCCGGAGGTCGGGCCATCTCCTGGGGTGATGGGACCTCAGGATCCTGGTCATCCATTGGGGCCTCTGCAGGCTTGAGGACGCCGCCGTGCCGGGCCTGATCATATGTTGGTGTTGTCGCGGCCTCTATGGTACCCTCCTGGTGCCGTATCACCTCGGCTGGAGGTGCGGCACGGCGCAGCGGGCCCTTGGCCTAGCGCTCTTCCCAGACCGCCACTAGCGCTGCGCTGGCGGAGTAGGGAGTTGCAGCAAGTTAAAGCACCAGGGGCTCGAGGGGACGAGGCGCCACCATCACCGGAGGGCTGGTCAGGTATCTCTTGAGGTCTTGAAATGCCAGGTCGGTCTCCGGGGTCCACTCGAACGGGCCCTTCTTCTTCATCAGCTTGAAGAACGACAAGGCGCGCTCCCCTAGCTTGGAGATGAAGCGCCCTAGCGAGGTCACGCAGCCCGTAAGCTTATGCATTTCCTTGAGAGTTTGCGGTGGGCTCATGTCTTCTATCGCCTTGACCTTCTCCGGGTTAGCCTCGATCCCCCTGTGGGACACGAGGAAGCCCAATAGTTTGCAGGAGGGTACACCGAACACGCACTTCTCCGGGTTGAGCCGCAGGTCCCCCTGGCGCAGGCTTGCGAAGGTCTCCTCCAGATCCTGAATAAGAGTTCTTGCCTTCCTAGATTTTACCACGATATCATCGACGTAGGCTTCAACGTTTCTCCCGAGTTGCTGACCTAGGGCGATGTGCATCAGCCGTTAGAAGGTCGCACCTGCGTTGCGCAGCCCGAACGGCATGCAAGTGTAGCAGTACACCCCACATGGGGTCAGGAAGGCCGTCTTATCTACATCCTCCACTACCATCTTAATCTAGTGGTAGCCCGAGAATGCGTCCAGGAAACACAGCAGGTCACACTCGGCGGTGGAGTCAACAATCTGGTCGATGCGTGGAAGCGAGAACGGGTCTTGGGGGCAGGCCTTGTTGAGGTTGGTGAATTCGACACACATGCGCTCCTTTACGCCTTTCTTTGGCACGACGACGGGATTCGCCAGCCACTCCGGGTACCGGACCTCGCAAATGACGCATGCTACTTCCAGTTCACGCGTCTCCTGGACGATGAAGGACTGCTTCTTCGTGGACTGCTGATGTGCCTTCTGCTTCACATGGCGCACATTGGGGCACACCCTTAGGTGATGCTCGATCACCCCCCTCGGGACCCCTACCAGCTGCTTGGGTTCCCAGGCGAATACCTCCTTGTTCGCGCGTAGGAACCTCACCAATGCCTCCTCTTGATCCGGGTCGAGGTTGGCGCCTATGGTGAAGGTGGCTCCTGAGGGTCCACCTTCCTCGACCGGTACTTGCTTCGTCTCGTCCTGATCTTGAGTGAACAACTGCTTCTTCTTTGCTGGCGCGGCCTCCTTGGCTCTGGGAGTGGCCTCGTTGGTCGGGCGTGCTGCCACGGCGGACCTGAAGGCAAGCTTGAGTGCCGTTAGAGCTTCCTTGGGGTCTCCAGCCACGATGAGGATGCCATTGCTCCCTGGCATCTTCATGAGGTTATAAGAAGGATGGGTAGCCGCCATGAACTGGGCAAAGGCCAGGTACCCAAGGATGGCATAGTACGGGAGGCCGATGTAGGCGATGTCGAAGTTGATAAGCTCGGTGTAGTAGTTGTCACGGGTGCTGAAGGTCACAGGAAGGCGGATCTTCCCTAGGGGGCTGGCGGAGCTGCCGCCGACCCCAGAGAAGGACTTGGTGGGGCAAAGCCGTTCATGCGGCACATGAAGCAAGACAAAAGTTTCCACGGAGAGCACATTAAGGCCGACCCTGCCGTCCATGAGGGTCTTGGTGACAGCTACGTTGCAGATGGTGGGCGTGCAGAGCATTGGGAGCACGCCCGTGCTAGTGGTGGCGACGGGGTGATCCCTTGAGTCGAAGGTGAGGTCGGCCTTGGGCGCCGCCCAACCTGGGGGAGCTCCTTGCTGCATGGAGGCGGCGCCGATCTGGCGGAAGAACTGCTTGGTGTGGCGGTCCGAGGGTGGTGCTTGTGAGCCAGCGAGGAGGGTTGCGACTGCGATGGGCGCTGGTGCCGCAAAGCGTGCGACGAAGAGGCCGCGCAGATCCTCCCAAGACGCCACCGAGGATTCTGGGAGGGTGAGCAGCCAGGCACGCGACACGCCAGTGAGGGCCATGGGGAACCAGTTGGCCATGACCTTGTCATCGCCTCCAGCTTACAGGACGGCCTCCTCTTATGTCAGCAGGAAGGCCGACGGATCCACCATGCCGTTGTAGCGAGGCGGCATCTCTGGCTTGAACTTGCATGGCCACTGCACTCGCCGTAAGGCGGGGGTGAAAGCTCTGAGCCCCCTAGCACCGTTGTGGGTGCCCGTTGCCCTAGCCGGAGGAGCAACGCCTGCCATGGGGACAAAGCATGGAGGCGGTGAGCATGGATCGACGGAAGGAAAGCTTCGGCGCACCCCCTACCTGGCGCGCCAAATGTCGGATTTCAGGTTCCGGCAAAACCATTAAGGTTCGAACTCTGGGGTGCGCACGAAGATCTCTCCTTCCCCCTAGCTCACTCACTTACCATGATCTCAAAGCTCAGTGCGTCGAACTCGCCGAACAAGGGACACAAGAATTTATACTGGTTCAGGCCACCAATGCAGTGTAATACCCTACTCCAGTGTGGTGTGGTGGATTGCATTGTAGGCTGAGGATGAACAAGTACAAGGGGAGAACTACCTCCTGAGGAGAGGTGTTCTTGAGCTCGGTGAGCTTGTGTGGTTGAGAATGGTCTGAATGATCCACCCCTCCTATTATGGTGGCTGGTCCTATTTATAGAGGCCCTGGTCCTCTTCCCAGATATTAGGCGGGAAGGGATCCCACAACGGCCAATTTGAAGAGGGACAACTAGTACAAGCTATCCTAATAAAAGGTGGTCTTCACCTGCCAAAGGCTCTGGAGGTGACGGCGTCATGGGATCCGCGATGACCTCCATCCCGCCGTCCTGCTGGTCTTAGTCTTATTGCATCGATATGGAAACCTTTGCCTGATGCCTCGGGACTCCTCGCCTGTGCCTGCTCCTTTAGCACCAAAGAGGAAACCAGTACTCTGCGCCCACTGGCACCCGCCTGGCCTTGGTCGTCATGTCTTACATCACGGAAACCTCATGAGGTGCCCCTCGCCTTGATCTCTCCGCTCCTCGCGAGCCAACCTAGCGAGGCTGCCCCTAAGGAGGTCTTGTGTCGTCCACCTCGCGAGGCTTGGCCCCTCGCGAGGGTCTTGAGTGTTTGCTGGCGAAGATGGGACGTACCAGGCCGCTAGAGGAGCCACACCGTGGGCCGCATGCAGGCAAGTCCGGGGACCCCCCATTCCTAGAACGCCGACAGGCGCCCCCCTTTCCCTCTCCTACTTCTCCCCTCTTTCCCTCTTTGCTATTCAGAAAAAGGAAAAATGAGAGGGGAATCCTACTTGGACTAGGGAGTCCTAGTAGGACTCCCCACACCTGGTGCACCCCCCTTGGGCCGGCCACCTCTCCTCCCCCCTTTATATACGTGGGAGGGGGCACCCCAAAGGCACACCAAGTCTTCTCTTAGCCATGTGCGGTGCCCCCCTCCACAGTTACACACCTCGGTCATATCGTCGTAGTGCTTAGGCGAAGCCCTGCACTGGTAACTTCATCATCACCGTCACCACGCCGTCGTGCTGACGGAACTCTCCCTCATCCTCAACTAGATCAAGAGATAGACGAACGTCATCGAGCTGAACGTGTGCTGAACGCGGAGGTGCCGTACGTTCAGTGCCTGGATCGGTTGGATCGCGAAGACATTCGACTACATCAACCGCGTTACTAAACATTTCCGCTTTAGGTCTATGAGGGTACGTGGACACACTCTCCCCACTCGTTGCTATGCATCTCCTAGATAGATCTTGCGTGATCGTAGGTAAAATTTTGTAATACTGTGTTCCCCAACAGTGGCATCCGAGCCATGTCTATGCGTAGATGTTATATGCACGAGTAGAAAATAATGAGTTGTGGGCGATAATAGTCATACTGCTTACCTGCAATGTCTTACTTTGATTCGGTGATATTGTTGGATGAAGCGGCCCGGACCGACATTACATGACCGCGTTCATGAGCCACTGGTGCACATCGGTCCTAAACAAACGGTTTAAAACCCCTTTCCACGACGGCATTTGGAACCGTTGCCAAGTGAGTGTGGGCGATAGGGGGGTCCTTCCCACACGACCCAAGAACCGTCGGGGATAGGGCCCCTACAGTACTCCTACTCGTTTCTGCTCGCATTGCCATCGCAGTCGGTATTATGTGGTGCTACATTTACGATGCGCGGCCCATCACAAACGGTTCACTATTATAGAACGTGTATGATGCGCGGCCCATCACAAATGGTTCACCATTAAGAAGATTAGCTAATCGTCGTACGAGTGTCGGACAGGATTACGAAACGTCGGACCGTCGTAACATCGTCGTACATGACAACTATCACACACACTATTCTGTGGTGCAATATTTACGATGCATACTTCATCAGAAACAGTTCATGGTTGTGAATCGTGTACGATAAGGCACCTAACACAAACGTTTAGTTTGCCCGCACCATTTGTAATATTGTCCGACATCGCACATGCTTTGCAAACGGCAACTGTGTGCATGCTTGCACGCGTTTCCTCTCTGTGAACCGTCTCGGATTATGGTGCATATCGCAAACGTTTGTGTTTTACCAACCGTGTGTGCCGTAACAACCTGCGAAGCGTAATTTCACCGTAATTTAATTGCTGCTTTTCCAAATTGTATCGGATTTGGATTTGAATTTGAATGTATGCTACAACTTTATTCATATCCATCAGGTTCAAACAACCAATGCATTATTCAATTCATAGGTACATATGTTCAAGAATTACATAATGACCAAATAAAGAATGATGAACCACAGTTGTATACTTGTACTATGACAGACGGTAAATAAAGAGGCGAAATATATTCTGGTTGCTGAACAAGGTGAAGCGGAATGCCCATATTGTGCCCTCCTCCATGCAGAAGGCACGCACGACTTTAGTCCAACCCCTTGTGATGGCCGACCGCCCATCCTTCACGGTCTTCATGAAAACATCTAGATAATCATCGTGTTCTGGTAGAAATACTTTAACATTTGCATGCCCACCAATCATGTAGTTTGAGAGGTAATCTTGAGTAAACTGCTGTAGCAACCACTGCAAAGGAATAAGATTTCAGACATTCTCATCTAACACAAATCATTATGGGCATTAAAAAGAAGGTTGCTGATACGTCTGCAATGTATCTATAATTTTTGATTGTTCCATGCTATTATATTATTTGTTTTGGATGTTTACGAGCTTTATTATACACTTTTATATTATTTTTGGGACTAACCTATTAACCCAGATCCCAGTGCCAGTTTCTATTTTTTCCTTGTTTTAGAGTATCACAGAAAAGGAAAATCAAACAGAGTCCAATTGACCTGAAACTTCACGGAACTTATTTTTGGACCAGAAGAAGCCCACATAGTATCGGAGATGGACCAGGAGAGTCTCGGGCTGCCCACGAGGGGGGTGGGTGTTTTTGGACCAGAAGAAGACCATGGAGTATCGGAGATGGACTAGGAGAGTCCCAGGCTGCCCACGAGGGTGGGGGCGCGCCCACCCCCTGGGCGCGCCCCCCTGCCTCGTGGACAGCCCGGAGATCCACCGACGTACTTCTTCCTCCTATATATACCCATATACCCTAAAAACTTCGGGGAGCAGAATATATCGGGAGTTTCGCCGCCAGAAGCCTCTGTAGCCACCAAAAACCAACCGGGACCCTGTTCCGGCACCCTGCCGGAGGGGGGAACCCTCACCGGTGGCCATCTTCATCATCACGGCGCTCTCCATGACGAGGAGGGAGTAGTTCTCCCTCGGGCCTGAGCGTATGTGCCAGTAGCTATGTGTTTGATCTCTCTCTCTCTCTCTCGTGTTCTTGAGGTGGTACGATCTTGATGTATCGCGAGCTTTGCTATTATAGTTGGATCTTATGATGTTTCTCCCCCTCTACTCTCTTGTAATGGATTGAGTTTTCCCTTTGAAGTTATCTTATCGGATTGAGTCTTTAAGGATTTGAGAACACTTGATGTATGTCTTGCGTGGGATACCCGTGATGACAATGGGGTATTCTATTGATCCACTTGATGTATGTTTTGGTGATCAACTTGCGGGTTCCACCCATGAACCTATGCATAGGGGTTGGCACATGTTTTCGTCTTGACTCTGCGGTAGAATCTTTGGGGCACTCTTTGAAGTACTTTGTGTTGGTTTGAATAGATGAATCTAAGATTGTGTAATGCATATTGTATAATCATACCCACGGATACTTGAGGTGACATTGGAGTATCTAGGTGACATTAGGGTTTTGGTTGATTTGTGTCTTAAGGTGTTATTCTAGTATGAACTCTATGATAGATTGGACGGAAAGAATAGCTTCATGTTATTTTACTACAGACTCTTGAATAGATCGATCAGAAAGGATAACTTTGAGGTGGTTTCGTACCCTACCATAATCTCTTTGTTTGTTCTCCGCTATTAGTGACTTTGGAGTGACTCTTTGTTGCATGTCGAGGGAAAGTTATATGATCCAATTATGTTATTATTGTTGAGAGAACTTGCACTAGTGAAAGTATGAACCCTAGGCCTTGTTTCAGCGCATTGCAATACCGTTTGTGCTCACTTTTGTCATTAGTTACCTTGCTGTTTTTATATTTTCAGATTACAAAAACCTATATCTACTATCCACATTGCACTTGTATCACCATCTCTTCGCAGAACTAGTGCACCTATACAATTTACCAGTGTATTGGGTGTGTTGGGGACACAACAGACTCTTTGTTATTTGGTTGTAGGGTTACTTGAGAGAGACCATCTTCATCCTACGCCTCCCACGGATTGATAAACCTTAGGTCATCCACCTGGGGGAAAATTGCTACTGTCCTACAAACCTCTGCACTTGGAGGCCCAACAACGTCTACAAGAAGAAGGTTGTATAGTAGACATCAAGCTCTTTTCTGGCGCCGTTGCCGGGGAGGTTAGCGCTTGAAGGTATATATTTAGATCTTGCAATCGAATCTTTTTGTTTCTTGTTTTAGCACTAGTTTAGTTTATAAAAGAAAACTACAAAAAATGGAATTGAGTTTGTCTCATACGCTTCATCTTTTTGATATCTTTCGTGAGTATGATGGAAAGGAAAATTGTGCCAAAGTGTTAGAAGAAGAATGCATTAAAATGTTTGGCACTAAATCTTTGAATGATGAGCATGATTGCAATGTTGTTAGTATGAATTCCTTGAATATCCATGATGCTAATGATATGCAAAGCCATAAGCTTGGGGATGCTATGTTTGATGAAGATGATATTTTTTGTCCCCCAAGTTTTGATGAGCAAATCTATTATGATGAAAGCATGGCTCCTATTTATGATGATTATATTGATGAAAGTGGATTTGGAGAGGTCATGACTTTATTTTGTGATGAATCCACTATTTCGGAAGAGGTTCCAATTGATTATGAGAACAAATTTGCTATCTATGATGATTATTATGATGACTTGTATGCTATAAAGAATAATGATATCCATGAAACTTGTCATCATGATTTTAGTTTTCAATTGGATTATGCCTCACATGATAATTATTTTGTTGAGTTTGCTCCCACTATTATTCATGAGAAGAAATTTGCTTGTGTGGAGAGTAATAAAATTTCTACGCTTGTAGATCACGAAAAGAACGCTTTAGGTGCTGGTTATATTGTTGAATTCATTCATGATGCTACTGAAAATTATTATGAGGGAAGAATATATACTTGTAGGAATTGCAATAATATCAAGTTTCCTCCCTATGTGCTTAAAGTTTTGAAGTTATGCTTGTTTTGCCCTCCTATGCTAGTTGATTATTGTTCTCATAAGTTGTTTAATCACAAAATCCCTATGAATAGGAAGTGGGTTAGACTTAAATGTGCTAGTCATATTTTTCATGATGCTCTCTTTATGTTTCAATTCTTATCTTTTATGTGAGCATCATTGAAATCATCATGCCTAGCTTGGGGCGTTAAACGATAGCGCTTGTTAGGAGGCAACCCAATTTTATTTTAGTTCCTTGCTTTTTGTTCCTGTTTATTAATAAATAATTCATCTAGCCTCTGTTTAGATGTGGTTTTATGCTTTTAATTAGTGTTTGTGCCAAGTATAACCGTTGGGAAGACTTGGGAAAAGTCTTGTTGATCTTGCTGTAAAAAAACAGAAACTTTAGCGCTCATAAGAATTGCTGCCATTTTTTATTGGAGAGTGCTATTTAGTTAATTCGTTTTGCAGATGATTAATAGATAAATTCCTCACGTACAGCAATTTATTTTAGAATTTTTGGGGTTCCAGAAGTTTGAGTTGGTTACAGATTACTACAGATTGTTCTGTTTTTGACAGATTCTGTTTTTCGTGTGTTGTTCGCTTATTTTAATGAATCTATGGCTAGTAAAAGAGTTTATAAACCATAGAGAAGTTGAAATACAGTAGGTTTAACACCAATATAAATAACGAATGAGTTCATTACAATAACTTGAAGTGGTGTTTTGTTTTCTTTCGCTAACGGAGCTTACGAGTTTTCTGTTAAGTTTTGTGTTGTGAAGTTTTTAAGTTTTGGGTAAATATTTGATGGATTATCAAATAAGGAGTGACAAGAGGCTAAGCTTGGGGATGCCCAAGGCACCCCAAGGTAATATTCAAGGACAACCAAAAGCCTAAGCTTGGGGATGCCCCAGAAGGCATCCCCTCTTTCGTCTTCGTTCATCGGTAACTTTACTTGGAGCTATATTTTTATTTACCACATGATATGTGTTTTGATTGGAGCATCATTTTATTTTATTTTAGTTTGCTTGTTGTTTAAATAAAATGCCAAGATATGAAATTATTAAATGTTTGAGAGTCTTCACATAGTTGCATAATTATTTGACTACTCATTGATCTTTACTTATATCTTTCGGAGTAGTTTGTTGTTGCTCTAGTGCTTCACTTATATCTTTTAGAGCACGGTGGTGGTTTTATTTTATAGAAATAGATGAACTCTCGTGCTTCACTTATATTATTTTGAGATTCTTTAGAATAACATGGTAGTTTGCTTTGGTTATGAATTTAGTCCTAATAGATGGGCATTCAAGATGGGTATAATAAAAACTTTCATATAGAGTGCTTTGAATACTATGAGAAGTTTGATACTTGATAATTGTTTTGAGATATGAGGATGGTAATATTAGAGTCATGCTTGTTGAGTAGTTGTGAATTTGAGAAATAGTTGTGTTGAAGTCTGTCGGGGATATACCCCGCGGCGTAACCCGGCCGGAAGTATAACCCGGCCGGACTTGGCGCTTCATCGATAACCCGCCGGAGGACTGACGGCTCACTGGTCTGGCGATTCACTGGTCTGCTGAATCATTGGTGACCCGATGGGTGTGTTAGATGGATGACAAGGCCTAAGGCCCAGAAGACCGGTTCATACTATGGTGGGCCAGTTTACGAGGAAAGGCATAAGGAATATTCCCTTACAAAGGAAGCAAGACTAGGACTCCACTTGTAATAGAGTAATCATAATCCTACTAGGACTAGTCATGTAACCCGCCCTTCAACATATATAAGGAGGGGCAGGGCTCCCAAAAAGGGGAGAGGCAACAAGAAACAATCGCTAAGGCTAGATAAAAAGAGCCGGTTTACCGGCGACCCCCCGATGATCATAATGAGACCTAGCCACAAACATCATGTAGGGTTATTACCAGATGATGTTTCCCGGGGCCCGAAGCTGTCTAAACCCTTGTCTTGTGTTGTGTCTCTCGATTCCGTTCAACCCCTCTCAAGCTACCACATAGATGCGCTGGCCTCGTGACTAAGTCCTCATACTAAGGACATCTGTCGTGACAATTCCACGACAGTTGGCGCCCATTATGGGGCTCGCGCACGGCGGTGTTAAGTTCTTGAAGGAAGCTTTTCAAGAGATCGAGAAGCTCGTGATCGGCTGGATCGAGAAGAACCAGTTTGAAAGTATATCAACTGCGAGTTCTTCAATGAAGTTTCAGCGGCAGTATAATCGGATCAGAGTTAGAAAAAAGTAGCTTCGGTGGCTGCCTAGACGATAAATACAAGTTTGAAAATGAGAGGATTAAAGATTGTGGTCTGTTCCGCCGCCGCCGTCTTGAAAAGTCGTCGACACCATTGGGGTTTCAATCGCATGCGGCAAAGCATCAGGGGAAAGGTCTACAGGAAGATGCACTAGCTCGTTTACCAAAACAATACTGGTACTACTTGTGTCAAGAATCAAATCAGACTCTTAGTACTACGACAAGCGGTTCGCTAGTATAGTACTCCATAACGCTGGTTGAGGACTACTACTCCACGTGAGATCCCAAGTACCACTAAGACCGATGTCTAATTGATCTGGAGTTCAACTAGCACTACCATGTACATACACGTGAAGCCAGCAAATTAGTCGGTAGGGGGCCACGACCTGAAAGGACACGGACTTGGATTCGTCAAACACACAACAACCCGGAGTGGGACGTGGGCGCAGACTCGGGCCTTGCTGGAATCACTTCGCCTCTGCACCATAGCTCACCTCGCGCCGCCTCAAGCCACGACGGCTCGCTCTGAGCCGCCCTCGCGGCCCGTGCCTCTGTGGCCTCACCTGCACCCGCTCCTCAAGCCGGCCCTGCCTCGTGGCCGTCCTGGCGGCGCCAGGTTCTAGAGGGTGGGTATTCATTGTGGAGAAGGGTATTCATTTTGCCTAAATCATCACTGTTTTGCAAAAAAAATCGCTTGTTTTATATAAAATTTCAATGGTTTTTCAAAATCTTGGGTATTCAACCGAATACCCAAGAAGACCCCTGGCGCCGCCCTGTCCTCCGCCGTGGCCTTAAGTCGCCACCTCCGCCCTGACTCGCACCGCCGCGCCTCAAGCCGCCCGGCCTCATGGCTGTCTCCGTCAAGGCTTCAAGTCGGCCGTGCCGCTACGCGCCTCTGCGGCCGCGCCTCTTGTCCGAGCCGCCGCGGTTTCTGCTGGAATACGCCTCCATAAGCCGCTGCGGCCTCCGCTGAGTCACTAAGCCGGCCCTCCACTCCTCCGCTGTCGTTCCGCGCTGAGTCGCCGGACCAGTGCTCCGCTCCTCCGCTGTCGTCTCGCTTTGAGTCGTTGTTTCCAGGCTCCATTACAGACATACTTCAAGGTTCAAACCGCCGCTGTGATCTCTCACCGGCGTTTTCCTTCGCTGTCGAGGCCTCTGCTTGACCCGCCTGCCTCCGTCACCGCTGCAGCGTGGTTTGTTCTGAGCTGCCCTCCCCATCGTGCACTGAGCCGCTGCAGGGTTGACCCGCTGTCCCCACTGCGCTGACCTCTGTTGGCTTGCCCTATCTGACTGCTGGCTCGCCGCGCCTGATTCTTTTTGGATGCGTCCCTGCGCGTGAGTTGACTGGCCAAAAGGCTCCTGCGGTAGTGAGGAATAGTGGCAGCCTCGTTTTCTGGATTGTGTTCATGTGCTGTAAAAGATGTTGAACAATATACACACTGTTACACAAAGCGCACCTGAAGGCATACTGCACAGAATTGGTGTTACAAATGTATTGCTACTGCCTACTAATACTACTTATACGAGGAGACCAGAAGCTAATGTTGTTTCTTCATCACATGAAGACAAAGAAAAGGAGAGACAAAGGAGGAGAGGTCACGTCGAGCTGCGTCCGGTATTATTAAGAATCAGCATTCACGTTCGTCTCACAAAAAATACCAGGTGTTATTTTTCTCATGTATTTTATCAATGCATGTTAATTCATCCGACAATAATTACTTTGGCCTGTAATATTTTTATGTTGGGCAACTATTAAAAGAAAAAGGGGTGGTGTTATACCACGGATGCACGTTCGGCTGTGTCGCGCAGTTTGACGGAAAAGCGTGTCGCGGGCCGGTTTACGTCAAATTGCCGGCCGACTCGCCCGTCCACACCGCCTTACAACGCCACGGATGACTCGCCCGTCCGCCCTCGTGGCCTGTTCACGCACCGTCTTACAACATGGAGGACAACTTGCTCGGCCGCACCGGCTTACAACGCCGGGCCGACTCATCTGTCTGCTTCCGCGGTCGACTCGACCGTCATTAATTTCAGCGTCATCATGGTGATCCTCAACTCCGCGGTGAATAATTTTTGACTTAACATATCAGGTGAAATCCATCCAGTATATTTTATATTATATATTGTTTTCTTTAAAAAATAACAAATTACTCCGGCTTGCGATATTATTTTTGCAGGAGCAATTGTTCATCGCAAAAGCTATGGCCATGTCATGGATGTATAGCTCGTGCCACCATTATAATGTGCTAGCATCTGACCATACCATCAAGCTTGATGAATATATGTGCAAGTTGTCATTCTGCAGACCAGTTTACGTCAACATGATGTGGCTAACTCATCCGTCCACACCGACTTATAACACCGCGACCGACTCAGCTGTTTGTGCTGCCTCTGAAGCCGCGGTCGTTTTTGCTGTACGTCTCTCGCTGCCTGGTCTACATCAACACACCGGGCCGCACCTGTCTACATGAACTGTTTATTGAGTATAAAGCCAGTCACTTCTCAGGTAGCCCTATTTTCTTTCAAATTGGAGGCAAATTATCATCAACCACCGTCTGCACTGGATAGTTCGATGCGCAAGCGCACAAGTCACCGCCACTACAGTTTGGTTAAACTTCAAACAGCCAGTTAGAAGGAACCATTGGCCGAGTTGCTGACATGGCTCATACAGGATCATTTATAGCCCGCCGCAGTCACCTCAACCTTCTGTGGATTCACATTACGTTATCAAACGCCAAGGATATGCAATGAGTGTTGCGAAGATCATTAACTCACCACCTTGCTTCCAGCTTCAACATATGACAGCAGTCCGCTGTTCAGTTATATGCCGGTTTATATCAGGGCCAAGTATGAAGAATCTCAAGCCAACTCCTCGAGTCATCTTGAGACTCGGGGGCTACGATGACATGACTCAGTAAAATTTTGTCAGCAAATTCAAGAACTCTGGATCATTGGAGGGAAAATAACCCGGTCTTATTAGTACTGCCTCATTGGTGAATATTTAAAGGCCGTCAAAAAAATTTCCGGCTTAAAAAGAAGGATTCCGGTTCAAAATCCGGTTCAAGAGACATCTCTCTCCCATAAAGCGTTAAAGCTCTCAAATATCCGGTTTAAAATCCGGCTCAAGGGAAGTCAGTCTCACTAAAGCTCTCAAATGTCCGGTTTACAATCCGGTTCAAGAGAAATCTATTCTCCCACAAAGCTTTGAAGCTCTCAATATCCGGTTTAACATCCGGTTCAAGAAGAAGTTATCTCTTGCAAAAAATTAAAGATTGCCAAAGAGAACTTGCTGCCATGATGCGCGGTTCAAACATGGGCATCATGCCTTATTGGTTTATCATATTATTGATCATTTGGGGGTTTCCTGCTTGTTGATCACAGTTGTGACTACCCTATTAATACGGCTATCAAGACAATATTATCATAAGAGCACAACTCTTGTTACTTCGGCAATCCGGTTATCAAGCCAATATTATCATAAGGGGCCAAAGAGAGTCTGCTGCACAACACAACTCAAACATGGGTACCCCTTATGCACAGCTCACAAAATCACTTGGGGGCTTGGTCGTATTCGAACCATAGCTACACCTCTTGATCGGTGTAAGACCACCAGGGAAATCACTTGGGGGCCAAAGAGAGTGTTGCAAAAGCACAACTCAAACATAGACACCCACTGAGCACAGCTCAAAATATTGCTCGGGGGCTCTTTGCTTCTCAAAGAACAAAGAGTCTACACCCTTGTAATAGGCTATCAAGCCAGGCTTGGAAGCCATGTGTGTTCACCTAAAACCCCGGGTTATCCTGCCTTTTTTAAGTAAGCCACTCCGTCCAGGTAAACCTGGTATGACCCGCCGAACGTTTGACAAGTCGATCTCATAGACCCTGAACTTGTCAAAGTTAAAACGACGATTGGTTAATGATTGAGGTCCATCTTAAAAGGCTTCGAAAAATGGTTTAACTCAGTGACCTGGCAGCCCATGAAAAGCCTCGATTTAGGGCCTGGCAGCCCATGAAAAGCCTTGCATGTTCTTTTTATGCTTTTATTTGCCAAGTTTTTTCTCCTTTGATGAGGTTTATAATATTATGATAAACCAGCATTTATTGACCAGACTTGGCTTTCAACTACAAGTTGTCAATACATGATCAGTTATAATCCGACGCTTATTGACCTAGTCTGGTTTCAACTACAAGTCGCCAGTATTATATATGGATAATCCAGTGTTTATTATAACCTGGTACGGTTTTATCATGAACCGGCAAAATATGGAAGGAGTTATCAGTACTCAAGATTGGGGATATCACCCTTACTACAAAAAGTTGATAAACCAACTATGTGATTCACCCTTACTGAAACAGGTTGAATAAAGCATGATTATAAATCACCGGTGTTTATTAACCCGGCCTGGCTTTCGACTATCAGTCGCCGGTGTGATGATAAATTATCCAGTGTTTATTAAACCGGACTGACTTGGGATTATAAGTTGCCAGTATATATTTGGATTGCGCCATTGGAATCATGCGCTCATAAATCATCGGATTATATTATTCAAATCTTCAAATAGCTGACATGGCTGGATTTTATTATGGTTATCAGTAACCAGTATTATGATTAAGGTTTTCAAAGTCGCTTTAGCGCAATGGCTATTATATTATCAATGGATATGATTTATTCTACAATTGAAGGAATAGTCCCGAGTCGCTGCAGGCTTACGACCGGCACTTGGGGGCTACATTATTTAAGTTGAGATTATATCAAATATGCAAGTCTCGTGTCGCTGCTAAGCATGCACCATGACACTTGGGGGCTAATGCAAAGTCATTTTTTGGCCTTAATGAAGACCCGACTCATCACATCATAATGAGTCGGCCCTTGGGGGCTACAAATTGCTCCTATCAATGATTCAAGGTATGCAAGTCTTAATCATATTCAGGGATCCACTGCTCAGTTGGTAAAGCACAAAGCTCTTAACCCTGTGGACGTGGGTTCAAGACCCATGGTGGAGTTACATCATATGATGTTATTTTCAAATAAAGCATGATTATATTTATAAAGTCCCTGCTCATTATTGCATAATGACCCGGCCCTTGGGGGCTACACTGGTTGAAGTTTTTTGAGCATCAGCCAATTACAAGTCCCAGGTTGCTGCAAGCATGACAACCCGACACTTGGGGGCTACATAATATGGAGTATTCAGTTTTTACTAAGTGACTGGGATGAACAACATGCATTTCTTCTTAAGTGGCAGTATTTATCTTGAAGCAAGTCTTAAGCCATCACTTTGTTCTTCTCAAGACTTGGGGGCTACAGATAATATGGATATAAGGGAGAAAAATCTTCGAAATCTCAGTTTTGAATAAACCAGATTGACCTAGTGTCTGCAACAATCATAACCTGGCGTCATCAATAATCATAAATCGGTGTTGGCAACAATCATGAACCGGCGTTGGCAACAATCATGACCCAGAATTATTAGTTTTTATAACCCAACAATTTTGGCAATGATAAACCGGCAAGTTCTACATTTTCAAACCGGCTGAATAATAGTTGAATATTTAAGACCGATATTTTTGTCAAATCAGAGCATCGAAGGCTGATTCAAATGGATTCTTTATTTACAAAATATCTTCTGCAAGTAAATTGATTATAAAGCTGGTCTATTGACTCGGATTTTGTAGAAGGAAGAAATGACAAGGACTTAAGGATGATCAAGTGCCGGTTTACAAAAATTCTTAACCCGGAGCACAACCTGTCAGATTTGTTCTTGTGTTTATATTGCAGATCAGTTTAACATGGATAAATCCATATTAAACTGGGGGCTAATGTCGGGGATATGCCCCGCGGCGTAACCCGGCCGGAAGTATAACCCGGCCGGACTTGGCGCTTCATCGATAACCTGCCGGAGGACTGACGGCTCACTGGTCTAGCGGTTCACTGGTCTGCCGAATCATTGGTGACCCGATGGGTGTGTTAGATGGATGACAAGGCCCAAGGCCCAGAAGGCCGGTTCATGCTATGGTGGGCCGGTTTACGAGGAAAGGCATAAGGAATATTCCCTTACAAAGGAAGCAAGACTAGGACTCCACTTGTAATAGAGTAATCCTAATCCTACTAGGACTAGTCATGTAACCCGCCCCTTCAACATATATAAGGAGGGGCAGGGCTCCCCAAAAAGGGGAGAGGCAACAAGAAACAATCGCTAGGGCTAGATACAAAGAGACGGTTTACCGGCGACCCCCTGATGATCATAATAAGACCTAGCCACAAATAGCATGTAGGGTTATTACCGGATGATGTTTCCCGGGGCCCGAAGCTGACTAAACCCTTGTCTTGTGTTGCGTCTCTGATTCCGCTCAAACCCTCTCAAGCTACCACATAGATGCGCTGGCCTCGCGACTAAGTCCTCATACTAAGGACATCTGTCGTGACAATTCCATGACAAAGTCTGTGGTTCCCGTAGCATGCACATATGGTGAACCGTTATGTGGCGAAGTGGGAGCATGATTTATCTATTGATTGTCTTCCTTATGAGTGGCGGTCGGGGACGAGCGATGGTCTTTTCCTATGAATCTATCCCCCTAGGAGCATGCACGTAGTACTTTGTTTCGATATATAATAAATTTTTGCAATAAGTATGTGAGTTCTTTATGACTAATGTTGAGTCCATGGATTATACGCGCTCTCACCCTTCCATCATTGCTAGCCTCTCTAGTACCGCGCAACTTTCGCCAGTACCATAAACCCACCATTTACCTTCCTCAGAACAGCCATCATACCTACCTATCATGGCATTTCCATAGCCATCCGAGATATATTGCCATGCAACTCTCCACCGTTCCGTTTATTATGACACGCTCCATCATTGTCATATTGCTATGCATGATCATGTAGTTGACATTGTATTTGTGGCGAAGCCACCGTTCATAATTATTTCATACATGTCGCTCTTGATTCATTGCACATCTCGGTACACCGTCGGAGGCATTCATATAGAGTCATACTTTGTTCTAGTATCGAGTTGTAATCATTGAGTTGTAAATAAATAGAAGTGTGATGATCATCATTCATAGAGTATTGTCCCCAAAAAAGGCCAAATAAAAAAAGGAAGGCCCAAATATATATATATAAAGGGACAATACTACTATCCTTTTTCCACACGTGTGGTTCAAACTAGCACCATGATCTTCATGATAGAGAGTCTCCTATGTTATCACTTTCATATACTAGTGGGAATTTTTCATTGTAGAACTTGGCTTGTATATTCCAATAATGTGCTTCCTCAAAATGCCCTAGGTCTTCGTAAGCAAGCGAGTTGGATGCACACCCACTTAGTTCTTTTTGTTGAGCTTTCATATACTTATAGCTCTAGTGCATCCGTTGCATGGCAAGCCCTACTCACTCACATTGATATCTATTAATGGGCATCTCCATAGCCCGTTGATACGCCTAGTTGATGTGAGACTATCTTCTCCCTTTTTGTCTTCTTCACAACCACCATTCTATTCTACATATAGTGCTATGTCCATGGCTCACGCTCATGTATTGTGGTGAAGATTGAAAAAGTTTGAGAACATCAAAAGTATGAAACAATTGCTTGGCTTGTCATCCGGGTTGTGCATGATTTAAATACATTGTGTGGTGAAGATGGAGCATAGCCAGACTATATGATTTTGTAGGGATAGCTTTCTTTGATCATGTTATTTTGAGAAGACATGATTGCTTGGTTAGTATGCTTGAAGTATTATTTTTTATGTCAATATTAAACTTTTGTCTTGAATCTTATGGATCTGAATATTCTTGCCACAATAAAGAATTACATAGAGAAATATGTTAGGTAGCATTCCACATCAAAAATTCTATTTTTATCATTTACCTACTCGAGGACGAGCAGGAATTAAGCTTGGGGATGCTGATACGTCTCCAACGTATCTATAATTTTTGATTGTTCCATGCTATTATATTATCTGTTTTGGATGTTTACGGGCTTTATTATACACTTTTATATTATTTTTGGGACTAACCTATTAACCCAGAGCCCAGTGTCAGTTTCTGTTTTTTCCTTGTTTTAGAGTATCGCAGAAAAGGAAAATCAAACGGAGTCCAATTGACCTGAAACTTCACGGAACTTATTTGTGGACCAGAAGAAGCCCACGAGTATCGGAGATGGACCAGGAGAGTCCCGGGCTATCCACGAGGGTGGGGGCTGAAAGTGCGTTATATCGACTAGGGGGGGTGAATAGGCGATTTTTATGAAAGTCTTCAAAACGTGGAAGTTATGAAGACAAACGATAGAAATAAACCTATTACCATGCAGCGGAAGGTAGACTACACTAGGCAAACTATAGTCAAGTATTCAATGGAGTGAAAGCACAATGACTAATAGCAGCAATGTAGTAAGGATCAGGTAGGAAGATATTATGAAGCCAAACAGAACATGCAGTCACTCAGTGAAGATAAAAGATAGTGCAATCATACAATGACTTCACAAGGACCAACAGTAAGTAAAGGGAAGGAAAGGATGAAACCAGTGACACGTTGAAGACAATGATTTGTTGGACCAGTTCCAGTTGCTGTGACAACTGTATGTCTGGTTAGGGCGGCTAGGTATTTAAACCTGAGGACACACAGTCCCGGACACCCAGTCCTGAACACGCAGCTCAGGACACCCAGTCCTCACCGTATTCCCCTTGAGCTAAGGTCACACAGACCTCGCCCAATCACTCTAGTAAGTCTTCAAGGTAGACTCTCAAACCTTCACAGACTTCGTTCACCGGCGATCCACAATGTCTCTTGGATGCTCAGAACGCGACGCCTAACCGGCTAGAGGATTCACAGTCCTCAAGTGTAATAAGTCTTCAGATCACACAGACAAGAAGACTTAAGTGATGCCTAATTCTCTTTGGCTCTGGGTGGTTAGGGCTTTATCCTCGCAAGGAATTCTCTCTCAAAGGCTTCGAGGTGGGTTGCTCTCAAACGACAAAAGCCGTATACTAACTCTGAGCAGCCAGCCATTTATGGTTGTAGGGGGTGGGCTATTTATAGCCACTAGGTAACCCAACCTGATTTGTCCGAAATGACCCTGGGTCACTAAGGAACTGACACGTGTTCCAACGGTCAGATTTCAAACTCACACGACAACTTTACTTGGGCTACAAGCAAAGCTGACTTGTCCGACTCTGGACAAGATTCGCTCTCATAGTCTTCACTCGAAGACTTAGGTTTTGGTTAAGCATCACTTCAGTCATTCTGACTGGTTCTCTTGGACCCCACTTAACAGTACGGTGGTTCCTATGACTCAACAAAGAAGAAAAAGAACTACGAAAGATCTAAGTCTTCGAGCTCCATAGGCTTCATGCGATGTCTTCTCTTGTCATAGTCTTCAATGTGAATATCTTCATATACCACCTTTGACATCAATGTCTTCATACATTTTTAGGGGTCATCTCTGGTAGGAAAACCGAATCAATGAGGGACTTCTACCTGTGTTATCCTGCAATTCTCACAAACACATTAGTCCCTCAACTAGGTTTGTCATCAATACTCCAAAACCAACTAGGGGTGGCACTAGATGCACTTACAATCTCCCCCTTTTTGGTGATTGATGACAAACTAGTTGAAGTTTTCAACGGGGAATATAATATGTGAAATTGTAAAGGATAAGGAATTGTCTTCATAAGTTGCAAGGGCTCCCCTTGAAGATGTGCATATAAGTAATTTGCTTTTGGAATGCAAATGCACATGGCAGGTTGTGCTTATGGAGATCCTCTTCAACTTATGATGACAATCCACTATGCATGTGAAGGTATGTGAATATAATGACATGCACAATGGAAAATGGACGTCTGCAAAATGATCTAAGTGCGGAATTTATCGTCGTACATGCGGAATTTATCATCGCATCACAAAGTGGCAAATAAGTAGCAGACGACCATCGAGTTTAAGTGTTACAACTCAAAGAACCAAATGTATCAAAAACGAGAGTTGTAAACACGAAGCAAAATATGAAGCACCCGCCCATATGGACCCGCTTGAAGACTATCAAACTCATATGCTTCTCTCCCTTTTGTCAGTAAGGACCAAAAAGGTTTGAAGACATAGAGCCTCTACTCGTTCCCATGAAGAGTAGGTGAAGCAGCACGGTCGTCGGTGGTGTTCGGCGGTGCAGAAGAACTTGGAGCAGTGTCGAAGCGAGCTGAAGGAGGTGGCGGTGAAGTAGCATCGTCTTCATCCTTGATCACTCTGGCATTCACAGTTGCAGCAGAGGAAGAGAACTCAGAGTCTTCAAGAGATGGAGTTCGTCGCAGCACTGCCCTTCGAGGAGGTGTGGAGTCAAACTTAAAGCGCTCAGAGAAGCCATCCTCATGAAGATCATCTTCAGAACACATCAGCGTCAGCCCTTTCCATGTGCGTCGAGAGGTTTCATGGGCAACAAAGGCATTCTTGGTGGCAAGATTGCGAATGCGATTAACATCCACCAAGAGGCTTTGTATTTGACGCTTCAGCTAGTCATGATGCCTATCCTGTTTCTGATGAAGAGCCACAAGAAGCTCTCGGTCATTGAGAACATGAGTGCGCTTCTTGGATCGTTGGGCAATGGCGCTATCAGTGGCTTTAGTGAGCGCAGGATGCGGTGCACGTGTAGTGCCAGCCAAAGGATACACACGAGTGACTGCTTCAACTCCTTCAATGTTCTGAGAAAAACTTTGATGCTCTGCATTCTGAAGACTTAGAGGTTCCTTGGCAGGCTCAGGATAGATGGCTTCAATAGACATATCCACATCAGGCAGAAAAATCCGATGATTGCGAGCAGATGGCTGATATGAGATAGCGGAGTGAAGTTTGATCAGTCCCATTACCCATGGGGCGTAGAACTTCAAGCCAAACAGATCAGAGCCTGATGCAGCAAGTTGGCGAATGAAGAAATCCTGTGCATTGAAGCATTTGCCATGAAGAATATAGAAGACCAAAGTCTTCATTGCACCTTCCAGCTTGGCATGTGGAGAGTGCCCTTTGATGGGTTAGAGAGTTCGCCTTATGATGTGATAAATATTCCTTGGCAGATACTCTAGGTCTTCAACAAAGAACTCTTTGGGATATGCAGCATCTTGGGGCAATGGCTTCATCATACTGAGCATCTGACTCATGTTAGGTTCAGGCTTCTGAAAGATGCTCTCCACACCTTCACTGTGAAGTTGACAGCCAGATTCGTAGAGATCGCCAGGAGTGGGTAGACCAGTGAGCTCAATGATGTCAAAGGCTTTGGCTTCGTGATGAACATTTCCTGTCATCCACTCCAGGACCCAAGTCTTCGGATCTCGGTTATACCCGCGGATGTGAAGTGTGGCATAGAATTGGAGCAGCAACTCTTCATTCCAATGCTCTTGGTCAGTGACAAACGGCAGCAATCCAACCTATTTGAAGCAATCCAGAGCTTCTTCCAGACAGGGCAGACCAGCTATTGCTTCAATGTCAAGACGCTTGTGTGGGAAGATGTGATCTTGATTGTATAGAATGCAGGAGTAATAGCTTCGCTGCGGATAGCTCCAGAACCGATCAGATGATATTCTTTCCCTTGAGTAGGGGTTCCTGGAGCTATTGAAGAAAGTGTTGTCTGCTTTGAAGCCATTGATATTGAAGGATCCAGGTGCTGATGTAGGACCTGGGAACCTGGGCAATCTTGGGATTGGATTCTGTACCTGAGGCATGTGCTCAACATGATAGTCGAACTAAGGACCACTAGCAGACGCAGGAACAGAAGCAGTGGGATCAGTGGCTTCACTAACTTCTGGTGCTTTTGTTGGTGAGGGCTCCACATTAGCTTCAGCCATGACAACGTCAGTGGCTTCATTGATGTTGGTGGTGGCAGCCTCAAGATTTTCATCCTCCACTTGACGAGCTGGAGGGTCAGTCACAGTCACGTTCTCCTCGAGAACCGCTTCTTGGTGGGACAAGGGAGTAGCAGCTTGTGGGGCTTCTTCTTCATCGGCTGATGCAGCCGAAATGTCTTCAGCAGCTTTAGCTTCAGACCCAGAGACTGGAGGCCTTGGTCCTTTGTGAAGCCTGCGCAACGTTGGCGACGCCTGTGTAGTTGGAGTTGGCTGGGCCTCAAAGTCTTCTTCCTCTTGTAGGCGATCAGCCCATGAAGCATCCTGAGCAATTGGCGTCAGAGGATGACCAATGCTGATGAGCTCGCTGTGCTCGAGCTGAGGAAGGACTGCATCATCTTCAACATGGTCATGGTGACCAATGTCTTCAGCAGCGATGGGATCAGCTGCTGGAAAGTCTTCAGCTTCATGAGCCTCTGTGAAAGCAGGCTCATGGATAGTCAGTTGACGTTCTTGTGGTTCAGCGTCAGGACAAACCATGGAAATGGGTTCAACAATCAAAGGCTCTGTGGGAGCAGCCCGTTCTTTCTTGGTCTTCCTCTTCTTCTTGGAGGGGGCAGTAGGAGAGGCTTCAGGATGTTTCCTCTTCCTGGCTTCAGCCTCAGCAGTCCTCGTCTTCTTCAGCTCTGAAGCGGTTGACCGGGCTTTTGGCTTCGAGCCAGTCATACTGGTTGGGAAGACAATGGGATCTGCTTCCTGCCTTGGTGCGAGAGATTCGGCCACAATGGGCTTCTTCTTCTACTTAGCAGCCATTCTGGGATCAATGCCCGGACGCCCAAGGGCCTTGCGCTTCTCAGTCTCGTTGTAGTCTTGCACACACTTGTCAGCCAGGCTCTTCATGCGCTCCCGAGAACCCTGAGCTTCTGCGCGTTTCTTGAGAAAGGTTTCTTTGAGCTCGTGCAGCATAATCTTGAAGTTTTTCACCTCTTGCACGCTGAGCTTGGCCATATGCTTCTTGAACTGAGCCTTTTCATAGTCAATCTTTTGCTTCAGTTCGATGATGCGCTGAGCGAGAGCTAGCTCTGAAGTAATGGCGCCGTGGAAGGCGACACTGAGGCCAATGGGTAGTTGCAGATCTTCGAAGCTGATGTTTGGCGTGTCAAACCACTCATCAATGAAGTTGTGGATGATTGTCACGTCAAAGAGAGGCAGATCATTGAAGATTTCTGCTTCTTCTTTGCTCTTGATGAGTTGCTCAAGAGCGTCATCTGCAAGATCTTCATCACTGGACAGATCAATAGCATCGTTGCGCAGAATGGCAGCAGCTGTCAGCTCTTGGCCGGTGTGTGGTAGAGGCATCTTGACCTTCTGGGGCTTGGAGATGCGCGACAAATCTTCAGACTACACACTGTCTTCAGGAGGTGCAGTTGCCAGTGGCTTCGCCCGTGAGATTTTTGGTGTACAGGCCGGCTTTGAAGCTTTTGGCTGCTTCAGCTTCTTTGGCTTCGGCACTGCAGGCGCTTCATCTGATTCAGCGTCATCTGCAGGATCATTTACGGTAGTCCCTTGAACCACTATGTGGGTGATGAGACCTTCAAGGTTGTAGAAGGGCCCAAGAAGATTGGGTTCAGCTTCACGAGTTCCATCGGCACGGGGAGCAGAGGGACCAGGGTTGAAATCTAATCCCAAAGACTTCTTGTTCTGTTTCGCTGAGTTCTGGGCAAACTGGAAGTTGCGCTTAAACAGATTATCGTCACGACACCATAGCAGGGACGATGGGTCAGCATCCGCAGGCTGTGGTCCACGGACCATGCAGGGATAGAAGCCTTGTTCAATGGCTTCATCTCTGGTCCTGGGTTGAAGATTTTTGTAGAGGATGTCTCCCCATGGTCGCTCGATGGCATTCTTTTCAGCATATTCCTTGGTCACAAATTTGTACTTGAACCACTGTTCTGCCCAATAGTGTCGAATCCATTGGATTCGTGTCCTGCGCTGATTGTAATCCTCTTCAGGATCTGTCTTGTACAGCTCTGAGAGGTCATCGGGCAGATCTCTTGATGTTTCTCCTCGATGCTTTCTGCCACCCTTCCTTGCTGATTTCTCTGAAGCCATGAACTTTAAACTGAAAGGCTTCAATACGTTCAAAGGCTTCAAAGGTTTTCGCTTGCTGGACAAACAGGAACTGGTTTCGAGAGAATTTATGTGATGCTGTAAGAATTCTGCAAATGAATGCAGACTATGAGAACCAAGGGATTCTCCCACGGACATGTACCTGTGACAGCATTAAGGTGCGAGGGAAGGGGAAGAGGTCATATGTAATCTCAGAAGATTTTGAAGATAAATCAGTTTAGAAGACATTGACCTCATCGTGCGAAGACATTCACTCATAGATAAGGAGTTGGTTCCAGATTTGTACGAATCCATGGATCAATACAAGTGAGGAATCTAACTACTATGTGAAATACAAGTGAATATACTAGGCATATTATGAGATGCAGTATGTAAGAGATCCAACTTGTGTGAACAGAAACTGCTTGTGGTAGAAAGTGACGAAGCTATAGGATCAAGGGGGCTGTAAAAAGGAAGTTTTATTTACCACACGAAGAACTGCTAGACGGAGTGGAAGAGGAGGCCGAGCAGTTCGATCGTCCGTGCCCTAACTTGGCGACGGAGGACACCTACGGCGACGCCGGAGAAGACAATGTCCGCGGTCGGCGTGAAGACGGCGTCGGAGAGGTTGCGGCAGCGAAGCGCTTCATCGCCAACGTCGTCGAGGGCTAGCGGTGGCGCTAGGGTTCGTGCGAGAGTGGAAGAAGAGATAATGACTGCTGTGAGGTGTGTATTTATAGGTACAGGGGCGGCACTGCGTTATTACACAGGTGCCCCTGGCGATTCACATCTGAGGAACACGTGGCCATCATGCAGCATATCGGGGGTTGTTCCACGTCCCACGCACGCCTGGATTGTCAGGTGGTCGTTCCCACTTCTCCGGGTTTCAGGTAAAGGAATGAGCATTGAAAACGGACTTAATATTTGTCTGTGTATCTTCTGCTGACAAGGACGCAGAGAAGACATTCGACAGTTTCAATAGAATGCATATGACTTGGAGAGATGGAGTTTGAGATAGAGAGCATAGAGAGGTTAGGGTCCGATCACATTCACTTAGTTCAAAAGACTCAACATGAAGATATAGCTATAAGTGAATGCTGTAGAGGACAGAACACTAGTATATATATATTCAACATAGAGAAGATAATCATGAAGACATGTTGAAATTGAAGCCAAACCAAATGTGAAGACATAGCAAATGTAACGCCATGAGTGAAACACTTCAAACAGAACATTTTGGTGGTGGCGTTACCCACCGTATAGGAAGTATTAGACACAGACACGGCGCACAATTATCGTGGCGCTCTGAAGTCAAATTCCATATTAATGTATTCACACTTAGAATGTATGTCTTCATTGATTGAAGATATACTTTACTTCGTGTGTTGCACATCTAAGTCATCAATATGCATAAGTGTTAGGATGTGTGCCTGGTCACAGGACATTTGAGGATTCCAAGATATTTAGCTCACACCGTAACTTGCAAAATCTCTTCTCATCCAAGGGCTTGGTGAAGATATCTGCCAATTGCTCTTCAGTGTTGACGTGTATGATATCAATATCTTCCTTCACAACATGATCTCTGAGAAAGTGATGACGAATTTCAATGTGCTTTGTCTTCGAGTGCTGAACTGGGTTGTTGGAAATCTTGATGGCGCTTTCGTTGTCGCAGTAGAGTGGCACTTGCTTCAGATGAATGCCATAGTCCTTGAGTGTTTGCTTCATCCACAGAAGCTGAGCGCAGCAAGATCCAGCAGCAATGTATTCAGATTCAGCAGTGGAGAGAGATACACAGTTCTACTTCTTCGAAGACCAACATACAAGTGATCGTCCCAGAAAGTGACATGTGCCTGATGTAGACTTGCGATCCACTTTGTCACCAGCATAATCAGCATCCGAGAATCCAACCAGATCAAACTCTGAGCCCTTTGGATACCATAATCCTAGAGTTGGGGTGTGAGCCAAATAACGAAGAATTTGCTTCACAGCTAAGTGATGCGACTCCTTTGGTGCCGCTTGAAATCAAGCACACATGCAAACACTAAGCATAATATCTGGCCTAGATGCACATAGATAAAGCAAAGAACCAATCATGGAGCGGTATACCTTTTGGTCGAACTCTTTACCATTGTCGTCAGGACCCAGATGATGCTTGGCTGGCATTGGCGTCGTGAAGCCTTTGCAGTCTTGCATACCGAACTTCTTCAGGCAATCTTTGAGATACTTCTCTTGAGATATGAAGATGTCGTTACGTTGCTGTCGTATTTGAAGACCGAGGAAGAACTTCAGCTCTCCCATCATGGACATCTGATATTGCTCTTGCATCATATATCCAAACTCTTCACTGTACTTCTGATTGGTGCAGCCGAAGATAATGTCATCCACATATATTTGGCACACAAACAGTTCACCATCATATGTCTTCGTGAAGAGAGTGGGGTCTAGGGAACCAGGTATGAAGCCTTTGCTCTTCAGGAAGTATTTGAGTGTGTCATACCAGGCCCGAGGGGCTTGTTTGAGGCCATACAGTGCCTTGTTGAGCTTATATACCATGTCAGGATGTTTTGGATCTTCAAAGCCAGGCGGTTGTGCAACATACACTTCTTCTTCAATCTTGCCATTTAGAAAGGCACTCTTCACATCCATTTGATATAGAAGTATGTTGTGATGATTTGCATAGGCCAGCAGCATGCGTATGGCTTCAAGTCTAGCCACAGGAGCAAATGTTTCATCGAAGTCAATGCCTTCCACTTGAGTATATCCTTTAGCAACGAGACGAGCTTTATTTCTGACAACTTGACCATGCTCATCTTGCTTGTTGCGGTATATCCATTTGGTGCCTATTATGTTGTGCTTCCGAGGATCAGGACGCTTAACCAGTTCCCATACATTATTCAGCTTAAACTGTTGAAGCTCTTATTGCATAGCTTGAATCCATTCAGGTTCCATGAAGCCTTCTTCAACTTTCTTGGGTTCTGTAATTGAGACGAATGCGAAGTGCCCACAGAAATTTTCTAGCTGAGTTGCCCTTGATTGAGTGAGCGGACCGGGTGCATTGATGCTGTCAATTATTCTCTCAATCTGCACTTCATTGGCAACACGAGGATGTACCGGGCGAAGGTTTTGCTCTTGCTGATCATTGTCATTGTTAGTGGGATTGTCTTCAGACTGAGCATTGTCTTCAGGTTGATCAGGTGCGGAGATGATAAGTTCCTCTTTAGGTTGAGCTTCAGAGGGTATGATTTCTCCGGTTCCCATAAGCTTGATTGATTCGCTGGATGGAACTTCATCTAGCACATTTGGGAGGTGCTCTCTTTGTGAACCGTTAGTCTCATCAAACCACACATCCACTGTTTCAACCACTTTGTAATGAAAGAGATTGAAGACTCTGTAGGAGTGCGAATCCTTTCTGTATCCAAGCATAAAACCCTCATGTGCCTTTGGTTCAAATTTTGAAGTGTGATGTGGATCCTTGATCCAGCACTTGGCGCCAAATACTCTGAAGTAACTGACATTTGGCTTCTTGCCAGTAAGGAGCTCATAAGATGTCTTGTTCAGAAGCTTGTGAAGATAAACACGACTGATTGTATGGCATGCAGTATCAATGGCTTCAGGCCAGAATTTTCTTGGAGTCTTGTATTCATCAAGCATCGTTCGGGCCATCTCAATGAGTGTTCTGTTCTTGCGTTCGACGACGCCATTCTGCTGTGGCGTGTACGGGGATGAGAATTCATGTGTGATGCCCAAGGTATCAAGATATGTATCAAGGCCGGTGTTCTTGAATTCAGTGCCATTGTCACTTCTGATGTGCTTTATCTTGGCGTCATAGTTGTTCATTGCTCGATTGGCGAAGCGTCTGAAGACATCCTGCACTTCAGTCTTGTAGAGGATTATGTGCACCCAAGTATATCTAGAATAATCATCAACAATGACAAAGCCATAGAGACAAGCAGTAGTAGTAAGAGTTGGGTAATGAGTGGGACCGAAAAGGTCCATGTGGAGCAGTTCGAAGGGTTGAGTAGTTGTCATGATTGTCTTCGAGGGATGTTTGGCCCTCGTCATCTTTCCTGCTTCACAGGCACCGCATAAGTGATCTTTCTTGAACTTGACGCCCTTGATGCCTATGACATGCTTCTTATTTGCAAGGGTGTGGAGGTTCCTCATGCCAGCATGCCCTAGCCTCCGATGCCAGAGCCAGCATTCTGAAGCTTTTGCTAGAAGACATACGGCAAGCTGTGGTCCTGCCGAGAAATCTACCACGTACAAATCATCTTTCCGATACCCTTCAAACACTAGAGACTTGTCAGATTCCATTAGTACAAGGCAGCGACATTTTCCAAATATTACGATCATGTTCAAATCGCAAAGCATTGAGACAGAAATTAAGTTGAAGCCAAGGGATTCAACAAACATGACTTTAAGTTGAAGCAAAGCATTGAGATTGCAACTCTACCTAGGCCCAATACCTTACTTTTACCAGTGTCAGCAAATGTGATGTGACTCTTGTTGGATGGACGTAAGGTTGAGTCCATAAGAAGGCTTCTTTTGCCAGTCATGTGATTGGTACACCCACTATCAATAATCCATTCTGAAGACGCTCGTGTCGTACCCTACAGTGCAGTTAGGGGGATAGGCTTCACGAAGAGAATTGTGAAGCAAAAACATTTGACGAACCAGTGGGTTATGAAAGCTTAGATCCAGATTAGGACTAATGGGGAGAGTAGCAAGCGATTCAGGAATGAAGTACATAGTAAGACCATTCGGGCATTTGATCTTGCGCCCTACAAGATGTTTAAGGTCCCCAGCAATAGCGTCAGACGATTTTGGTTTTCTGCTGGAGACCTTTCCCTGCAAAAGAGAGTTAAGTTTTCTTAGCCACCCACATCTTCAAGGGTGGCTTAGAAGCAATAAGTCTGAGTGCAGCGTCTGAGAACTTTGGCTTTGGAGCCCTAGCAAAAAGTCTTGCAGGCGGACAATAGTACTCATAAGAATAAGCAGAATAGTTCTTGGTCTTATGAACATGGCGGTTTGATGAACCGCGCTCATATTCATAGGCCTGAGTATGGTTTCCCTGTAAAACATTTGCATTAGTGCGACTCGGGTGAGTCCTCTGTCTGTATGAAGTCTTTGGACCGTATGAAGCCTGTGGTCTGAGGTTTGTCTTCTTCACGTGTGGTGTCATGATGACATTCACAGGAAGATTCTCCAGACACTTTTTCGGAACCCAGATCTTCTTCATAGGCGGTCCATTCCTGCAGTTAGTACCAATGTACCTGGCGAACACTTCACCATTCTGATTCTTAAACAGTTTACAGTTTGCATCAAAGGATTCATCAATGACAATGGGGTTTGCACAAGTGAAGCCAAATAGATTGAATAGATCTGCTGAAGATTCCCTTGCACCAACCCATGTGGTTTTGGGGTACTTCTCAGGTTTCCAGTAAGAGCCATCAGCATTCATTTTCCTTACGAACCCAACACCCTCTTTCCTCGGGTTTCGGTTCAAGATCTGCTTTTTGAGGACATCACATAGTGTCTGATGCCCTTTAAGACTTTTGTACATCCCTGTTTCAAGCAATGTCTTCAACCTAGCATTCTCATCAGCAATAGCAGTGGAATCCTCAGCAGAGGGGTTAGTTCCCACATCAACAATTGAAGATATTGCAACAGTAGCAGCTGTGGAACATTCAGCAACAGTAGTAGCATTATCACGCTCAATGCACTTAAGACATGGTGGTTCAAATCCTTCCTGAGCGGAACTGGTCTGTTTGGAGCAAAGTGACTCATTTTCCTTTTGAAGATCTTCATGAGCCACTCTCAATTTCTCAAGATCTTGCTTCCTTTGAAGATAATCATAGGAAAGCTTTTCATGAGTTGTTGAGAGCGTTTCATGACGACTTTCAAGTTCCTCATATTTAACGTGAAGATTTTTTATGTCTTCAATCAAGGACTGAGATAGAGTCATTTCAGCGTCTAACAGGTCATCGCTTTTGTCTAACAGTTTTTGAATATGTTCCATAGCTTTCTGTTGTTCAGTTGCAATTTTAGCAAGTGTTTTGTAGCTGGGTTTGGAACCACAATCAGAGTCATCTTCACTGGAAGTTTGATAGTGAGTAGTGCGTGTGTTTACCTTGGCACCGCATGCCATCAAGCAGTAGGTAGGAGCGGAGTAGTCCTTGTCATTTGCATCGGTGTTGGTGAAGGAGTCATTGTCTTCAGTGTTGAAGATGGACTTGGCAACGTATGCTGTAGCCAGACTCGCAACGCCAGAATCGGACTCCTCAGACTCCACCTCCGCCTCCTGAGAAGCAGACTCCTCCTCTGAATCCATTTCCTTGCCAACAAACGCACGTGCCTTGCCAGATGAGCTCTTCTTGTGTGATGAAGACTTTGAAGAAGACTTTGAGTATTTCTTCTTCTTGTTGTTGTCAGAGTCATATTCCTTGCTCTTCTTCTTCTTTTTGTTCTCATTGTCCCACCCCCCTAGGCGCGCCCCCCTGCCTCGTGGACAGCTCGGAGATCCACCGACGTACTTCTTCCTCCTATATATACCCATATACCCTAAAAACTTCAGGGAGCGGAATAGATCAGGAGTTCCGCTGCCAAAAGCCTCCGTAGCCACCAAAAACCAATTGGGGCCCTGTTCCGGCACCCTGCCGGAGGGGGGACCCTCACCGGTGGCCATCTTCATCATCCCGAGGCTCTCCATGACGAGGAGGGAGTAGTTCTCCCTCGGGGATGAGGGTATGTACCAGTATCTATGTGTTTGATCTCTCTCTCCTGTTCTTGAGGTGGTACGATCTTGATGTATCGCGAGCTTTGCTATTATAGTTGGATCTTATGATGTTTCTCCCCCTCTACTCTCTTGTAATGGATTGAGTTTTTCCTTTGAAGTTATCTTATCGGATTGAGTCTTTAAGGATTTGAGAACACTTGATGTATGTCTTGCGTGGGATACCTGTGGTGACAATGGGGTATTGTATTGATCCGCTTGATGTATGTTTTGATGATCAACTTGCGGGTTCCGCCCATGAACCTATGCATAGGGGTTGGCACATGTTTTCGTCTTGACTCTCCGGTAGAATCTTTGGGGCACTCTTTGAAGTACTTTGTGTTGGTTTGAATAGATGAATCTGAGATTGTGTGATGCATATCATATAATCATACCCACAGATAGTTGAGGTGACATTGGAGTATCTATTACATTACGGTTTTGTTTGATTTGTGTCTTAAGGTGTTATTCTAGTACAAACTCTATGATAGATTGAACGGAAAGAATAGCTTCATGTTATTTTACTACGGACTCTTGAATAGATTGATCAGAAAGGATAACTTTGAGGTGGTTTCGTACCCTACCATAATCTCTTCGTTTGTTCTCTGCTATTAGTGACTTTGAAGTGACTCTTTGTTGCATGTCGAGGGAAAGTTATATGATCCAATTATGTTATTATTTTGAGAGAACTTGCACTGGTGAAAGTATGAACCCTAGGCCTTGTTTCAACGCATTGCAATACCGTTTGTGCTCACTTTTATCATTAGTTACCTTGCTGTTTTTATATTTTCAGATTACAAAAACCTATATCTACAATCCACATTGCACTTGTATCACCATCTCTTCGCCGAACTAGTGCACCTATACAATTTACCATTGTATTGGGTGTGTTGGGGACACAAGAGACTATTTGTTATTTAGTTGCAGGGTTGCTTGAGAGAGACCATCTTCATTCTACGCCTCCCACGGATTGATAAACCTTAGGTCATCCACTTGAGGGAAATTTGCTACTGTCCTACAAACCTCTGCACTTGGAGGCCCAACAACGTCTACAAGAAGAAGGTTGTATAGTAGACATCAGCTGCATAGTTCTTACTTACCATCCTGCAGTTCACTGTTGTTTTGGATAAAGTGTAAACAAATAGTTTAATTTTCATCTTTGGATCCGTTACTAACAATCTTTATCAGCTTCCTCACTTGATGCTAGTTCATCGATATCTCATTGCCCCAAGAGTGTGATAGTGCTTGAGTCCGTAGTCAGTGTCAATGTTTGGAGTCGAACGTTAGGCTGTGCACTGCCTCCAATTTTTAGAACACATCAAAGATACTCACCACAAAGTCTATGATGGTGGCTGTGAGCGCGGGGATCGGGTTGCCCACGGAGCTATGGACCACCACCACCTTGCTGCCTCCAGCGGAGAGGCAGTGCCCAGGGGCTCATCACGATGGAAACATTGTCTGGATGAGTAGCATGTCGCGCCCAACGCCTAAAGGAACATACACAAAAATCTTGCTGCTACTGAAGAATTGTATTCCCTCTGTTCCTAAATATAAGTCTTTTTAGATATTCTAATGCGGACTACATATGGAGCAAAATGAGTGAATCTACACTCTAAAATATGTTTATATACATCCGTATGTAGTTCCTATTGAAATCTCTAAAAAGACTTATATTTAGGAACAGAGGAAGTATGAATCAAGCTACATGTTTATAAGACCTATCCCACACACACAAAAAGACCGAGCCTTCACGCCAAAAACATTGCGAAGTGAGTAGATTTGAGAAAAATAAGAGAAACCAGGTCAAATAGGGAGGCAGCGGACAGAAAGTGCATCGATGAACCCGGGTACATAGGAACTCACTTCAAAAAACATATTTATAAATGCTAAAAAAGTCTGAAGAAGGTTGCACGGATGCGTCTTCATGTTTTATGTGCGTGCATAAAGTTTCATGGAAAATTAACTTTTTTTATGGCCTGTGCAAAAAAGACAAAAAATTATGTCGTAAAACTCTATTTAGAAGCACTGAAAAATTTCCTTTTTACGAAGACACAATGAAAAGACATTTTTTTCACAAAACTTTGTGCCGCGCACACACATTTGTCAACATGCATGCGTGGAATTTACTTTTGAATTTTGTTAACATTTTAAAATGTGTTTAAAATGCATTTTTCAAAAAGTGAGTACATGTACCCATGGGTTCATGAGGTGCCGACTCGGCAGCAGACAAGGAGCAATCGATCTCACCTTGCCCTGCTGCACCTTCTTTTGTTCTGCAGCGGAATCCCTTTTAATTAGAAGGCGCGTGGTATTACACTTAGAACTCCTTCCTTATTTTTTTGCGGGTGAACTCCTTCCTTATTTGGGCTAATTTCCCTCCTTATTTTCAAGACTGAATTTCAGTGCTTCTTTATGTAGCTTTCCTTCTGTCGGAGTATTTTCTTTCCTTATTTTTTTAGAGGAAAAGGGCTCAAAGCCCCGGTTCCAATTGGATTGCCAAAAGAAACCAAAATAAGGTCCAAAACGTTTACAAGTACGTGGGGGGAATAAAACAGCACACGCGCCGCCCCAGCAAAATGAACATACCGTGCCCACAGGGCCTCAGTCACCAGTCTATGAAAATATTAAGCAAAGTTTACAAGGGGAGCTGCAGCCAACACATATGGATCAATAGAAATCACTCGCTCGCAGCCCCTCTTGAGCACTTCTTCAGTCCTAGCCAGGATCTGGCCATAGCAGGAGGGGTGGGGATCTTGCCATCTGTTCCAGCTTCCGCACCATGTGTAGCACTTTTCCTTTGACATGGTCTGAGCAACAGACTGCCCAGCTGTCTAAGGTAGCAGCAATCTTCCTCCACAACACCTGCATCCCAGACCAGGGGGTATGATTGAAACACATGTCGTTACGATATTTCCATAATGCCCATAATGCAGCAGAGTGTAAAAGGCAATCTGCTGGGTGATTCTTGTTAAAGGACCACCATTCTAATATGTCAGTCACAGACATCCCAGAATGGTTGTTTGAAATGTCCCCAATCACTCTCCATAGCTCTATCGAAACAACACAGCCAAAAAACAAATGCTCAACTGTTTCAGGATCACTACATAAAAGGCAGGAAGCATCCTCTATTGTTTGCCTTTTCTATAGATTACCCCTAGTCAACAATTTGTTATTAGGCATGAGCCAAAGAAATATATGGATGCGAAGTGGAACTCTGATATTCCAGATGGATATACTGTCCCCAGGGAGGACCCCTCTAAAATTAATAATGTTGTAAAAGGACTTGGCAGTGTATACACCTTTAGAGTCAAAATCCCAACAAACAGTGTCTCCCCTGTCCACCAGCACAGTATTCTTGATAGAGCTGAATAGATCATTCCATTCAGCTACCATATCAAGAGAAAAACATCTCCTAAAGGAGATTTTAAGGTTGGTGCCATCCCAGGCATCACACACAGTGATGTTCTATTCATTGGCAATACTATATAGGTTCCAATATTTAGTAGTTAGGGTGGTATGACCAATCCAACGGTCTTCCCAAAACCCGATACTTTTACCATCCCCTATTATCCAGGAATATCCTATGTTTGCAGCTTTAGCAGCCCATAGAATTCATTTCCAAAAGGGGGAGCACCAAGATTAGAACAAGCAAAAAAATTAGGATTATGAGTGTTGTATTTGGCATCGATGACTTGCTTCCAAATCTTACCCTGATCTAAAAAATATCTCTTAATCCAGGAAGCTAACAAACATAAGTTCATATCTGCAATCTTAGGGATACCAAGCCCTCATGATGTTTTTGTTGAGTCACACACCCCTAGGCTGCCAGGTGATATTTGTGGTGACCCTCATAATTATCCCAGAAGCAGTGAGCCAGCTAAGAATTAATCAACTTAATGGCCCACTTGGGAAATTTGAAAATACCCATAAGGTAACTAGGTATAGTGGCCAAGCAGGTTTTCACTAATGTGAGCCTCTTGCCAGAGGACAGCAGTCTGCCTCTCCACCCAGCCCCTTTTTTAATAATCTTATCCATAGTAGGCTGCAATTCACACTTCTTCAGCTTTTTGCGATGTAGAGGGGATCCTAAATATTTAATTGGAAAATCACTAAGTTTACAACCAAGGATTTGAGCAAATATGTTTGCTTCATCCCTATTTACATTGATAGGAACCAGATCACATTTATGGAAGTTAATGCGCATCCCAGAAATTTGCTCAAAGCAGGATAGCAGCCATTTAAGGTTCCTGGCTTGAGCAGACTTATTACTCAAAAATAATATAAGTGTCATCAGCATATTGCATGCTAATGATGCCAGCTGGAATGGAGCTAGGGAATAGTCCTTCCAGGATGTTATTATTAGCAGCTTTAATAAGAATTCTGGTAAAGATATCAGCTACTAAATTAAATAGTATGGGGAATATGGGTCCCCCTGCCTGACTCCCTTACCAGTGATAAAGAAATCACTGTTGGAATTATTGATATTGACCCCAACAGACCCTTTATGAAGTAGAGAAGAAACCTTCTTCATCCACTTAGGGCTAAAACCTCTCTTACTCATCATGTCAAGCAGGAAATCTCTGTTGATCATGTCATAAGCTTTTTCATAATCTAGTTTAAATACAAAACCAGATTGTTTACTGGAGTACACAGAGTGAATAATTTCATGTGCTGTGATTATACTCTCAGCAATATATCTACCTTTTATGAAGGTTGTCTGGTTCAAAGAAATTAAATCTCTACAAATGGGGCCAAACTTATTAGTGGCACATTTGGCAAAGATTTTGAAGCTGCAATTAATCATAGCAAGAGGTCTAAATTTCTCTATCTTGCTAGCATCGGCCTCTTTAGGAACTAGAGTTAATAGAGAGAAGTTAAGTCTATATAAATCTAGCTCATCTTTCTCCCAATCACGAAATAGAGCAAACAGGTCACCTTTAATAAGGTCCCAGAATTGTTGGTAAAATAAAAATGAAAATCCATCCGGCCCAGGAGCTCCTTCTGCATAAGAGCCAAAGACAGCCTTTTTAATCTCTTTTTCAGAGAAGGGGGTATCCAGGATGTTGTTATGAACATTAGTCACTTTCTCACCATCTCCCCAAAAGTCATTTTTTTGGTTGATGTTGATTTTCTCTTGGAAGCCAAACAATTTTTTGTAATAATTGACAGCAACTTTCATAATATCTTCATGTTCAGTCACATTACCTGTATCTCCTTCCAGCATCAAAATCTGCTTCCTCCTTCTCTTTTGATTTGCTATAGCTTTAAAGTATCCGGCATTCAGATCTCCTTCAAGTATATCTCTCTCTAGATCTCTGCCTGGCCTTGATTTCTTCCTTCCTCCAAATATCCTCTAGATCACCTGCAATTTTTTTAATCCTGCTATTAGTGTTGGGGGAAGGAGGGTTAGTTTCAGAGAGAATATCTAGGCAGTTATATTCAGCCACCAAAGCTTGTTTCTGCCTATTTTGCATAGCCTCATAATTGGCCATCCAGCCTTTAATGGCTTTTCCGGAATTCCTACTTTTGAACTGCCAAATGTCTATAGCCTTAGTAAAAGGGCATTTAGCAGTCCAGGCTTTAGTAACAACCTCCCTAAAGCCCTCAATTTCCAGACACCATTTTTCAAATCCTATTTGTTCCAAATTAAACAAGAAATACAATAGTTATGTAGATCACATTGAACAATGTCAAATGTATCTAGCTTGCTACCCAACAAGATCCCTCCTGCAGCATTTATAGCAGGGAGCCATTTCCAGTGGAAATTGGATCTGGGGTCAAAAGCTTCAATTTGAAGAATAGTGAAATCTTCTTTTTTGGTCTCAGAAATACAAATGAAGTCAGGACTGTTGGCTCTAATGAGCTCTTTTAATTGTCTACCTTAGTAGGACTATTAAGCCCTCTAATATTCCAGAAAATACCTATCATTTACAATCAAAATTAATTTTTCTTCTCCCTTTAGAAGAAGAGTTTTTATGAACCTCCATCCAAGGGGAGTCTGAAGTAGGGAGCTCAGTACTCTGATCCCCCACTTCTGCCTCACTACTATCCCCAGGAACAGGCTCAGCACACATGAATTCATCACCAGTAATATCTATACTGGGAGGCAAAAAAATATCAGGATTATCAGAATTAAACTTAGTAATTCTATCTATTTCTACATGCTTGATAATGCAAATATTTTCCTTAATGTTGTTACTGCTGGTGCCCAGGCTAATCCCTGAACATTCTGCAATTTTTATCAGAAAATCATCATCAAGACATGCAAAGGAGTTTTGAGTACCTTTTCTCAACATAGGTTTTTCCAGGGTTTTGATTTTCTTCAATTCTTGAGCTTTTTGGATAGCAGGTCTGTCATCCTTCTTGTTCCTGGTACTAACCCTGCAGGCCACCACAGGACCCCATTTCTGTTGAGTGCTTGTTTTCTTCTGAATCTTAGGAATAGATCCAACAGCAGCAGCTTCAAATCTCTCCAGAAGGGGGCCACCCAAGTTAACATTTTGGTTCTTCTTCACCACCTCCAAGTAGCTTTTGGTCATGGGGGCACCTAGTAGCTTGGAGGAGACCATATCAGAGTCATTGGCAACAGAGGCAGGGGTGGAACACTTATGAACAGTGCCACTATGACCAGCAGTATTAGTTTTGTCCTTGGCAGCTTGATTGCTATTGCCAGTGTCCATATCCTCTCCAAGCAAATCATATTCACTAGTATCAAATCATTTTTCCTTATTTTTTCTGTCACATAGACTCAAATTCCTTTTATTTCCTTATATCTTTGCATGTCGATTGAAATACTCTTATTTCTTGTCAAGTCCCCCTTGATACACAGAAAGATCAACGACGTATATAAATTGGGATGATATCGTGTAAGCGGGCGAGGTGGTACTATTTAATAGCTGAAGCAACCTAATTTCTTTGAAACTTTGAGCTAGTTCAATTGGCTGAGGCAATGTATAGTCTATGGGGAGGTCCTGTGTTCAATTCTCAAAACCAGCAATTTTTTTTTGTTGGCCTGGTCTTATGTGGGCCAGTTTAATTAGGCCATAGGGCAGGTCAGCAATTGTTTCGCCCTCTTAGATGGGCCGCCTTACTTCTTTGGGGTTGCTAGCTGTGAGGCGATAGTATATTGATTAAAGGTGAAACGTAAAACCCTCTTGTTTTACGTAAGGGAGCGCTAGCTCAATTGGTCATGCCCTTTGGTAGGAGCACTCGAGGCTCTGTGTTCGATCCTTCACAACAGCAAATATATTTCTTGGTTGAACTTTTTTTCTATAAAAAATAGTACCGTGGGTTGAATAAAAAAACCACATGGGTTTTTATGCAAAATTACGTGATGATGAACTTGACGGAAGCAATGCGTGCTTTATTAGTAGGTAAAGATATATGGTGAAAGATAGTATAAAAAAAAATCATCTCTTAACTAAAAGGCAGTACGAAGGCATTTCGCCGCCTGTTTTGGTTACAACGCGATATCAAACGATGACAACGTCTGCTCGTTTTTGCCTCAAAAGTTACATCTTCTCATAAGCTGCCATGCTTATCTGAAGAAAATGCAATGCGTCTCTGGAGAAACTGCAAGCAAAAATGTTGCCAACTATTGGGTCATTAAAAAAAGACAATATTTTTCTAGGTTTTCTGAGTATGCCACATTTAGTAGCTGACACCATTGTACATGTCCTTGACACCTCAAGATCCATTTTCCACGTTGAGCCGATTCAGTACTCCGACACTAGCGGGAATCCGCATCCCAAACTGCTTTTATCCGATATAACAACCCTATCCGGTTTGTTTGACTCATCACCCGCGATTACCGACGAAGATCACGAAAATAACACCACACCACCCATTTTATCCACTTCCACCCTATCCGTTTCCTAATTTCGGACGGCTAAAAACTGCGTCGGCTACGCTGGGCCGCAGGAGCCGAGCCGACCGCGCAAGGCGGAGCCCGGAAACAGAAAGAGTTGCGTACGCCCCCCAAATATCTCGCCTACGTCCGCTCCCCACCACCCCTCGGCCTCATCTATAAAACTCCACCCGCTCCCTCCCTCCAACAAAGAAGGAACGATCCACTGCGCCTCGCCTGCGGCACACACACCCCTCGACACCCAAGGTAATAACCAGCTCCATCCCCTCCCTCTCTCGGCCAAGAACACGCGAGGCAAGAACAGATTCACCCGAGGAGGAGATGATGATGATGATTGTATGAACGTGGCTCCTGATCTACCACGTACGCGCAGGTTTGGTTGGATCGTCGTGCTCCATGGGGCTTCTTGACCAGCTGTGGGACGACACAGTGGCCGGGCCGCGGCCGGACCACGGCCTCGGCAGGCTCCGCAAGTACGCCTCCTTCTCCCCGTCCTCCGCGGCGGCCGGTACGACCGCCGCTGCCGTGCCGTCGGCCGACGTGGCGGCGCCGGCGGTGACGCGGAGCATCACCATCCTCCGCCCGCCGGCCCTGTCCGTGACGTCGCCGCGCAGCGAGTCCGGCTCCGGCTCCGCGCCCTCGTCCCCGGCCAGCGTCCCCGACTCCCCCTTCGGCACAGGTATCTTATCTACCTACACCTTTGCCTCCTAATTTTTTTTTCTTAACTTTACATTCGAGGCCGGCGTGATGTGTTGTGGCTGACATGCTTGCTTGCTTGCGACTGCAGCAACGACGCCCAGGGGAGAGAGTGGCTGGAGCAAGCTGCGCCGCAAAGGCAGGATGGCCGCCGACGGCATAGAGGCTAGCCCGGGCACCCCCAGGAGCCCCACCGTCTACGACTGGTGCGTTGGCTTCAAAGTTCAAACCGAATATCCCCTCCTGTTTTAAAGTGCACCACATCATGAACCCAAATGCTAGATCCAACCACCATGACTCTATCCAGTACAGTAGCCATAGATCTGATGCCTCTGAACCGTGTATCTGGCAGGGTGGTGATCAGTTCGCTGGACCGCTAACCGTGAAAACAGAAGCGGATCCACCAAGACGGAGAAGCGCACGAGCACAAGGAGAGTAGCTGCAAACTATGACCGGAAGATCATGGAACCCTGCCCCAGTATATGTTACTGTATCAGTTATATGTACTACTACTAGTACTACTTCCGTTGTAAACATCCACTCCACGTGAGATGGTGCTAGTTTTCGTAGCCAAGGATGTGCCACCGTGTAGATGGATCTAAGTCGTAGCTCAAGGAAAACTTGGTAGTAGGCAACCGGCGACGTGCAACGACCTGAGGCGAATGAGACCGGTGTGAAGCGTGTGTGTAAATCCTACCAGTAGGTGTAGATGAGAGGGGATCCCCTGCTGCTTGCTCTGCACAAGGCCCGCGGGCAGCATGTGCTAATGCATGCAGTGTAAAATATGTCTGCAATAATGCATGGCGAAGTGAGCCTCCACTTCTTTGATTATTGTCAGGCATCCTCCCTAGTTGGTTTAGCTAGTTCAAGAAATGGCACCAATAATTTGATTCGAGTTCGAGGGTGGTGTCAGATCGATGTGAAGGTTATCTGTGCTCGGTCTTCTCTGTACGGTTAGGGTCAAAAGGACGGGCCTCTTGACGTTTGACAGATCGGAGGGGGTACTTGCCCGTGATACTGACGGCACGGCACGGCGCACCTCATTTGCCGACGAGAGCTAGGATATTTATGGATCGTTGAGCGCTTTGGTGAAGGTTTTCAAGGAAGGCCGGTCATGACGGAGCCTGACGAGTTTAATGCATGGCTAATAAAGCCTAGTTCAGCAGCATGGTCTTTCTAAACAGTTTGTCTAGTTCACGTTCAAATGTTTTTTAAGGATGTCGCATTTAAACTTCCACAAATATATAATACAGCAATAAGAAACAAAAAAATAGACCACATGTAAAGTGGACATCAGTTTAGATGTGACATAATTATGTCACATCTAAATGTGTTCTAAACAGATCCTGCTGGAAAAATAAGCAAATTACTACGAGATTTAATCCGAATAAATAGAAAATAGATCATGACAACAATAGCAGAGATTAAATTAATCATGCGAACTAGCATAGTAGATAAACAGATCACATCTAGGGCACATACTAGAAACATGAATTCTACAACGATTTTGAACAAGAAGGATAGAATAACATACGGTGCAGCGGATGCAGCACCGCCGGCGTTGACGTTGTCGCCCATGTCGTCGAGGATGAGGTTGCCGAGGTCGGGGAAGAAGTCGTCGTTCGCGAAGTCGTCGCTGCCAGCAGTCGCGCGAGTGCGCTCCCCAAAAACCTAATCGCCCCTTTCTCATACAGAATCACGAGAGGCGGGGTTCCGGAGGCCTGCTGTCCCTTCTCCCGGTGCACGCCGAAAAGAGGGACGGAGAAGACTTGCTTGACGGCGCAATGATTTGAAACGGTGGTGAGAAACCATACAAAGCGGCGGCGGCTAGGGTAGACGTCTGCCTGACTATGTAGTGCGGGCCGGGTAGGTCGTGGGAGTAAACCCCACGTTCGAGTCGTCACGATCCAAAAGAATCAGAAACGGTTCAGTAATTAACACGTTCATTAATTATTAATTAATGACTCATTAATTTTTTCCGAGCAGCAAAAATATAGACAACGTGCATAGCTCTGTCCTCGGCTCGGCTCAATCCCGCGGCGCGGCGAGCGAGGAGGAGGAGCACGCGTGTAGGTCTCCTCTTTTCATGCTCATACAAGTGGTAGAGGAGCTCACCTTATAAAAATGTGCAACTCTCTCTCAACTTCCGGGGTGGGACTAAACTTTAGTCTCACTCACTCCACTCACATGTGTGCATAAATGGGCCAAGAGAATTTCGGAATTTTAGTTGGGCTTTGGGCCAAAGGCCTACTAGCAAAATTCCAACAATCCCCCACAAAGTCTCATTGGCACATCTCATCATTTAGTTCCAAAACATTGTTTATATACCGGTGCTTAGTGGAGACTGTGAAGTTGAACTTCTACTTAGAGATTTATGCTACACTAGATCACAACTTGAATAGTGGACTATGCCTTGAACTACAAGTTTTCTGCGAGACTAGTTTCACACAAATTCTTGACTGATACTGGGCTGCCGCAAGGCTTCCCCGCGGGTGGAGCGTATATGTCATACTCTAGAGCCTTTTCATGAATTTATTAGAGAACACCCAATTCTCACAGACTGCAACGTTAACAGTCAAATTCATATAGGTGTGTTCCTCAGAAGATGTTCTGCAGGACAACATCTCTGCTTACCCGAATAAGCCACTTGGAACACATTAAGATAAGTATCAACCTGCCATGCAGATCGGGAGAGTATTGCATCTTCATGGAGTGGGATAGGTAATATAGGGATACTCTCCTCCCAGCTAACCAACAGCTTGTCTCCCACTTCTACTTCACAGGGATCTCTGATCATATAGAGTGGGTTACCACTATGGACAACTCATGCGGTGGGTCTCAGACCCATCTCCATCGATGCATTATCTATCACATTACATGATATACCATTTGTGAAGGGATCTGCCAAATTTTTTGACGTTTGGATATAATCCAACATAATAACTCCGGAGTTCCTCAATTTTCTTACAGATTTCAGTCTCCTCTTCACATGCCTTGAGGACTTCATATTGTCCTTAGAAGTGTTTATCTTGACGATCACAGTTTGATTATCACAGTTCATCAGGACACTACTAGGGAAACCTTATACACAGAAATTTAGCAACAGCGCGGGTTAAAAAAGGGCGCTAGTGCTAGATAGCAGTAGCGGTTCAGAATAAACCGCGCTGCAGATACGATCCTAGCAGTAGCGCGTGTGCCCGTAAAAGCGCTACTATTAATATTCGCATTGCTGGAACGATGGGCTATGCATAGCAGTAGCGGCCTTGCAGGAAGCGCGCTACCGCTAGGGCATGAATAGCAGTGCGTTTCCCTGTAACAGCGCTACTGCTAATGGAAATAAAATAAAATGAAAAACAAATAGAAAAGTAAATGAAAGAAACAGAAAAAGGAGAAAGAAAAAAATAAAATGTAAAGCAAATAAATGAAAAAGCGAAAAAAACAGAGAAAGGCTTAGCTGTAGCGTGTGTTAGTAAGAGGCGTTGTAGCTAACGCAGCTGCAGCGCGTTTCCAGGACCCCCGCTATAGAAACAGAAAAGGAAATAAAAAAAGAGAAAATTACATATGTATAGCAGTAGCGCGTTTTGGAAAAAGCGCTATAGCTACCTTAGCTATAGCGCGTTCTGCGAAACGCGCTACCGCTAGTTTTGACTTAACCAAAAAACCGTTCCCCCCTCCCTCCCGGCCACCACTTGCCCCCCAAATCTCTCGACCCACCCCGCTGCCGTCTCCCCGATTCACCGTCGCCCCACTTCGCCACCGTCTCCTACCGACGTCGACGCCCCCGAATGTTGGGGAACGTAGCAGAAATTCAAAATTTTCCTACGTGTCACCAAGATCTATCTATG